>NC_137865.1:4844692-5067400 GCF_963924005.1 Protomyctophum bolini
GTCAAATCAAAACAAAGTGTCCTAAAACAAATGTTTTGTGTTTGACGTACGCGTTTGTTTATCAACCCCGAAGCCACTTAACAATGCTGTGACTGCTGCGTGGTAGCATCTCGTAGCGTTTTAAGTTGACAAATAATGCTTTATCGCGGCTACAGTACAGAGACAGAAAAACGGAATCCGCAGCTTTTTCTCGTCTGGAAAGAGAGAGAGAGGGTTTGTTGTGTGTCGCGGACGGGGGGGGGCTGTTTTTCTGCTTGAAATTGAGCTACCATTTACACAACAATGGGTTTAAAATATCTGTGTCTACAATCTCTGCTAACTAGTCTAGTGTCCTACTCATCTCTCCACACATCTATGGGGTTAGATAAATCTCTGCCTGCAGCTAGACTGAGTAGACTCCATGTGTGTGTGGAGATCAATAGTTCAGATTTAACCAAAGACGAGTGAATATAACCCGCAAACAGCAGGACAGTTTACTATAGTATAGCCTCCATGGGTTAAAAAAATCTTCAACTGTGGCTTCTTCGACTAAAACGTTTTGTCTGGCTCTTCTTGTGCTGTCTTGTGTTGATCGTGAATGATCGGTGTGTCATGTTATTATTGTTGGTTTACGTGGTATTATCTAGGCTATAGTATCGTTTGTGTTGTGATGGACGGCGGGGTTAAATTATTAACGCGACTGTGGTTTGTTTGGATTGTTGGTTGTTTTTTGTGTGTAAACCCGGGTTTATGGTGAAATGCATTACAAGCAGCTTGTGGTGATCTCGCTAGCAGACGGTGTGTGTGAGAGAGAGAGAGAGAGAGAGAGAGAGAGAGAGAGAGAGAGAGAGAGAGAGAGAATGTGTGTGTGTGTGTGTACGGGTGTGTGTGTGTGTGTGTGTGTGTGGGGGGGGGGGTCGTCATGCGTGTGTGTGTAAAGCTGGCATCCTTCCCACGCCCCCCCAGGGGGTCCCGGCCTGTCATAACCCAGATGATCTGTCTGTCTCTAATGGCACGGAGACAGGGTCGACCTGTCTGTCTGTCTGTCCGTCTGTGTGTCTGTCTAACTATGTGTCTGTAGGGCATTGAGTTCATTAATGCTCTCTGGGTCTGTCCTTAAAACCTTCTGTCTGTGCCGTCACTCACAGCATGACACACTGTCTGTCTGTTGTCTCCTGTTTACTTTTATGAATCACTCGTACTTTTGTTTGAGTATAGGCCTATACTGTCTGTGGTGTGGTCTTTTCGAAGTGCTTTGATTTGAGACGTTCTTTTAAGTTTTAGATCAGTGGTTTTCCCCAACTTGTCCATGTCAACAAGGACCCCCAAATTGACACTAATTAGCCCTATTTGAAGAGATCATGCCATGATGCAGGAGGAACCCCACCATAAGATTGTTACGGCTCTAGCAGTGATTCTCAACCCGTTTAATTTCAAGGACCCCCCCAGTTTGACATGCATATTAGGGAAGTGTGTGTGTGTGTGTGTGTGTGTGTGTGTGTGTGTGTGTGTGTGTGTGTGTGTCATCGGGTCATAATGAATAACAAACAACTCAAACAACTCATTCTACTTTACATTCTCAACCTCTCAGCTGTGGTAAAAAGTAACTAATCAGGCCTAATGTGTATTTACTAACCTTTTAAAAGATTATGTATTAATTGTTATTATTAAATAAGTAGTAGGCCTATTCAAATTAGCCTATATGGGCCTACTTGTAGCTGAGTAGTTAGTTTAGTTATTATCATTGAATGTTTTGTTGAATTGAGTACAAAGGAAATGACCCCAATGGAAACAATTAAGCCATATAGTGCTTTCTTTGGTTTAAAATCCTCTAAACAGACAACCTTGTTTGGAGATTGTTTTGAAGATTCATACTCCTATTCTAGAGCCGAATAAAAGTCGGTTCGACATCACATTGTAGGCTCTATACAGCGCCGAACCGAGTTTTATCCGGCTCTAAAATAGGAGTATGAATCGGCCCTTATATAGTCTACAGACCCCCATTTCTATCTCTGGGACTGCAGGGACGGTGGGAGTGGGACCCCAATTTATATTGTAAAATCAATGTTAATTTAACTCTGAGAGTGGTCCATTTTGGTTCCATGTGTATACACTTACACACTCAGAGTTACAGTCCATTTTGGTTCCAAACTGTCATTTAGCTGGGGACCCCCTGGAACTCCCTCAAGGACCCCTGGGGGTCCCCGGACCCCACCTTGGGGAACCACTTGTTTAGATGGCCTTGGGCCAGTGCACAGGGGTTGACGCCCACATAGGGCAAGTACAGTCAGGTCACGTTCTACTTGGCCAAAGGTCATGACCAACTTGCCCAGAAAATAAACCGTCCATTGTAAAAATGATAAAATTGCAATCAACGTTCAATTTACCTAAACTTATGCCAAATGCCTGCATATAGCTATGAATATGACCATGGGTTCACACTTGGTATTTTATATTTTTACGTGTAGAAACTATAGTGAAATATATACTTCAAAAAGTGACATAGGAAAAGAGAAGGGAACGCGCACACACACATTATGCTCCGAAAGGTTTATTTATTGACGACGTTTCGAGCCAATAAGGCTTACTAACTAACTAACTTTTTAGTGGGTTTAGGTTCAACCTAGCCCCTCTCGGAACCCTACATAAAGCTTTTATGAAATTTGATTGTCGCTTTATGTAGGGTTCCTGGTCATGATAAGATTTTCTAATGCGATTGTTGGAACGCGGATATAAACAAACTCATCGTTTAGTCGATCGGCGCGGTATTACGCCATTTTTACGTGTGTTGGCTTACGAATGTGCGAACTATAAGTACCTGACATACCTCTGAGAAAATCTCCTGTGTCGCGGAAAGCCGTTAAGTATTTTTAATCCATGTTTGATTAAAAATGTCGCTTTGATTTCCTCTTGTTTATTTACCGTTTATTGTACCGCCTCCCGATGTGCGGTTGGCTTGTGCCGGCTACGTCATAGCTATAGCACCACTAGCTAGCCAGATAGGCGGTACAATGAGGTGTCAATAAACAAGGTAGGAAGAAGCGACATTTTTAATCAAACATAGATTAAAAATACTTAACGGCTTCCGCGACACAGGAGATTTTCTCAGAGGTATGTAAGGTACTTATAGTTCGCACATTCGTAAGCCAACACAGGTAAAAATGGCGTAAAACCGTGCAGAATCTTTTCTCCTTACGTGTTTACATTGTATTTGTGTGTGCTTGTGTGTGCGTAACTGATGGCAGCCCAGCGTGAACCAGGACCCAATGGGTAAAGTAATCAAAGTGTCAGAAACTTTACTACATTTGGGTTCTGCTTGTGGGGCTAGGTTCAACCATGATTCTGGCTCTGTATTGATATTAGAAAAACAAGACTCACTTTGGATGTGACATCGGAATCGGTATGTCTAGTTGAGCTCCGTTTACTTCAGAATCACCTTTTTAATGTCACGTCAGTGACGTCGCTTGGTTTACATCTCACAGCATTATGAGCAGCACTGTCAGATACAGTATGTACATATACATGATGTTAAACATACGGTGTGAAAGTGGTATACCGCATTGGTACGTCCACATTCGTGATGCACTGAATATTCGGCAGAAAATGGCTAAAAAAGGTTTCGGCCCGAATAGGCAGAAAATATATCACCGAATAGTGTATGCAATTAATGCATTCAAAAAAGAGCTGAATAAATGTTTTATGGACCCATAATAGTGATTCTTATTGAAGTTACGTTTTGCCATAATCATGTCTTTTGTCATAAATCAGGTATAGCTTTAAGGTACGGCCATGACAGCAATGGTAGGAAAAAAAGATATATAATATTAATCATAATTATTCGGATATTCGGTTTTCGGCCAACTGTTTCCTATATTCGGTATTCGGTTTCCCTTTCGGTGCATACATAGCAGCAGGTGTACATGATTAGCCCATTTTGGGGGCGGGAACCCCTTTTTGGTGCTTTAAGCATTATGTTATACTTTAGCTAATGAAAAATGGCAGATCTACAAGCTCTCGGTAGCCACGCTACGAGCTTATAGATCTGCTATGTTTTGAAAAATCGTGAAAATGTGCCCTCAAAATCTTTGAATATATATTGTAATTTGTTACAGAGTGAACGTTTTTTAACTAAAATCTTTGCTTCTGGGGAGGTCCCCTGGAACAACATATTTCCAGATGGGGGGGGGGGGGGGCCCGGGGGGGTCGGTGGCTTATTAACATATCATTTTTGGGGTCCTTGTCATGAAATATTGAACACCACTGACATAGAAACATAGATATTTCTAGACTGATTCAGAAGACATTTCTTCTTTTTAATTTCGATGTTGGGCCTAAATGGGTTAGACAAAGAAACACACAGGCACTCGGGTGGCACAGTACAGTACAGTACAGTACAGTACAGTACAGTACAGTACAGTACAGTACAGTACAGTACAGTACAGTACAGTACAGTACAGTACAGTACAGTACAGTGGTAAAGCATTGTGCTGCGGCATCCGGCTTTGTCAAGCGTATTATTCCTAATTATGCAGGCTGGGGCCGGCACCTGTCGGCAGCGTTGATGGATAGATAGATAGATAGATACCTTTTTATTATCCCGCGGGGTGGGAAATCAGTCGCCTAGAGGCAGCACAGCAGTTAACCCATTTTGACCCGGGAACGATTCTGCAAATTACTTCTAAAATCCTGACTGTTTTCTTGAAAAGGCTGATGTTTTTCTATGTCCGTCGTTCTCAAACACTTTCATGTCACTTTTCACGATTCTTTGGAAATAGCAGACCTACAAGCTCGTACGCCATGAGCTTGTAGATCTGCTATTTTTCAATAGCTAAAGCATAACATAATGCTAACACCAAAAGGGGTTCCCGCCCCAAAATGGGTTAAGGTTACAACATACAAGTAAGAATAAGAAGGATAAAAAGGTACTGTAGTATACAGAAGAAACAGGCAGAAAGGAAAAGCAAGGTGCATCAATATGGTACTGTATTGTATTGTATTGTATTGTATTGTATGACCTTTTCTGTAAAGGTTTGGTAGTGTTAATGTATTGTGTTTATTCTTTTCTTGTCTGGTTTTGTTTCATTTTTTGGTCTTAATTGTTGGTATGATTCTTTTATGTACATTCTATGCAGTTATTCCTTTGTGACTAAACTGAAAAAGCAATACAAATCGTATAAAAAAAAAAAGAAAGAATAAACAAAAACCTATACAGTCGATCAGTGCGTCATATTAAAGTGAATTACTGCGGGAGGACTAGGATGAAGGCTCTAATATGTCCTCCCGGTGGGGACTCCTCACTGGCAGGGGAGCTATAGTGAGGATACGAACAGTGTTGACGACGCACATAAACGTGTGTGTGTGTGTAGGGCCCGTGGGGAGGAATCAATTAGCATAACGACTAAATTCGGTGCGTGTACAAGGGGTAACAACAATCCACATGTCAAGTCAACTCCACATGGGAGCGTAATGTGTGCACAGAGGAACAGATCAACATGAAGGAAAAGTCTGTTTAGCCTTTAGGCTAGTAAAACAAGTTGACAGTTGACAGGCCCATCAGTCTTCCTGTTCTCAAACACTATATGCTTATTTGTTTCTATTTTTGCGTTATTGTTTGTCTTTTCGGCATTGCGTTGTGTAATATGGCCCCTGGTAATATACTGCTCACGCGCACTCTCGTCAAAAGTCGAGAGTGCCCTTTGATGAGTGCCAAGCAGGGAGGCATTGCGGGTCCCATTTTTACAGTCTTTGGTATGACCCGGCCGGGGATCGAACCCAGTTTCAGCCTTTCAGGGCGGACACTCTAACCACAAGGCCACTGTCTGGGTCCGTCTGTCTCTTAATGTGTCAATTGACTGATTGCCGATGTGTCATCAGGATCAGGGGTGCACTGCACATAATGTTAAATGGTGCATTTATATAGTGCCTTTATCCAAGGCGCTTTACATAGATTGTGCATTACATTCACACACACACATTCATACACCGGTTGCGGCGGAAGCCATGCAAGGTATACCAACCAGCACATCAGGAGCAATTTGGGCTTCAGTATCTTGCCCAAGGACACTTTGACAGGAGTGTAGACAGGAGGAGCCGGGATTCGAACCGCCGACCCATGGATCATTGGACGACCTGCTCTACCTCCTGAGCCACAGTTAGACGCCCATGTTTTTGGGCTATAGTTCTCAGAAGAGCACCTGGAGATTGCCGGCTGGTGCGCCCTGCGGGGCAGTGTCTCTATACTCTGCCACCACAACATTACGTTAGCCAGCATGAGACGGATAAATAACAGACAGATACTATCCTAATGCCACTATATGTTCAATGTTTAACGTACTTCTAAAGTGTGTACATCGTTTAAGTCACAGACGCATGGTTTTCATATCATATAACTACATTTATTACATGGCTTGGTTGAATTGAATGCTTGATTCTGATTGGTCAATCGCTGAATCCAGGCGGTGAGTTATGCCCATGGATAATGACAGCTCCCGTCTATAACAGACCGCTGCCTAATCAAACCCTCTGAGCACCAGCTGCGCCCCGCTTGATTTACCCGCTGTTTCCAACATGACAGCCATGTATTGTAAACACACACACACACACACACACACACACACACACACTAGTGACACACAATGTAATTTACATCTAAACGTTGCTCTCGAAAATGTTATTTAAAAAATTTGAGCGAGAACTAGTTTAACGTTTAATCCACGTGGTGGGTTCTTGTTTGGTTAGACTATAGCACTTGGAGCGGAATCATAACGACTTAATTGTAACCAAGCTTGGTTACAACAACCGAAACGGACTTCCTCCTACCTCCTTCGAAATAAGAGACACTTGCTGACTATAGTCTAGTTTTATTTTCTAAGTCTACTTAACAGGACGTACTGTAGATAGACATTTGTAGTATTTGACACCAGAGCTAGTAAATGTTGTACTCACTGCATGGAGGCAGTATGCAAGAGCGCTTCATATCGCATTGTCTGCCGTGCAACATTTATTTTGACCACGCATGCGCATTTGCGCACCAGTTATGTGCAACCCCTGGTTATGCTCATGTTCCTATAGCTGATTATAATCGGTGTGTTCACTCACCTGGTTTTGGGTGTGTCAGTGATATCAAATTGCCTGTTCATTTGTTATTATTTGTAATAACCCATTTTGGCCGGGAACCCCTCTTGGTGTCTTAAGCATTATGCTATACTTTAGCTATCGAAAAATAGCAGATCTACAAGCTCGTAGCGCGGCACCCTGTGCCGCCCATACGAGCTTGTAGGTCTGCTATTTTTTTTAAGTCGTGGAAAATGTGTCGCAAATCTTTGAATATATATATGCTTTCAGAGTGAACGTTTTTAACTCAAATCGTTGGGAACAACAGATGGGGGGTCGCGGCCAATTACATATCTTGGGGGGTCCTTGACATGAAAATGTCTGACATACAAACATAAGGTTTTTCAGAAAACTGTCAGGATTTAGAAGACATTATTTTGTGGAATCGTTCCCAGGTCAAACTGGGTTAATGGGTCTCAGTATGGTTGTCAGTCTAGTTCTCGCCCCGATCGGGTCGACACATGTTGGCAATTTTTATACATTCAAGGTTGTTTTTTAATCTCTTCTTCTTTATAATTCCCGCGTTGACACTATAGAAGAACCATCAGTATAGACTTAGTTTTTAGACATTGTTATTGCCTTCTGTGTTTTGTTTTTTGATATTATGATATATTGATATTATGGCCTTGAATAATCTATGTGCTGATGATACTGGTGCTATAATGCTGGTGTTTTAATGCTGTGTGTGTGATTGGTTAAAGGACCACTTCACCACTTTTCAACCTATCTTCATATAATAGGTCCTCACTCATGATCATGGTAAAATGGCACCATTTCTTTCTACTCGGTCTGTGTCTCATGGGAGAGCTGCGGGCAGTTGAGAAACCCGTCCACCAGTGACATCATCGATGGGGAATCCAAGCTAATAGAAACTGCAGGCTTTCTACTTTTCTACTACTGGAAGCCATCGTTCTCGCGATAATACAAATCTAAACATTTTTGTAAAACAAATCTTGTTCAAAAAAATATCTGCCTAACGATGATGACGTCACTGGTGGACGGGTTTCTGAACTGCCCACGGCCCTCCTATGAGACACAGACTGAAAAATTAATTAAAAGATAGGTTGAAAAGTGGTGAAGTGGTCGCAACTTTGATGATGGAGAGGGCTACTATATTTCCAAACTCATTCCAGGGAGGCACATTTGCATATATTTTCCGTCGGGCCGGGACCTCTAATCTTATTTAGTAAATTATTTCTGTACTTTGCGTCATTCTCGTATGTCACACAAAAGTATACTATTTCTGAATTGGAATCCTGAAAAGTCCAAATTGTATTTCATTTCGAATGCCTTTGCCCGGTAGTTATATTTCATTTAACTTCATGGACTTATACGTTCACATACACTGTGGCTTACAAAAGTCATTAAATTAATAATATAGACATGTTTGGAATTGGAACAGCAATACATATATCAGTATTCTGATTAGTGTTGATTTGTGTCGACTAAAACTAAGTTGTTCGTCAACTACCTTTTTCCGCTGACGAAAACTAAATGGAAATTAAGCCATGATGACTAAAACTAAGACTATAAATATACTGACGGTTTCGTCAACAAATAAAAACTAACCTAAAATGTCAGGAAGGCACTAGTGGACAAGAGACCCAGTATACTGCAAGTCATTTTACAATTAGTTGCATGCTGAAAATAACCGATCTACAAGCCCACAACTTGTATAGGCTTGTATAGATCGGCTATTTTCAGCAAGTGAAAAAAAAAACCCAGTCATTACGACTATTCAAGAGACTATATGACTAAAACTAAAATCAAAATTTGCTGCCAAAAACAACACTGATTCTGATATTAATCTGCAGGCCGCACTAGGTGAAAGTGGGGGGGCCCCCATATATTACAGTATATACTGTACACAGTGTGTACACACACAGGATCCACTGAAATATTATGTCTTATCTGTGATTAATGGTCTGAGATCCGCTGTTGTATCCTGTTATAAAAACACGAGTTAATTCCTCCTTCATTCCATCGGCATGTGTCTCACTTTCCTCTCTACTTATATTCCCGTCTGTCTCTGTCTCTCTCTCTGTCTGTCTCTCTGTCTCTGTCTCTGCTCTCTCTCTCTGTCTCTGCTGCCCTCTGTCTCTGTCTGTCTCTCT
This sequence comes from Protomyctophum bolini, assembly GCF_963924005.1. NCBI lineage: Eukaryota > Metazoa > Chordata > Actinopteri > Myctophiformes > Myctophidae > Protomyctophum > Protomyctophum bolini. Next base: position 4,853,899 of record NC_137865.1, read on the forward strand.
CTGTCTCTCTCTCTCTCTCTCTGTCTCTGCTGCTCTCTCTCTCTGTCTCTGTCTCTGTCTCTGTCTCTGTCTCTGTCTCTGTCTCTGTCTCTCTCTCTGTCTCTCTCTCTCTCTCTCTCTCTCTCTCTCTCTCTCTCTCTCTCTCTCTCTCTCTCTCTCTCTGTCTCTGTCTCTGCTGCTCTGTCTCTCTGTCTCTCTCTCTCTGTCTGTCTCTCTGTCTCTGTCTCTGTCTCTCTCTCTCTCTCTCTCTGTCTCTCTCTCTCTGTCTGTCTCTATGTCCCTCTCTCTGTCTCTCTCTCTCTCTCTCTCTCTCTCTCTCTCTCTCTGTCTCTGTCTCTGCTGCTCTGTCTCTCTGTCTCTCTCTCTCTGTCTGTCTCTCTGTCTCTCTCTCTCTCTCTCTCTGTCTCTCTCTCTCTGTCTGTCTCTATGTCCCTCTGTCTCTGTCTGTCTCTCTGTCTCTGTCTCTCTCTCTGTGTCTCTGTCTCTGTCTGTCTCTCTGTCTCTGTCTCTCTCTCTCTGTCTCTGTCTCTCTGTCTCTCTGTGTCTTTGCTGCTCTCTGTGTCTCTCTGTCTCTCTGTCTCTCTCTGTCTCTCTCTCTCTCTCTCTCTCTCTCTCTCTCTCTCTCTCTCTGAGCCCCCACCATGTCAGAGGGAATAGAGGGGTGTTTGTTAACCAGTTGCAGTGAGCATTTGCCTGCCTTGTAAAAGAAACTGAAGAAAGGCAGGAGAATCTGGTTGGTGTTGATGTGCGAGGAGGAACAGCTGCCAACAGAACGACTGTAAAACCCGAACTGAAGTCACACAACTCCGCCCGGAGCTTCGTTCGTGTTGCAAAGGGTTTAGTTTAATTGCTGCGGAGGAGAGGTTCACTTGTGTTTTTGTGTTGTTGTTCAGGGCTTTCTCTGTCTTTTTTGTGTCGATTCAGGAGCCATGCACATGGAAATCATGGAAGAATTGTTTGTGGCCCCGGCGCACCCATCTGACCAGTGTTGTTTTTGGCAGCACATTTTGATTTAAGTTTTAGTCATATAGTCTGATCGACACCTGGAATGTTTTAGTGTGTTAGTCTAGTTTTAGTCGACTAAATATCATGACATATCTGTTGACAACGTTGTCGGTACATTTTAGTCTTGGTGTTGAGTGGTCAGATGGGTGGGCTGCTTGCCTTTTTTCCAGAGCATGTCCAAATGATGATAATTATATCGGTATATACCCAAAGTCAAATGCTTTAAACGACTTTATTAAGAAAGGGCCAAGACTAAAGAATAAAATCAATAAAAACCACTGTGGAATGATGAGAAAAAAGGAGGGTGGAGCTATAGCTGGAGAAAAGCCAAAAAAATGCTAGTCTTTTTTTTTTTTTTTTTTCATTTAATAATGTTATATTATCATCATTATCATCATTTTTAGAATCTGATCTCAGGTCAGAATGGGTTCATCAGACCAGTGTGTGTGTCCACTGTCCAGTGGAAACCTCGTATGAATCTGATCTCAGGTCAGAATGGGTTAAATAGTGTTTTGCCAACAGGCCCACAAGGTTGAGAGTCACAGGGTTCATGACATGTTGTTGGCGCTACGCATGAGGGTCGGCACTAAATGTAAATGTAAATGACGACACATTAATATAACACTAACAATACTCAAAATAATGTAATGTAAAGGCCAATGATTTGTTGCTCAGATTACAGCATTTTAGTTTCAGTCCACTAACGTACGCGTGACGAGCACAGCTGTGAGACGTGAACAGCAGGCTAGTATTAAGCCACGGAATAATAATTGCATAGAATCAACAATCTGCATGGTTTCCTCCAGAGAGAGAGAGAGAGAGAGAGAGAGAGAGAACACCTGGTGAGATCGTCTTGACACTAATAGTGATAATTTTCTCAACAGTGGGTTTGATTTATATGTGTTGCATTTAATCACGGCTTTATTCACGGTGATGGAAGCTTTTGTTCAGTGGTTCGAGCCAAGGTGTGTTTGGTGATTATTAAAGGTTTTTTTTTTAACCTGAATTCTTGTAGATTATCGTCCTGTAGCAATGTTTGCTATGAGTTGAAAGAAGTGTATAGCCTGGGTTGCTTTCTATGGCAGGATCCGCCGGGATAATCTAGACGCAGCTGCGTGACATGAGACTAATTAATTAGAGCGACAGAGAGAGTGGAGTGTGTGTGTACAGGTGTGCGCGTGTGCGTCAATTTAACAAAGGTGCAGACGATCAGAAAATCAACAGAGAGTGACCGACGTCTGCGCTACTCTATGCCGAATTGAAGTGGACTCGGGCCCCAGACTTTTTTCTTTTCTCCTCCCTGGAAATAAAAAACGTCTGGGTTTTCCGAGGCTAAAAGAAGTGAGGCAGGACATGGTTGACTGTGAAGACAATCGTATACTATTACTAATAATTTATCTGGCCCTGTGAGTGGGCTGTGCTCAAGCTCTGCTGGGGTTCAAGTGGATAAATAATGGACTGCATGTCTGTAGTGGCTTTTCTTCACAGTTAGTGATGGCCATTTGGAGAATTTCCATTTGAAAAAATGGACAAAAAATATATATATTCAAAGATTTGTGCTGCATTTTCACGATTTTTCAAAAATAGCAGACCTACAAGCTCGTAGCGCGCCACTCGGTGGCGCGCTATGAGCTTGTAGATCTGCTATGTTTTTTTACCAATACACCGTTTTTTCCCCCCACAATAAAATGCTATTGACAATACATAATATATATATTTTTTACAACGAGGAGAAAGAACAATACTTCAACAAATTGTTTTCCATCATGAGACATTTGGCTTTATTTTATCATCAGTGAGACGGGAAATGGGCTTTTACTTTGGTAGCACCAGTTTGTAACGGTTAAGCATTTTAAACCGTTCGTATTAACCGGTTACCAATTTCTGAATGGTAAACCGTCACTATAGTATTCACAGTGCTACACGGTGTTTGTGACATTAATCCACTGGATTCCATTCTCTCTCTCTCTCTCTCTCTCTCTCTCTCTCTCTGAGCTGCACAGAGTGTCACTGGTTTTATCTCTTTAAGGAGAAAAAAATCATGGGTTTTTTAATATTATTGTGAGTACCCAAAGCATGACATTTCTAGAAATGTCCTGAAGAATATGTGAGTGAACACAAAAGATTAAATAAAGGCTTCGTTAAAGGTCTCTCTCTCTCTCTCTCTCTCTCTCTCTCTCTCTCTCTCTCTCTGGAGAGGATGTTGGATCACTGGTCGTGTTCACAGACAACCAGGTGATTGCATCCCCCCCTCATCTCCTGTATCCTGTCATCCTGCGTGTGTGTGTGTGTGTGTGCGCACGTGCGCGCGTGTGTGTGTGTGGTTTCATCACTCCGTATGGCCTCACAGCAGCTCTGTAGAGAGTATAGTCCAATACTCTGTTGTATACTCGAGTATACACGGGGGTACGGGTTAAAGATGGCTCCCATCTAACCCTTATCCACACTCATCCAAAAACAGTCTGTAAAGAATGTTTATTATTGTCACCTCACAGATCTGCAGGTGTAAAACACTATAGGGTGAAAATAGCTCCATCGTTTTGGTTATCTATCTATTTAAACCCATTCTGAACGGGAACCCCATTTTGGTGTCAGCATCGTGTCGTGCTTTAGCTATTGAAAAATAGCAGATCTACAAGCTCGTAGCGCGCCACCGAGTGGCGAGCTACGAGCTTGTAGGTCTGCTATTTTTGAGAAAAATCGAAGAACGACTGACATTTATTTAGAATCTGATCTCGGGTCAGAATGGGTTTATATCAGACCAGTGTGTGTCCAGTGGAAACCTCGTGTGAATCTGATCTCAGGTCAGAATGGGTTAAATGCACCACATCTCTGTCTGTCTCGACACCCCCACAGGGAGTACAGTGCCCGGCGTCGAGTCGGTCGGAGGCACGGTTGTCAAGAACCGCCACAAAAGGCCCCTATATATATATATAGATATATATATATATATATATATATATATATATATATGGAGCTGACCTGTTCTGACATCACATGATGTTCCTGACACCTGCATAGGCTCCATATTTGGGGCATGCCTGACAAAGAACTCCATAGATGAGTGAGCATAAAAGACACACAGACATCATAAAAACTGTGTGGGGGTGGGGCATGCATTTCCAACTTCCATCGTTCCATGTAGGCCGTATGATCGGCCGATATTCACTCCAATCGGTGATCGGCAATTTACCCAATGTGCAGAAACCGATCTTTTACACCTCTTTTAAGTGGTATAAATGTATTTAAAAAAAATCTGATCTATACAGTAGTATAAAAATCATTTTGAGTCATCGTGACAGCCCTACACATTCTCCCCTTCCTCCCCGCGCACACACACACACACACACACACACACACAGGAACAGTTTTGATGTGGGTTCTTGACATAGAATAATTTTGGAAATATTCAAATTTTGCCCCTTATAGGCACGAGACCTCGTATCGGACCTATAATCAGTATATCGCCCCGATCACGAGGAAAAACTATCGGTGATCGGTCCCAAAAAGACCCTGATCGGAGCACCCTGGCATTGCTGAATAAAAGGGCCCAAGGGGGGGCTTACAGTATATATTTACACACATAGTGTGTCTGCTTAGACTCATACAGTTCCAGTTGACGGGGCCAGCCTGGCGACAGACAGACAGACAGGCTGATATGGGCCTTTTTATCAGCCTCCCCCCCCCTTGTCCAAAACAGGCCGGCAGTGCCCCTCCATTGTACTTAATTAAGTAGAGTACTTGAGTACGTTGTACTTGGCTACTTATTGCTCCGTGCGGCGTGCGGTGAGGTTCATGTCATCACTCAGTATCTCCTCACAGCCATTCCTCCGTAGAGAGAGCGAGAGAGAGAGAGAGAGAGAGAGAGAGAGAAGCCACAACTAAATGGTCTCTCTATTAAATGGACCATCTATCTATCGGCTCAATGAGAAAATTGCTTTTTTTTTTTTTTCCTGGAGGAGGCTTCATTTAACCCATTCTGAACGGGAACCCATTTTGGTGTTCAGCATCATGTCGTGCTTTAGCTATTGGGAAAATAGCAGATCTACAAGCTCATAGCGCGCCACCGAGTGGCGCGCTACGAGCTTGTATAGGTCTGCTATTTTTGAAAAATCGAAGAACGGCTGACATTTTTCCGAATCTGATCTCAGGTCAGAATGGGTTTATCAGACCAGTGTGTGTGTGTCCCAGTGGAAACCTAACGTATGAATCTGATCTCTGGTCAGAATGGGTTAATGGGCCGCCGTGATGTATACAGCGGACCCCGCTGTTATCAGGAGACACGAGAGAAAATGAAATGTGCTTTTCCGCTGGCGGAAATCATTTACTCCGTGCCTTTTTTCATCAGTGTTTTTAACCCATTCGGGACGGGAATATATACCCCCTTTTTAGGTGTTTTAACTTTTAAGCATTATGTAATGCTTTAGCTGTTGAAAAAACGGCAGATCTACAAGCTCATACGAGCTTGTAGGTCTGCTATTTTTGAAAAAGTGTGAAAAACGTTTTTAACTTAAATCTTTGCTTCTGGGGGGTCCCTGGAACATCAAGGAAGAGGAAGAACATCCGTGCACCAGTTTGTATAGAGTTCCGAGACTTACTTTATTTTAAGGCAACAATTAAATGCAACGTTTCGACCGACTATAGGTCTTCATCAGGGGTCCCTGGAACAACATATTTGCGGCGGCCAAATGCATATAATTCTAGGGTGTCCTTGACATGAAATAGTTTGAGAACCACTGACAAAAAAAACCTCGGTTTTTCAGAAAACTGTGAGGATCTTTTATAGAAGGCATTTGTATAGAATCGTCCTCGGGGTCTAAATGGCTTAACCCATTCTGACCTGAGATCAGATTCATACGAGGTTTCCACTGGACACACAATGGTCTGATGAACCCATTCTGACCTGAGATCAGATTCTAAAAAATGTCAGTCGTTCTTCGATTTTTCAAAAATAGCAGACCTTCAAGCTCGTAGCGCGCCACTCGGTGGCGCGCTATGAGCTTGTAGATCTGCTATTTTTCAATAGCTAAAGCATGACATGATGCTAACACCAAAACGGGTTCCCGGTCAGAATGGGTTAAAGGCCGTAAAACAGAAGAGTGTTTCGGCGCGCTGCGCCGCTATAGACATATCGCTTTGAATTCTGCAAAAAAAAAAGAAAAAGGAAAAAGGTTATTTCAGCAGTTTGACGGTCCTGTCTCGGTGGGGAATTAGACCTCCCTGGTGGTTATTCGCTGTCACCCGCAACGAAACACTATATATACGCCTGAGACACACTCATGCCTCCTTATATATAGTGGTGCACGATATTGATTTTTTGAAACCGATACCGATATCGAGAACTTCTTGCTTCTTAAAGACCGATACCGATACGATAACCGATAATAAAAATATATAGACATGAATAAAAAATACATACTAGTGAGTAACGGTACATGTAACACAGCTTTGACCTAAGCAATTACAGTATAGTAGGCTATATCAGTGGTTCTCAAAGTGGGGTTCGGGGACCCCCGGCCCCAGGGGTACCTGAGGGAGTTCCAGGGGGTCCCCAGCTAAATTATATAGTTAGGAACCAAATGGACCCTTATGGGTCTGTAACTCTGAGTGTACAAATGGAACATTTCCAGTTGTATACTCTCAGAGTAAAAATAACATTGATTTTACAATATAAATTGGGAGTCCCAGAGCAAATTGTGATTGGCCAGATGACGTATGATGATAAGAGTGCCCCTCACTTCACACAGGTGTGAATTTTTTTAAATGAATAAAAACAACAATATAATGTCTGTGAATGTCTGTGTGTGTCCGGTCAGTTGGCCTCAAAACTTTTCCATGTCAAGGAGCAAGGACCCCAAATTGTTAGCCCACAGACACCCATTTGAAAATATATGCCAGGACTCTAGCAGTGATTCTCATCATTTTTATTTCAAGGACACCCAGTTTGACATGCATTAGGCTACTGACCCCCCATTTAATGCCATTTACATAAGGGACCTCAATTTATATTTTTTTATTTATATCGTAAAATCAATGTCAACTCTGAGAGGGTAGCCTACAAATGGAACCAAATGGACCTGTAAGGGTCAATTTCGTTCCATTTGTAAACTCTGACTCCCCGGATCCCACTTTGAGAACCACTATTGTCTGTGTGTGTGCGTGTGTAAACACAAATACAACACTATCCAAGTTCCAGTGATAGACGTTGTTGTTAGCATATAAGTCATTAGCATGGTCTGTAGCATCATGTAGCCAAACAGCTACTACTTCTACATTTCTCAACCAAAACGGTCGCGTCGCCTTTCACAATGCTACACAACTGGAGCAAATTAATAAACTACAACCGGTAACGAGTGACACGCATTCAACAGCGCGATGAATGAACGAGCACCAATACGCGCTCGTCAGCTGCTGAGACAGCCACCGTTCGTATGAATGCGAGTCAGTGAGTGAAATGAGAGACAGAGAGAGGGGAGATAGAGAGGAGAAGCAGGCGGGGCTATTAGCCTGCTATGGAACTACACACTGCAACAGACAGAGTGGAGAAGCGTCTCTCTCTCGCTCGTCTCAGCCGTTCCTCCGGAGAGATTGGCGACTCGGGGAGCGTTTGGGCGCACCACAGAAATGATTGGTAGTCCCATAGTTGCTACTGCAACAATATTTTTATGTCGCACAGATAAAATTTCAGGCGCATTTGCGTCCAAAATGATCGCAATTTCGAGCCCATATAATGTATATTATCGGCGCTATTATAACGTTATCGAATTTATCGGGATGACGTCATAATTGCTAATATCGGGTCGAAATTTATCGGGACGATAATTATCGTGCATCCCTACTTATATAGATCTGATATTTTCAGTAATAGATTTGATAGCCCCGATATAGTGATACTCCGACAGATGCGAGATTGTTGGCGGTCCGATGCTGCACCGTACATTATTTGTCTGTGAAAAGACAAAGTCGATTTGATGAATTTCCATCCAGCGACACTGTATAGGCGGCGCGTTCGGAAATAACGCACTGTGAGCGCACTGTTTCAATGCAAACTAATAGTCGCGAGTGCTTTTTCCGAACGCACCCTGTCTTATGACATGGCTTTTAAAGGACCACTTCACACCACTTCATATAATAAGGTCCCAGTAATAATAATCATGATACACAATATGGCACAGTTTGTATAGCACAATGGCACTCGGTGCCGCGCTATGATGAGCTTGTAGATCGGCTATTTTGTCCATCCTACACGCAAAATTGGTAGGCCCACATTGAATATACATGATTACATACATAATTATACATCATGAATACATGATTTTTCATATTGCACATTGCCATTATAGGCCAAATAATAAATGCCACCCTACATTGGTTTTTCCAAATCAGCCTCATGGTGACGCTGTTTTTATTTGACGTATAACTGGACCGATTTGGTGTGAAACTTGGCACGCACGCTCCCTAGAGGCAAAGGAAAAACCTCTGCATTTTTCACATGGCCTCCCCAGGTGGCGGATGTTTTTGAAAGTGCATTTCTTGATATTGCTCCCAACAGATTTTGCCCAAACGTCACGCACACATCGGTACACATTATCTTTATATAGTAAGTCATGCGATCAACACAGCTGTGTCTGATCTGTCTGATTTTGTCCTAATCCATCCTGATTGGCTCAGATTGGCATCTCAGTTTTGTAGGACGTGGCTTGTTTTTTTTTTGTTTAACAAAATGCCTCAATTTATTAACGCCCGGTTTGCTGGGAAGCTTTGCAAATGGGTTATTATGGCTTCCATTTGTACACTTATCAGAGATTCATACTCCTATTTTAGAGCCGAATAAAAGTCTGTTCGGCGCTGTAGAGCCTACAATGTTACGTCATTTGAGGTTCGGAAATCATTTCGGCACTACAGCGCCGAAACAGCGGTAAACTACGAGTATGAATCGACCCTTATAATTCCCGTATAAGGGGCCATTTGGAACCCCCTTCAAAAGGAACCATGAGTGTCCTCCTGGACCCCAATTTCTGACACCCACTGGTGTGTCTGAGTGCTTCATGTGAGCCAACATGCACCATATCAGCACCTCCTTGTCCCAGAATGGAACAACAGAGCCTTCATTATTATTATTATTATCATTGGCACAAGGAAGTATAAGGAAGAGAGAGGCTCAATTTCTTTCCAATATGGCCGCCGCCGTTCATATATAGAACCTATTGAGTCTTCACACACAGACAGACAGACAGACAGACGGACACACATAAACATTCCCGCAGCGTTTCGCATGCTTCATCGCCGTGGAACGGGAAGTATTCAGTGACCTCCGAGTATACGAGAGCATCTGGCTCCTCCTGCCGCCGGTGGAGGTTTGGACGGGGGGACACACAGGAAGCTTTTAGGGGTCTCGCTATAATAAGGCGGAGTTCACCACGAGACAGGAAGTTCCATGAGGCAGGGGCCCCGGCGTTGCTGACACTTCCTTGTTATCGAGAGGAAACAGGCGTTTTTTTGTGTGTGTCCAGTCCACTAGCTCAAGGATTCTTTTGTGCTTATCTCACACGGCGGTGCCCCGGGCCGTTTCCTTCAGTAATGGCCGCGCGTGCGTGCGCGCACGCACAAACGCACGCACATTTGTATAGTGCTTTACTTGGATTTTTTAAGAGGAATGCCAATGATTTTTGCCCTACATTTCTCGGTGCACTATATACTGTACACCAGCACTCAGGCGTAACTCTCTACATTTGTGTAAACTGTAAATGATAAACACCAATATCTTTCTTGTGCCGAGCAGGTAAATTGGTCCTCACAAGTCAACACAATGTCTGTTCCTCATATCTTCTATATACTTGTGTACGCATGCACGCACGCACGCACTCGCGCACACACACGCACACACACACGCACACACACACGCACACACACACGCACACACACTCTGTGGAGCAGGGTTCCCATAATAATGTCTGCCGCGCTCCTCTTCTCTCTCCACTATATACTGTGTGTATGGCGGGATTCCTTCAGTGATACGTCTCCTCTCACTGTCTAGCAGGTAATGAGCTTTAAAATGCTGTGTGGATTTGACAAGCTGCCTGCGGGCTGATAGCAGCCATGCAGACAGAGTCTCTCACTCTCTCTCTCTCTCTCTCTCTCTCTGCCTGTCTGTCCGTCTGTCTGTCTGTGGCAGGAGGAGATATCCTTCGACACTAATAAGCCCAATGTCACTCGCGTGTCCTTTTAAAGTGAATCCTGCTCTCATTATAGACACACAGAGAGAGAGAGGTGAGGAGAGAGAGAGAATGTGTGCGCGTGTGTGTCTGTGAGGGCCCGCTTCAACATTCTATAGCATATCTGTTGGTTCTGTGGCGTCATTAACCCGACAACCTGCAGGATGTGTTCGATAACTCTGACGACCGCGCGCCGCTCACACTGCAGCGGTGAGTGACACGGCGCTGGTTAGCAAGTATAGCAGCTCATTAAAACTCATTCCCTATAGCTGCCAAAGATGTCTTTGACGACGTCTTCGACTCGTTCCCAACGGCGTGCCCTGACATTGCCGTCTTTGACGTCTTAACACACATTTTGGTGTTGTAACTATAAGCATTATGTTATGCTTTAGCTATTGAAAAATAGCAGACATACAAGCTTGTAATGCCGCGCTACGAGCTTGTACGTCTGCTATTTTTTAAAAGTCGTGAAAATGTGGCGCAAATCTTTATATGTTCTTTCAAGGTGAACGTTTTTAACTCAATTTTAACTCATCTTTGCTTCTGGGGGGGGGGGGGTCACTGGAACAACATATTTTCAGATGAGGGTCGGAGGCCGATTACATATAATTTTGGGGGGGGTCCTTGACATGAAAATGTTTGAGAACGACTGACACAGAAACCACAGGGTTTTTCAGAAAACTGTCATGATTTAGAAGACATTTGTAGAATCGTTCCCGGGTCTAAATGGGTTTTAATTGGGTTTTTTTTTTTATTGATTCCGAATATCCTCTCTTATATAATCCGTATGTGGGTCCGTTGGTGTGTCTAATCTGCGTGTGCGTCCCACGTCATCATCTATCTGAAAACGAATCACCAGAAATATTTCAAGAGCTTTTTTTTATAAAGTGTGAGTTGTGTTGATCTCCACCGGGTACATTTATGTGCTCTGTGAGCAAAAGAAAATAATGTCACGTTATATGGTCCGGCAAAACACAGATTTTGATTATAATTAAAAAAAATACATTATGAATATCGAGTGTGATAATCGACCATCAGTGAGTCGACCCCCTGAATCACACTAAACAAGACAGGACTCTCCTGGATGTCCTGTCCAGGAGGGTTCACAACATTGTATTTTTTTTCCCCCAGCCTCTCCCTGTGACTCACATGCCTAATGGTTCTGTTCTGCTGACGCACACATTTTTTACCATGAAATGGGACTCTCCAGTCTCCACTCACACATCGGTTTCTGGGCTTTCTGTCTGTCTGTGTCTCTGTCTGTCTCTGTCTCTGTCTGTCTCTGTCTCTGTCTGTCTGTCTCTCTCTGTCTCTCTCTGTCTGTGTCTCTGTCTGTGTCTGTCTCTGTCTCTGTCTGTCTGTCTCTCTCTGTCTGTCTCTCTCTGTCTGTCTGTGTCTCTGTCTGTGTCTGTCTGTCTCTGTCTGTCTCTCTCTGTCTGTCTGTGTCTCTGTCTGTGTCTGTCTCTGTCTGTCTCGCTCTGTCTCTGTCTGTCTGTCTCTCTCTCTCTCTGTCTCTGTCTGTCTCTGTGTCTGTCTCTGTCTCTGTCTCTGTGTCTGTCTCTGTGTCTGTCTCTGTCTCTGTCTCTGTCTCTGTCTGCTCTCTGTCTGTCTGTCTCTGTCTGTCTCTGTGTCTGTGTCTCTGTCTGTCTGTCTGTCTCGACAGCATGTCAGATTCTTGCTGTTCGCTCACAGACAAGAACCTTTTCCTAGGCGTCACACGTATTAGTCCAACTGGGTCAAATGCTTTAGTTTGTGTGTGTGTGGAGTTAGGTTACGGTAGTTGGGTTACGGTAGTCAGGTTACGGTATAGTTGGGTTACGGTAGTTTGGTTACGGTAGTTAGGTTACAGTAGTTAGGCTACACGCCGCTACAGTTACCGTCATTAGAGGTGTACACTACAGGTATAGTAAAATGGAGTAACTGTATACCTCTACATCTTTGCATCTTTGTTCTATGTCCCGCACAGGGATTGTACAGTGCATTATAAAACAAAGTGGATACATTAACAATTCATTTTTGTTTATTGTTTATTTTCCATTAGTGGTCCCGGCCGCTCCGCGTTGTGACAGACGTGCTAATTATTATTTATGTGAAAATGTATTTCTTGTCGAGACAAACGACAAACTGGCGGCGCAACCGTTGCACCACAGATTGAACTGATCGTGTTTAGTCGATCATGTGACGTGTCAAACTGAACAGGGACACACAGCTGTTGTGGTTGTTAACATAACGACGGTCCAACTAATTAACCTTGTATCCTTTAAAACAAATATTAACCCGTTTTGGACTGAGGTCCATTTAAAAAAAAAGTCTTCTAAATCAGTATTCTGAAAAAACCTCATGTTTCTGTGTGTCAGTGGTGCTCAACCTTTTTCACGTCAAAGACCCCCAGAATTATGTGTATTTGGCTGAGGACCCCCCCATCTGAAAATATGTTGTTCCAGGGACCTCCCCAGAAGCAAAGCTTTGAGCTAAAAGAGCTCTGAAAGAATATATATTCAAAGAGTTGTGCCACATTTTCACAATTTTTCAACAATAGCAGACCTATACAAGCTCGTAGCGCGGCACTCAGCTTGTAGATCTGCTATTTTTCAATAGCTAAAGTATAACATAATGCTTAAAACACCAAAAAGGGGTTCCGGCCCAGAATGGATTAACATGTGGGACAGTGTGTGTGTGTGTGTGTGTGTGTGCTGTCACTGCTGTCGGTTAAAAACTAGGCCTATATCTGAGGGGGGGGGGGGGGGGTTTGGTCTCTGGAGCAAGTTCTTCACTTGCGTCTTCATTCCCATTGCAGTCTGAATCTTAATGCATTATAGTGAATTATTGTGCATCTCTGAAAGCTTTATTTTAAGTGTGATCAGGGTCTGACTGACCTCCAAGTCTGTTAATAACACTGCTGTTCAACTCAGTGATGATAATTCTATACCAGAACAGAACGAATGTGCAGGCTTCTCTCTCTCTCTCTCTCTCTCTCTCTCTCTCTCTCTGCCTACTTTAACCCATTTTGGGCAGGAACCCCTTTTGGTGTTTTAAACATTATGTTTTACTTTAGCTATTGAAAAATAGCAGATCTACAAGCTCGTATAGGTCTGCTATCTTTGAAAAATCGTGAAAATATATACTCTTTCAGAGCCAACGTTTTTAACTCAAATCTTTGCTTCTATAGGGGAGGTCCCTGGAACTACATATTTTCACATACATGGGGGGGGTCCGTGACATGAAAAAATTTGAGAACCACTGATTCATAGAAACATAGGTTTTTTTTCTCCAGAAAGCGGTCATGATTTAGAAGACATTTTGTAGAATGGGTCTCGGTCGAAACGGGTTAAAAAGAATTTAGGTCATTGAAACGACCAAAACGGTTTGATCCAGTGAGTTGAACAGTAGCAGGCTGAAGAAATGCAGCCACGACTCTCATAATAACACACACCCAAAGCCCCATGAATAATAAGAAATGTAATAATAATAATAATAATAAGTATTATAATAATAATGATAATAATAATAGTAATGTCTGTTGAACACATTCAATCTACATACGTTGTTAGAAACACTTAGGGAAGAAACGATTAGATTCAATCGGTCTGGAAGAATGCCTCATGATTTTTTCATGTGTCTTACACTGGCTTTATGAATGTTTTATCCCGCTGCCTCTTTAACCCATTCTGACCTGAGATCAGATTCATACGTTAGGTTTCCACTGGACAACACACTGGTCTGATTAACACCATTCTGACCCGAGATCAGATTCTATAAAAATGTCAGTCGTTCTTCGATCTTTCAAAAATAGCAGACCTACAAGCTCATAGCGCGCCACTCGGTGGCGCGCTATGAGCTTGTAGATCTGCTATTTTTCAATAGCTAAAGCACGACATGATGCTAACACCAAAATGGGTTCCCGTTCAGAATGTGTTAAAAGTGCATTTACTACTGGAGGCTATGCATGCCTTTATGGGTCACTGGTCTAAATCCCCGCCCGGGTCTCTGTTCCTTTGGGCAAACAAGCACTCAGTTCAGTTCAGTCCTGTCTGTGTGTGTGTGTGTGTGTGGTGGATGATGGTCTGGAAAGCAACGAGTGAATGCGGGAAATGTGTGCTGTTTTGATGTCTGATGAGTGGGTCAACTAGCACAGTGTCTCACAGGGACCCCCAAAATTCATTATGCATAATTTGGCTGCGGACTCCCATGTGAACATATTTTGTGCCAAGGATTGAAGGATATATATATAATATTCTCCCCATTTTGAATAGCCAATGTATTTAAAGCTGTACTATGGTTTGGGGTAAATTCAGTGGACATTTGGACACAAATAACATGGCATCCAACCAATGTCTTTGACTTCATTACCCAGGAGTCTCTGCATGCAAGCATGTCAAGGCAAGGATGCGTTGTGATTGGCCAGTCTTCACTTCTTCGACTTGCAGTTCTGCCTTTGGTGCCTTAATTGGCAAATGCCAGGATGAAACTCGTTGGTCCCTTATGGGACCCTCCTGATATGCTATAGAGGGAATTTTTGAGTCTTCCAGTTGCTGTTATGGAGCGTTGCACTGTGTGTGTGTGTGTGTGTGTGTGTGTGTGTGTGTGTGTGTGTGTGTGTGTGTGTGTGTGTGTGTGTTGCAAGATGGCGGCAGGAGTGAACGCTGGTTCACCAGCCAAAATGCACTAATTCCACACTAAAGCACACCCGTCGTAACTACCGTCGTCAATGTAGGGAAGAAAGGTTATTATTATTATGGATATAACCAGATTGCTGCTCGCGATGTGCCTCATTGCGGTGATAAAGTCGGCCTTTAAAGCCGCTTTACCAACCGGTAGAATATATCAACAAAGGTGGAGGGTGTTCGACCCCACGCCAACAGCGGGGAGTCCAAGCACCTGGACAACATTTTCAGACTATGTCCGTCCACTTACACCAGAGGAGTGGATCCTCTTTCAAAACGAGGAAAGAAACTTCAGAAAAACTCTGGATACAAAGCGACTCGAGGAGCGGCGAAACTTTGCCTTCTCAGGTGGAACGCCTGTCAAATGGACTAAACTCATCAGCATTCTTAATGGATTGTACTACAAGAACGGGACTTTCACCACTCGCCATAAGAACGGAAGACCATTCGGACTACCGCTACTTAAGTACACACTGCGAATATTAAAAAAGTTTCCGCTCTTCAGTCCGACCCTCCCACAAGAACTGTCTCGGGAGCCCCTGGGGGAATGGATCGAAGCGCAACTGGGCTACGTGAGAGACGTCATCCAGCCAGCGCTCGGGAGAACCAGCGAACATCAAAGGAGACCGAGAGAGGTGGGCAGAGATAAATTGGCTTACCTATGGCAACATAGGAGAACGAAAGCAACAGAAATCATATTGAATAACAGCACATATCCAAACCCCCCGCCCTCTGTTAATACTGTGGACCTTGTGCAGAATTACTACTCAGCCAAATGCAAACGAACTAATCACGCCCCTTTAGGTGACGCACCATGGCTACAAACGCTTGCACTCGACCCCCCGCAATATAGCCCAGAGACCCGTAACTTTACAGCCAGTGAGGTGGAAGATGTGATCAATAGCCTGCCAAACAACAAGGCCAGTGGCGCTGACGGGGTCACATATGAAAATCTAAAAGCCACTAACTCATCTCAAACTCTGGTAAATATATTCAACACTTGCCTGCTGAATAGAAAAGTGCCGGACTCATGGGCAGGTGCATTAATACACAGAATCCCTAAAAAAGGCAATATTCCTGACGACCCTTCTACGTGGAGGGACATTTCACTTTTACCGACAATATATAAAGTATTCATGAAATGCATATTGGCCCGTATTCTGCCCTGGCTCACAGACACTGGCATTCTGTCATCTGAACAAAAGGCGTATATTGCCCGTCAAGGAATGAATGAGCATGTTTTCTGTCTGAAGACAGGGATCGACAACTTTAAACATGACTCTGCAAAGTTCTATTCTGTTTTCTTAGATTTCCGTGATGCATTCGGCACATTGCCTCATAATGTTATGATTTATGCTCTTAGTGAAATCCAGCTGCCACAACTGTACATAGATATAGTGACGAATGTCTATGAAAAATCCTACATACAGGTTATATGTGGGAATACTCTGACTGATCCAATCAAGCTTGGTATAGGTATTAAAACAGGGTGTCCCTGGAGTGCGGTGAATTTTATTCTTTCAATTAACCACTGGCTCAAATGGATGCGCCAGTGCGCACCTGAGGGAATAAGATCACCAAACCCTGTCCAGGGGTACGCCGATGATGTGCAAATTGCGTCACATCAAGAGAACGTAATTATAGCTATGCTCTCCCGTACTGAGGAGTTTCTGCTGTGGTCAAGGTTGGAGGCTAAACAAACCAAATGTGCTGCGTTTTATGAAAGGCGCAGCGGTGGTAATCGGTGGTATAAATCTAAAACCGACAAGCCCCCATCCTTTTCACTAATGCAAAAACCCATCAGAGTGTATTCAAGACATGAAACTTATCAATACCTGGGGCATAAATTTAATGTTGCAGGCGACTGGGAAGAGCAAGTCAGAGAACTGTATGTTGACTACTCTGTCAGACTGGACTTGATCGACTCCTCCCCCCTCCCTATCCGAATGAAATTGCAGGCAATCAGAGAATTGGCACTCGCCAAAATTCAACATCTATTCTCGAACATCCATTTGCCACAGAACACCCTTACAGAACTGAATAACAAGGCAGTGCGCTTGGTGAGGGGCTGGTTCTGTCTCAATACTCACTCCACCCGTGCCATACTGTTTCAGCCCATCAGAGATGGTGGTCTGGGTGTACCGAATATTGAGTGGGTTTACACCGCCACCAGAACCAGTCACCTTATAAATATGCTCAACAGCGACGACCTCACGGTCAGGGAAATGGCTCGTGAGTCACTCATTCAACATATGCAGCGACGTAAAGTACCACCCGCGCTGGAGAATGAGACGCAGTTCCTTGGATTCAAGACTAAGGCGAATGGTAAATTGGACATTAAAGCCGCTGGATTCGGTGTGCGGTCCGACTGGATGGATCTTAATGATCTATGCCAGCGATCAGGATTACAGTTAAAGTGGGCGGCGCCTGATACAACAACTGCTGCACTCAACAACAGCATCATCATAGATCCGCGTGTCCGTGCATGTGCGACCTACGAGCAAGACGGTGCGCACCATGAACTGTCAATCAAATCCGCGACCGCAAGAGCCACCATTCTAGGAATGAAGCGATCAGAAAGTGCACAACACTGGACCAGTCTGAGGCTGCAGGGAAAACTGGCTCTTCTTCCCTTTGCAAACCACTCATTATCACACTCTATACTGTCAAATAACACCATAGGTGAGGACATTCTCATTTTCACTATTAAAGCCCGTTTACAGGTGTTGCCGACCAAGTTCAACTTGGCAACCTGGTACCCATCAGCACACGACCCACACTGCATCCTACATCCAGTACCACATGACAAAGAAACAGTCGCACACATCTTAAATGGTTGCAGCCACTATAAAGGACTGTACATTGCCAGACATGACCGTCTGGTGGACCTGATCTCAGACAAGATCAGAGGAGTACAGGACAGGACAACAAGAATGTATAAACACAGCACTGTAAAAATAGACTGGTTTGATCACAATGACACGCATGTCAATTCACTACAAAATATTCCAAATACCCCAGATATTGTGTTCATCAATGAAATTAGAAAAACTGTCACTATATTTGAAATAGGCTGCCCATTTGATTTGTATATGGACACTTGTTTTACATCCAAACTTATGAAATATCAGCTTCTGGTGGAACGTATTATGGCCTTGGGATATAACTGTCAACTTATTGTCCTTGTATTTGGAAGTCTGGGCCATGTCCATAAACTTGTGCTCAGGGGTTTGCAATTGGGTGGATTGCTAAAAACAAATGCAAAAAAGCTGGCTAAATACTGTTCTGTCTCAGCTACTATGGGCAGTCTGTCTGTCTGGAGAAGGCGTTGTTTCATTTATCCCTAGGAGGCTTAAAAAACCCCAAAAAACATCCTGTCTAGTAGTATCAAGTATAGTATGTCAACAATGTGCTATATATATATATATATATTTTTTTTTTTAAATATATACTTTCTCTTCTTTTCCCTCTGTGTGTTAAGCGCATGTGCAGCAGCTTGGTTGGACCATGTAATGTATAACCTTATTCTGACCAGTGTTTGGGTCTATTCTGTATACGCCTCTTGTGCAGATCCAAATAAAAGAATTCAAATGTGTGTGTGTGTGTGTGTGTGTGTGTGTGTGTGTGTGTGTGTGTGTGTGTGTGTGTGTGTGTGTGTGAGTGATATGAAATGTGATCTTACCATAATCACAGTAATCCTTAATCACATTCCATCATATTCAAACAAAATCACTGTATTTTTTTAGATATTATATTAGATATTATAGCTATTTTCTCCAGCTCCCTGTGGTGCATGAACCCCCCCACCACTATTGTGTGGGTGTGGGTCTATGATGGACCCCGCCACGCACAATAGTGGTGGTCCCCAGGTTGCTCTTATAGTCAGGATGGTGGTCCCTGGGTCAACAGTGGTGGTCCCCAGGTTGCTCTTATAGTCAGGATGGTGGTCCCTGGGTCAATAGTGGTGGTCCCCAGGTTGCTCTTATAGTCAGGATGGTGGTCCCTGGGTCAACAGTGGTGGTCCCCAGGTTGCTCTTATAGTCAGGATGGTGGTGGTCCGTGGGTCAACAGTGGTGGTCCCCAGGTTGCTCTTATAGTCAGGATGTTGGTGGTCCCTGGGTCAACAGTGGTGGTCCCCAGGTTGCTCTTTTAGTCAGGATGGTGGTCCCTGGCTCAATAGTGGTGGTCCCCAGGTTGCTCTTATAGTCAGGATGGTGGTGGTCCCTGGGTCAACAGTGGTGGTCCCCAGGTTGCTCTTATAGTCAGGATGGTGGTCCCTGGGTCAACAGTGGTGGTCCCCAGGTTGCTCTTATAGTCAGGATGGTGGTCCCTGGGTCAACAGTGGTGGTCCCCAGGTTGCTCTTATAGTCAGGATGGTGGTCCCTGGGTCAACAGTGGTGGTCTCCAGGTTGCTCTTATAGTCAGGATGGTGGCCCCTGGGTCAACAGTGGTGGTCCCCAGGTTGCTCTTAGTCAGGATGGTGGTCCCTGGGTCAACAGTGGTGGTCCCCAGGTTGCTCTTATAGTCAGGATGGTGGTCCCTGGGTCAACAGTGGTGGTCCCCAGGTTGCTCTTATAGTCAGGATGGTGGTCCCTGGGTCAACAGTGGTGGTCCCCAGGTTGCTCTTATAGTCAGGATGGTGGTGGTCCGTGGGTCAACAGTGGTGGTCTCCAGGTTGCTCTTATAGTCAGGATGGTGGTCCCTGGGTCAACAGTGGTGGTCCCCAGGTTGCTCTTATAGTCAGGATGGTGGTCCCTGGGTCAAAATCAGTTGAAAACCCCTGCATGCTCTATAGTCTATAGTGATTCTCACTAATGGATTATCGTACTTGATCGATGCTCTATACTTCGTAACTGATTTTAATAATGCAACAAACCGTTTGAGCTGCAGGTAGAGAGAGCATTATAATGATGTGTTTGGGGGATGTTTGTTTGTTGAAAGTAACGTCATTTCATCATCTTGACACCCCCAAGCCATTAAAAGCGACGGCCGGCCGGCCGGCCGGGGCCCCCAATAATAACTCCCCTTTTTTGAGAACCACTGAACTAGAAAACTAAGAGTCCCATTCCTCCATTCATTCCAGGGCAGTTTGTTCTGCTCATTTGTCCTTTAAAAAAAAATCCTGATCATTTTGACCCCGGTGTCGGGTATATAGGAGGGACGGTGTGTCTCCCTTGGCTGAGTGGGGGGGATTCTGACTGGGAAGCTCAGTGTTGTTTTTGGCAGCAGATTTCTATTTTAGTTTTAGCCATATGAATGTCTCTTGAATATAGTTTTAGTCGCATTTTAGTCACCTGGAATGTGTTAGGGTTAGTCTAGTTTTAGTCGGCTAAATGTCACGAGATTTAGTCGACTGAAATGTTGTTTTGGCGGGCCTTGAAGCCGTCGTACAATGGCTGATTTTAAACTTGCTGAAAATAGCGCTGCTGCAGGGCGTTGTGATCTTGTAGATCTGCTATTTTCAGCGTTGCAACCAAGTGTAAAATGACTTATACTGGATCTCTTGTCCACTATAGTCCCTTCCTAACATTTTACTCTAGCTTTTAATCGAAATTGTCAACGTATTTGTAGCCTTTAGTTCTAGTCGCCATAGCTTAGTTTTCATTTAGTTTCCATGTAGTTTTCGCCAGTGGAAAAAAGGTAGTCGACGAAACATTTTCTCGTCTTGGTTTTAGTCAAGGTCACTGCTAGGAAGAGAACGTTGGTCTGTCATGCGTCGCGGGTTCAACTCCCGGGACGTAGGATGTAGGACGTAGAACGTAGGACGAAGAACGTAGGACGAAACCTATCCGGTCTGACTGCAGCTGACTGAAGTCACGCTCTGCAGTCTCCGTCGCTCGGGGACAAACAACTGATCTTCAAAATGAACAACGGCTGTTTTTTCCCCAAGCAACAGCGTCATGTGAGGGGGGTTTATAAATTAAACTTTTTACGACTTGTCTGACTGTGTGCGTCCCAGACTTCAGATACTCTACTCTAAAGAGAACAGGGCATTATTGAGTTATCCAATCAATTCATTTGAATTCCTTAACAATTTAGCCGTTTTGCTTTGCTTTGCTTTGCTTTCACCACCATGAGATGATGTCACTGTAAAGCAACGCGTTCGGAAAAGCAAAGCGGAGAGAGAGACCTTCTCGGGGTCGTGAGTCTCATGACCTCATCTGTGAACGGTTAGGATGCTGCCGTTATACAGCTGAATGGGTAGAGAGAGAGAGAGAGAGAGAGAGAGCCTGCCTGGGAAGCAGAAAGGTCCCAGGTTACGTCCACAAGCTCACGGCAGGTTGTGTGAGCTTGTAGATCGGTATAAGATGCATGCGTGAAATAATCACACATCAGACTTAATGACATCGACACTAGCTTGCTTGTTATAATTCTAATGAACTGCACCTTTCTAGAAGAGAGGTTCCTGAACCTCTAGATGTATAGGGTTAGCATCTAACGCTCTAGATTCTAGAGCGTTAGACGCTAACCCTAGTACCTACATCTCTGACCTTAGAATCCCTGTCTGCTGCTGGGGCTCTAACCTCAGATCCTATACGACCTCGGTCAAAACAGTCAAATTCACCTTGCGACTGAACCCAGAATGTAAAGTGTTACTCACCAGATGGCAAACTGGGAAAGAAACGCAAGACTCAATATGACAAAAAACATCTGTTGCTATGATGACAAAGTCAGAGGTCTTGCTGGCGAACAAAAAATAGGAACAAAGCTGAAAAAGTGTTCTTAAGAAAGATTTGTGGCAGTGGGCAAAGTAAAACTATAGGTAAAGTGCCCCTCGGGGGCACAGGTCTCCACCAGGGCAGGTCAGGTCAGGTCGTGGCCTCCTGGTGGCGCTATAATAGGCCAATGTGAAAAGGGAATTCCATTTATTCTCTGCCTTGGATGGCAATTCGATAATTTTAAGGCATTTTGTTCCAAAAATGTGTTTTGCAGAAATCCACCCGTTTGGATGGCGCTATAAGAGGCATTGATGTATACTCAATGTCCATATAGGGCTCTTCCGCGATGCTATATGCTGATGGACGGACAGCGAGCATGTGGACATTGTTGAAGCTGTCCTTCGGCGCGGTGCTCAGCATGTCTCCGGTGGTTTTTTGCTTGACGAGCTCCGAGTATAGTAAAATGTTGTAGCTGAGAGCAGTCCGATACCCAGCTGGGCCACCATCTCGTTTGCGCACAGCTTGTCTTATAGAGCAGACAGTCGATGTATAGCCCATTCTGAACGGGAACCCATTTTGGTGTCAGCATCATGTTATGCTTTAGCTAATGAAAAATAGCAGATCTACAAGCTCATAGCGCGCCACCGAGTGGCGCGCTACGAGCTTGTAGGTCTGCTATTTTTGAAGAAATCGAAGAACGACTGACATTTTTAGAATCTGATCTCAGGTCAGAATGGGTTCATCAGACCAGTGTGTGTGTCCAGTGGAAACCTCGTATGAATCTGATCTCAGGTCAGAATGGGATAGCAGGGCATGGCGGCGTCAAAGTCAAAGTTGACGACACGCTGACTGAATTGTTGAAGAGTGTGCACGTGTACCGGACTCCAGAGGGGCCATGAAGTCGCGCTATATGGACCAAGTCGTGCGTATATACTGAGAATGCAGGTCGCTTCCTGTTTGCCCTGTCACGACAATGTGCTGCATTATACCTTAGCATTCAGGAACCTGGGTGTTGTCAGGGGGGGGGGCGACTTTGACGATGGAGAGGGCCACTATATTTCCACACTCCAGAAGAGAAGGGCCACGTTGCATATTACTGTCGTAGCTAAAAAAAAATAGCCGATCTACAAGTTCAAAATGCGTCGCGGTGCGACGCGTTTTGAGCTTGTAGATCAGCTATTTTATCTATATTTGAATTGAAATCCTGAAAAAGAATGTGGCCTTTTTTTTTTTATTGGAATCCTGAAAAATAACATTTTAATTGAATTTCAAATTAATTCAGTTATAGGTTATAGTTGACTTTATGAACTAAATCCAAACACACATATACAAAAGCGGGTCATGTTTGCATGTTTGGGAATTGTCACAGCTGAAATCAATAATAAACTGTAAACTTGTAAACTGGTTGTATAGATAGAGCAAGCCTGCAGGGAGAGGGGTATAACGACGTACGTACAAGGCGAGCCTGGAGGGCCTTAATTGCCTTCAACAGCCGGTCTTGTCTGTCTGTCTGTCTGTCTGCTGGAGACTGTGCTCCTGACTTGAAGACCTCCTGCACTATATAAATACTTCTATAGCCCGCCAAAAAACTTGGGGGGCCCCTCTCTCTCCAGTATGTGTGCTCTCTTGAAAATAAATAAATATAAGATGGAATAAAAAATAAAACACCAGGCTTGTTGGCAGGTTGCCATGCCAGATTGGCAGGCTCCCAAAGTGTGAGTCAACTTTGTGCCGCTCCTTTAAGCGCTTTGCACTCCTCCACTGACGGAACCGTATGGAAGGCCTCTCCGACAACTAAGTCTGTATCGTGTCCTCCGACAGGAATGTAAAGCTTCTGGACGCTTCTGACAAAGAGCTGCTGGTCAGACCGGGTGCAGTACTTAGTTTAGACAGTTTTTGGTTTAGACTAGTCATTGGTTAGACCAGTCATTAGTCCTACAACTACAACCTATCTCAAACCCTCACCCTAAACCTAACCTCCCACGGGGCAGCACACCTAAACCTAACCTTAACCCATGTCTAACCAATGACTAGTCTAAACTAAGTATGCACCCTGTCAGACCTCTATCTCTCTTTCTCTCTCTCTCTCTCTCTCTCTCTCTCTGTCTCTCTCTCTCTCTCTCTCTCTCGTCTCCACCCCGGAGATAAATAAACAGTGTGGACTGTTAGGTCTTAAAGATCTGATTTAACCCCATTGAAACCGGGACAACATCAGGCTCATTTTATAGATTTCATACGCTGGCTATTCAAAAATATCTCTGTGAGCTGCACAGGAGTGTCACTCGTGAGCTTGTACATCAACTATTTGTTAACATTTAGAAGGAATCTTGGAAGTGTTTGAAATAATGTTGAATGATTTTTAATGACGGAAGAAGTTTGAGAGGCAGAGAGGTTTCAATGGGTTAATGACGGTGTGGACCGTATGATTTTATAACAGTCTGGGCGGTAGGTGTTATAGAATGTAATGATGAGATTAAGTGTGGACAGAAGGCAAGGCATCTTGTTCACATACTCGAGAGATAATTTGTATCTGTTTATGAGAGTTTTGTCCAAATCTTCTCTTTTGAAAAGAGCAGACCTACAAGCTCACAATGTGTCTCATCACAACGCATTGTGAGCTTGTGGGCTAGTTTCCAAAGGCTGAAGTGGTTAATGTATGTTTTGTAAAATAGTCTACAAATAATAAATAATAATTTATTTGTATAGCACCTTTCATGACATGAAATGCAGCTCAAAGTGCTTTACAGAAAAATGGAGGATAAAAGAAAAGCAAGGCAACAACATTAAAAACAAGCAGTAATGAAATACAGTGAGGACATGGATAACAAAAATAAAAAATAAAAGATCAATTAAAAGCAATGTTGTAGAAGTGGGTCTTGAGCTGAGCTTTAAAAATGTCTACAGAGGCTGCAAAGGAAACAAAGGAACTAGCATTACATGTAATGGAGTATAATATAATATTTGGAACCGAGATGTAGTGGAGTAGAAGTAAAAGTATTGGAAATTGGAAATACTCCAGTAAAGTACAAATAACTCAACCTTAATTACAATACTTAAAGGACCACTTCACCACTTTTGAACTTATCTTCATATAATTGTTCCTCACGATAAAATACCACCATTTCTTTTCTACTTGGTCTGTGTCTCATAGGAGGGCTGTGGGCAGTTCAGATCCTTCCACCAGTGACATCATCGTTAGGAAGATTCTTTTTAAACAATAAAAAAAAAAAAAACATATTTAGATTTGTATTATCGTGAGAACGATGGCTTCCATTATCACATTGCAACTTTTCACGAATAGTAATCCTGCAGTTTCTATATTAGCTTGAATTCCCCATCGACGATGTCACTGGTGGACGGGTTTCTGAACTGCCCACAGCCCTCCTATGAGACAAAGACTGAGTAGGACATTTTTATTTTATTTTATTTTATCGTGAACATTAGTGAGGACCAATTATATGAAAGCACGTTGAAAAGTGGTGACGTGGTCCTTAACCCATTCTGACCGGGAACCCGTTTTGGTGTTAGCATCATGTTATGCTTTAGCTATTGAAAAATAGCAGATCTACAAGCTCGTAGCGCGCCACCGAGTGGCGCGCTACGAGCTTGTAGATCTGCTATTTTTGAAAAATCGAAGAGTCGACTGACATTTATAGAATCTGATCTCAGGTCAGAATGGGTTAATCAGACCAGTGTGTGTCCAGTGGAAACCTCGTATGAATCTGATCTCAGGTCAGAATGGGTTAAGCCAATTTAGACCTGAGCCTGAGGACGATTCGACAAATGCCTTCGAAAATCCTGACAGTTTCTCAAACATTTTCACGTCAAGGACCCCCAGAAATAGATACGTAATTGGCCGCCGACCCCCATCTGAAAAAATGTTGTTCCAGGGACCAACCCCCCCCCAGAAGCAAAGATATGAGTTAAAAAACGTTCGCTCTGAAAGAATATATACCGGTATTCAAAGATTTGCGCCACATTTTCACGATAAAAAAAAAAATAGCAGACCTATACGAGTGCCGCGCTATACAAGCTTGGTAGATCTGCTATTTTTCAATAGCTAAAGTATTAACATAATACTTAAAACACCAAAAAGGGGTTCCCGTAAATGTATATACTTAGTCAGATTTCCCTACACCACTACACGTTTAACACACAGCTCCTCCTCCTCCTCCTCCTCCTCCTCCTCCACCCTGGCAGGCGGGTTGCCGGTTCAACTCTACGCGGGCGTTTTTTTTTTGTGTTTGATGCGACTCTTATATAGCTCTGCCCCCGCTGCCATGTTTTAACAAACCTCACGGAGCAGCTAAAGCATTTAATTGGGTCCCTGGGGGACACCCCCCCCCCCCCCCCTCTCCCCCTCTCTCTCTCTCTCTCCTCCTCAACAGCCCAGCCCTGTCCTGTCTCCTATATCTCATTGGACGGGCATGGTCTTTATACTCTGTAATCACTTCACTTCAAAGCCGTCCTTGTGATTCCCAGGTCCGGAACCCCCTGGGATTCCCCCCCCCGGAAGCCCTACTGGACCGCTGCTCAGAGGCAAGGGGTGGTGGTGGTGGTGGGTGGGGGGATGGTGCTGTCAGGTGTATGATTATATAGAACAGTGGGTGAGTAGGAAAAAAGAAACTAAAACATACAGTACACTCACTACACTGTATAGTACAGTATGCGTATACGTGTAACCTACAAATATAACAGTATGGAGTGTATGTATACAGCATATATATATATATATATATCCCATTTTGACCGGGAACCCGTTTTGGTGTTGGCATCATGTCATGCTTTAGCTATTGAAAAATAGCAGATCTACAAGCTCATAGCGCGCCACCGAGTGGCGCGCTACGAGCTTGTAGGTCTGCTATTTTTGAAAAATCGAAAGAACGACGGACATTTTTAGAATCTGATCTCAGGTCAGAATGGGTTCATCAGACCAGTGTGTGTCCAGTGGAAACCTCGTATGAATCTGATCTCGGGTCAGAATGGGATATATACGTATTATAAAATGTCGTCGTCGCTGTCGAGTGAAAACCGTCCCAAACCGTTCCTTTTAATTCATTACTTTTAAAAAATGTAAAAAAGAACCACCTGCTCATCTGCTGGAAAAAAACGTAAAAAAAACATTTATTTAGCAAGCTTTCGGTCTATATACTGACCTTATTCATTCATTACTTAAAGGCGCAGTGAAATGAAAAAGACGTTTTTCCACACTTTTAGACCATATCCGTGGTCATCATATGGGCATACCTATAACAATGGATGCCAAAAAAATGGGGAAATTCACATTTCTGTGTGTTTCTATATCAAAGGTCCATAAAAACGATTGTATTATTTATTTTATTAAAACGAAAACGTGCTGCGTGATGACGTGTAGAGATACACATCGATAAAAACCAATACAAATTAAACTCACCCGTTTAATTCCCCATGTCTGCGCATCCATTTAACACAGCTGCTTCTGATTACAGATTACTCCGTTTTTATTTCCATTCAAGATGACATTCAGACAGTGTATTACTCGGTTTCAACTTAATCATCACGCTAAAATATGTTTCTGAAAACATTATAGGGTAGAAATAAGCCACATAACAGTAAACTGGTTGTGCTGGGCGACCGTCTGATTTATAAACAAACACATACCACGCTGTAGCGCATAGCATAGCTACCTTCCCTAGCTACCGTCCCATCGCCTGAAGGGATGCGACACTCTGATTGGTTCAGAAACTTCAGACCGGTGTTTCATGTGGAAACACCATTTTCATGTTGTTTCACTGCGCCTTTTAAAAAAAATCGGCTTTTACGTATACTTTTGCGCGACACTTGGATGGAGTATAGGCCAGTACAGGGCAATAATCTACGAAGAGAACATACTGGTATTGGAGATAATATGCACCGACACAGAAGTATAGTACAAATATGTACGTGTCTGTAGTAGTACTACTGTTATAGTAGTTACTATATATAGTTATAGTTACTGTAATACTGTTACTTTCTTAGCTTACGCATGTTTCATGATAAATGTTTTTATGTGATGTATTCCCCATGCTTTTTGTTCTTGCTTAATGTAAGTCGCTCTGGATTAAGAGCGTCTGCTAAATGCCTAAATTGTACAAATATGACACTTCATACGACAAAAACGGCACTAAACATGTTGGAACATTATATCCAGTGTGTATACGGTAAATGCAGTATACATTTATATACATACAGGTATATTTAAAATCACTCCGTTTCAGCACTTGGGATTTGTAGTTTCAGTATGTCCGTGATGAAAGCTCTTTGCTATAAGAGAAAAGACAGGCTACTGTTTACCTCACTGTCCACTTCAATCAGTGTCTCTCACACGCGCACATGCACACACACACACACACACACACACACACACACACACACACTCACGCAAGGAGACGGTCTGATCAGAGTGGGTTTGTTGATCCGATCGAAGTGGGTTTGTTAATCTGTTGTATAGCGTTTATCCTTATCTCTGGTGGTCGACTCGCTCTGTCGATCAATACGCTGATCAATGTGTGTGTGTGTGATGTTACAGTTGTTGTTGTGTGTTGTGTTAGGTGTTGATTGCAGATCGCTGGGGAGACGTTAGTC
Source organism: Protomyctophum bolini (assembly GCF_963924005.1). Lineage (NCBI taxonomy): Eukaryota > Metazoa > Chordata > Actinopteri > Myctophiformes > Myctophidae > Protomyctophum > Protomyctophum bolini. Next base: position 4,882,045 of record NC_137865.1, read on the forward strand.
ACACACGCACGCACACACACACACACACGCGCGCACACACACACGTCCGCTTCAAGGTGGAATCATAGTTCACTGGGTGTAACTTCTCGTATACAGCTCATGCGGCCGGTTTCACTGGAGGTCAAACCTGCACGGTCTGTTGTTGTTGTGCGACAGGAAGTGATGTCACTTGCTATGTGTTTCCATGTCCTGTTCCTGCCAGGAAGCGTCCCAGCTGTTCTATGACCTCTGACCCCTGGCAGGCGTACCAGACGAAGGGTCTCTCTCCGTGTCATGCAGACATGTCACCATGCATTGTTTCTGTGGACATTTTAACCCATTCTGCGCGGGAACCCATTTTGGTGTTAGCATTACGTCGTGCTTTAGCTATTGAAAAATAGCAGACCTACAAGCTCATAGCGCGCCACCGAGTGGCGCGCTACGAGCTTGTAGGTCTGCTATTTTTTGAAAAACCGAAGAGCGACTGACATAGGAGACTTTTTTTTTTTAGAATCTGATCTCAGGTCAGAATGAAAACTCTCAGGATGTAGAAGACATTTTTAGAATCTGATCTCAGGTCAGAACGGGTTATAAAGCCTGCTGGGACCACACAGCCTCGGAGAGGTTGACAACGTCTGCACAAAGCCCGGGAACCCCCCGTTAGAGTTGGGATCCGGAACCGGATCGAACGCTGCGGTATCGGAATAGCTTCCATCGCAATGTTGGAACAGTTTCTGGTATACTGGGTTTTTATCACACTGTCAGAGCTGGTGTGTGCAGGACGCCACACACGTCTGCTATAGGGATAAGTTGTGATTTTTATTATTTTATTGTAAAGCACTTTGGTACAACTTGTTGTTATTTAAATGTGCTATAGAAATAAAGATGGTATGGTATGGTATAGGGATGTGCTGATGAGACACGTTTTGGCCCGATATTATCGATATAATTAGTTGCTGTTACGGCCGATAATCGATATTACCAATGTCGATATGATCTCACTCTGCACTGAAAATAATATACACGTAACGGGGATATCTGCACTGCAGGCTTATAGGCAGCAAGTCAGATTTAACTTTTAATACCTTTTATATTTAATATTGTGAGCTTCAGGCTGTTACGTTGGGCTTGTTTATCTGTAAAGACAATCGGTCCGATTGATTTTGATTGATCGGGGTCGATGCCGATTAATAAAAAAAAAAACTAGACCGCTGTGTTTTCCGAATAATCTCCGGTCAGTAAGTCTACTATACAGTTACAATACTCCTCAAACCTTTTCATTTAACCCATTTAGACCTGAGGACGATTCTACAAATGTCCCATGTTTCTATGTCCGTGGTTCTCAAACATTCCATGTCAAGGATCCCAAAATGATCTGTATTTGGCCGCCGACCCCCCCCCCCCCCGACTGAAAATATGTCGTTCCAGGGACCTCTCGGAAGCAAAGATTTGAGTTGAAAACGTTCGCTCTGAAAGAATATATATTCCAAACTTTATAGAACCACTTGTTGTCACCCTCTGTTCAGAGTCCTTCTCCTTCATTGGTCTTACTTAGCTCTGCCATCTGGGCGATGTTTATAACAATTTTCAGTTTTCTGAAAAACCTATGTTTCTGTATCAGTGGTGCTCAATATTCCATGTCAAGGATCCCAAAATTATCTGTATTTGGCCGCCGACCCCCCCCCCCCCCCCCCCCCGTCTGAAAATATGTTATTCCAGGAACCCCTCAGAAGCAAAGATTTGAGTTAAAAAACGTTCGCTCTGAAAGAATATACAGTATATTCAAAAATTATTAAGCCACATTTCCGCGATTTAAAAAAAAAATAGCAGAGCTACAAGCTCGTAGCGCGCCACTCGGTGGCTTGTAGATCTGCTATTTTTCAATAGCTAAAGTATAACATAATGCTTAGAACAGTTCCCGTTATGTTAACATTTAACACATACAGTGGCCAAATGCGACAAATACAGAAATATAGTCTCCGTGAATTAAAGACTCCATTTTCGTCACTTTTTCTTTTTTTTTTTTTTTACTATTTTTCAAAACATTTTTGAATAGTTAAAATGGAAAGTCTACAAGCTCACAACATGTCAATGTAGATTGGCTATAGTTGAACTATTCAAAAATAGTAAAAAAAAAAGGCAAAGAAGTTTAAGGTTAGGGTTTAGCGGTGACGAAAATGGAGCCCTATATGTGGTGTGTAATATATGTAAAGATAAGATAAGATAATATATGTAAAGATAAGATACAGCATGGCACGAGGAAAACTTGAGAGGAGATTGATTGATCGTTTGATTAAATACTTTTATTAGATGTAAAAAAAAAAAAAAAAGTGTAAATGACGTAAACAAATGTAAACTAGCACGGTACAGTAACACACTTTGGCTCAAAAGATAAACACGAGAAAAGAAATGGTTTCTATTGTGGTCCTATATAATGTATTCAATTCATCAACAGAGCATATATATACTATTCAATGAATCAACGACAGAGCATACTATAATGACACAGTAATACATGTCATCCGAAAAAGATACGAACAGGCTAGATCTACTCATATTTACATTCAGTCGCCACTCACGCCAGCTGCTATAGTCAATCAACCACTCGATCACACACACCTGATACCAATGAGGGAGGAGAGACATGCACAGGCAACACCACGACAGGATAATACACAGGTGACCCAATGGGTCGTATAACGACAGGCTAAAGACTACGTAAAGAAAACATTAACAAGTAAAAAAAAAAAGGTAAACCGGGTGATTTTGAAATCGGGTGGGGGAATGCAAGTCTGAAAAAGTTGTGTTCTGAGAGAGGTTTTGAACCGGGCAAAGGGGTGGGTTCTGAGAAAGGTTTTGAACAGGGCAAGGGGTGTGTTCTGAGAGGTTTTGAACGGGGGTGTGTTCTGAGAAAGCCCTGTTTTTTTTGTTTTTTTTTTGTCTTGGGGATGTCCAGGGTCATAACATCCCCCACCCCCCACACATAAAAAAAAAAGAAAAGGTTGATTCCACATCGCAGAAATCAACGGAGCACCAAAGACATGCTGGCATTATATCTTCCAATGTCTCCCAACGTTTTCTTCTCAAGTCTCCCATTGAGACGACGCCATCCCTCCTATAATGTCCCCACTGAAATCCCCCCCCCCCCACCCACCCACCCACAACGTCTCTCCAGTGAGACTCCCATCTTCTTCTCCCGCGTTTGTCTCCGACCGAGACTCAGAGCGCAAATGAACGACAGCATGAAAGACCGCGAGTGGTTTTTTACAATGTTTTAACCTTTTTGTTCGTTTAAAAAGGACTCAAGGAGGAGGCACACCCATGTGTTTGGTTGGCAGATTTCACAGCACTGACAGCAATCTTGTGGCGGCCTTTAAAATACCAAATGATATAAAAGGCCGATACAAATAAGGCACTCAAATACGAACACGACACGTTTCTCTTAAAAGGTGGCACTAAAAGAACACCGGTGGTAAAGAGTAGGAGTCGTGGTTTTAGGACCAAAAGGGGCAGGTATTTGGTGAGGAGGTGTAAGTCGCCGACCTCCACGTCTCCAGATTTGCGCCACGTTTTTCGCGATTTAAAAACAGAAAATAGCAGATCTACAAGCTCGTAGCGCGGCACTCTGTGCCGCGTTATGACCTTGTAGATCTGCTATTTTTCAATAGTGTAATGTAAAATGCTTAAAACACCAATAAGGGGTTCCCGCACAGAACGGGTTAAACCCCACAGACGCACTTAACTGCGGCAGGTGACTGTTTCTGTTTACTCCAGGGTACCCTTTCCAGCGACTTTCTCCCTGTGACACTGGCACCCGTTGAAATGGACACATTCACTTTGAGCGACCAGCAACACAAGTGCTTTAGTGCAATGAATCATCCAAATTTGACTCAAGGCTGCGCTCACACATTTGAAACACATGTTTTGTCTCTGTTCTGGGGGAGGAGAACGGCTCCAATTCACTTTCAATGGAAGTCACTTGCTCGGTGGGGTGCAGAACAGAGCCAACCCAACGTGACTCCCATTGGAAATGAATTGCGAGCTGTTCTGAAACCCCCTCTCCCCCAGAACAGAGACAGAAACATGTGTTTCGAATGTGTGACTGCCGCCTAAGGGGTGGGAATCTGCACAGATGCAACAAACCCCAAATGAACAGTATATGTTCTTTTAGGACGAGACCCAATTTATGTTAGGAGGGTGTAACCTAAAAATGGACTCCCATCCCCAGTCCCCAAACACATCCAGCCAACGACAGGTTAAAATCCTAAATAAGGTGATTTATTAGCCGTAAGTGGATAGTGGATACTAAGGAAGTATTCACTTAGCATTTAATGACTTAGTATTCACGATAAGTACTTGTATGTGACGTCACCATCCATGTGGAAGACCGCACATTGAAAACAACCATAGAGTTCAACAAGAACGTCCATTGACGTATCCTTGGGGAACAGCACCGATTTTAGTATTTACATAGCTTTATGGCAGCAACATGTCTGAAAAGAGCTATGCTTAGCTCATCATCGTCCGAGTCTTCTTCATGGATAAACGGGCTTTGACGAAGTTTTGTCGTCGTCGTCGTAGTCGTCGACGAAAACACTGGCGGGCAGCAGGACGTGAAAGGTGGGAGGCGAATCGGGAGAGGGCGGTGCCAGATCTTCCACGGGTGGAGTTGAGGCATGAGACCTCGAGGAGGTGGATGAAGACGTGGAAAAGGCACGATGAGAGTGCGGGGCGTGAGACTCCGAGGGTGTGTTTGAACCTTGAGAGTAGTAGTGGCCTGACGGAGTGGTTGACTGTGTCGAAGGCCGCCCTGAGCTCCATGAGGACGTCGAGTGAGCCGGTGTCGCATGAGAGCCGGAGGTCATTTTGAACTTCTTCTGTACCGCGTGTCGGTCGTCAGACTCCGCTTGTAACTTCCTGGAGGCCATTTGTAACTTTGAATTGATGTATGTCGGGAAGCTGGCATGTGGCCCGGGAGAGCGCCGTGCCAGAGACGCCTGAGCCGATGCTGAGCCGTGAGAGTAGTATTGATTGGCTGATGGCGTCGAAGGCCGCGCTGAGTTCCATGAGGATGTTGCGTGAGCTGGTGCCGCGGGGGTCCATTGCAACTTCGATGGCGAGGTCCAGGAGGATCCGGGGACCTGCGAGGACCTCTTCTGTGGCTCCTCTGTAGCCTCGTGGCAATGCAGATCCCCGCTGGGGGCTGAGGACTGCCTCGTCTGCATACGTTCGGGGTCGCTACCCTTCCATCTCTTCCGTGAGCGCCGTGCCGTCCCGCCCCGCGCTGTCTGCCCGCTGGCATGGGGCAGAAAGTTAGGAGGATGTGAACCAGGAGAGGGCGGTCCCATGGACTCCGAGGGTGGATTTGAGCTGTGAGAGTAATATGGAGAGGTTGGTGGTGGCGGCGAATTCAGCTCCGCGGTCCAGGAAGATGTCGGAAAGGTAGAATGTGAACCCGGAGAGGGCGGTGGCATAGATTCTGAGGGTGGATTTGAGGCGTAAGGGTAGTATGGAGTAGTTGGTGTTGGTGTTGTCGAATGCAGCACCGACATTGATGGGGATGGGGATCTTGAGTAAGCCGGTGAGCGGGAGGCCCACTGTAAGTTGGATGAATTGATGTATGTCGGAAAAGTCGAATGTGAGCGAGGAGAGGGCGGTCCCATAGATTCCGAGGGTGAATCTGGGCCGTGAGTTGAGTACGGAGAGCTTGATGGTGTTGAATGCAGCAGTGAGGTCCAGGAGAATCCGGGATAGGTAGGATGTGAACGAGGAGAGGGTGGTCCCATAGATTCCGAGGGTGAATATGGGGCATGAGAGTAGTATGGAGAGGGCGACGGTGTCGAACGCCGCACTGAGGTCGAGGAGGATGAGGATGTGGGGAAGGTAGCTGAAGAAGCTCCAAAGCGGACCGCAACGTTGTCGGCTAACGGAGTACCCTTGCCCTTCTTCGGGGTCGGCGCCTTCTTCGGGGTCGCCGCCTTCTTCGGTGTCGCCGCCTTCTTCGGTGTCGCCGCCTTCTTCGGTGTCGCCGCCTTCCTCGGTGTCGACTTCCTCGGCGTGCGAGGTTTACGCTTTGAAGGAGAAGAACCCTGTGAATCATTAGAGGGCAGCGATTCCGAAGGTAAATGGGCGATTCCGAGGGTCGAGGGTGACAAATAGGTGCTTTCCGCAGCTCTCTCTGGATTAAGAGAGTTTCCTGCCTCCCTGAAATTTAAACTGTAATTGTGAATTGAATTCATGGCGGTCACGGAGGCCGGGGACATGGGCGGCAGGAAGTAAGGATGTGGAGTGGGCACTCGCTCTGGATTGGAAGTCTCCGGTAGACTGTAATTGTGAATTGAATAATCCCGCACTTCGTCTGAGGCGGGGGAGGACGGGGCTGTGGGAACGGTAGGATGTGAACCAGGAGAGGGCGGTGGCAGAGACTCCGAGGGTGGATTTGGCACATGAGAGGAGTTTTCCGTCGTTGACGGCGTTGAATCCTGCACTTCTGAGGTGGAGGAGGATGAGGATGTGGGAACGGCAGGATCTGAACCAGGAGCGGGTGGCGCCATAGATCCCGACGGTGGATTTGAGGTGGGAGATGTGTTTCGAGGGATCGATGGTGCACTGAGGTCAAGCGCTGAGGTCAAGGAGGATGTGGGCAAGGTAGATTGTGAACCAGGCGAAGGCGGTGCCAGAGATTCCGAGGGTGGGTTTGGGGCGTGAGCGGTAGTAGCTGATGGTGTCGATTGCGGCACTGAGGTCGAGGAGGATGAGCACATAGGATTTGGACCAGGTGCCAGAGATTCAGAGGGTGGATTTGAGGCTTCGGAGGAGTATGGCGTGGTTGATGGTGTTGAAGAGGGTGGTTCCAGAGATTCCGTGGGTGGATTTGGGGCGTCGGATGAAGTGGTTGATGGTGTCGAATGCAGCACTGTGGTCGAGCAAGATTTTGAGGCGGTATTCTGTGTACCAGGAGAGGGCTTTGCCAAAGAATCTGAGGGTGTATTTGAGGTGGGATATGCATTTTGAGTGGTTGATGGTGCCAAATGTAGCACTGAGGATGAGGTTGTGGGAATGGTAGTATGTGAACCAGGAGAGGGTGGTGCCAGAGATTCCAACGGTGGATTTGAGGCGTGAGATGAGAGAGGAGTGATTGATGTTGTTAAATCCAGAGCTGAGGTCGAGGAGGATGTGGGAACGGTAAGATTTGAACCAGGAGAGGGCGGCGCCAGAGTTTCCGATGGTGGATTTGGGGCGGGAGATGAGCATGGAGTGATTGATGTTGTTAAATCCAGAGCTGAGGTCGAAGAGGATGTGGGAACAGTAGGATTTGAACCAGGAGAGGGCAGTGCCAGAGATTCTGAGGTCTGATTTGGGGCAGGAGATGAACGAGGACTGGTTGATGGTGTTGAAGGCAGTGCTGAGGCTGAGGAGGATTCCAAGGGTGGATTTGGGGCGTAATCTCCGTCGAGATTTATGTAATAAGTGTCTCCAGAGTTAGATGTAGGAGGTGAGAGAGCAGAGGTCGAAGGCAGCATTGAGGTCGACGAGGATGCTGGATCAGTAGGATTTGAACCAGGAGAGAGCGGCGCCAAAGATTCCAAGGGTGGATTTGGGGCGTCGGGTGAGAGAGCAGAGGTCGATGGCGTCGAAGGCAGCATTGAGGTCGACGGGGATGCTGGAACCGTAGCGTTTGCACCAGGAGAGGGCGGTGCCAGAGATTCCGAGGGTGAACATGGGACGTCGGGAGAGAGAGGTGACGGACACCTCGATGGTGTCCAAGGCCGCGACGCGGTCGATGAGGGTCTGAGGCTAAGGGTAGAAGTCGACGGTTTCATTGGTTTCATTGGTTTTATCGGCTTCATTGGTTTCATTGGTTTTGGAGATTTTGGAGATCTCGGAGCGTGGTTGGACAACCTTATCTTCTTTGAGTTTTCAAACTCCGCTTGTAGTTTTCTGACCACGGTCGTGGTCTGTCCGTGCTCCGATTGTAACTGTCTGACGACGGCTGATCTGTCCGCAGTATTAGGCCAATACCAAAAGCGACGATAGTGCTTGCCCATGCACTCCATGTGCAAAGGCTGGTCACACTGCTTGCAGCCGTAGATGGTCGGCCCGCCCAGTCTCTCGCTGTCGGGGAGCATTTGACACTCCTTGCACAGCTTTCTCTTGATGAAGATCTTCGCAAAGTCGTGTTTGGGAGGCTGGACGCCTGTCAAAGGGGAACTCGTGAGAAGAGAGACACACGGAGGCGTCACGGGGAAGCTCCTCGTCGTGCACGTTTTGATGAGTTCCTCCGCCAGGTCCTCCAGCCAGGTTTTGTATCCGACGTGCTTTTTCTTGAAGGCTACCCCTCCCGCGGACCTCGCGGCGACGTACGCGTTGTGGCAGGACACGCCCAGCAGGAACCAGAAGACCCTCCTCCACCACTTCTTGGATCGATGCTGGAAGCCGTAGTAGCCGATCATCTGATCCAGCAGATCCACACCTATAAGCACAAACATAATAACGTGTATTATTTACAATGCTGGCGGACATAAACCTCTCCCCTCTATATTTTATTCTGTTCTTTTCATAAATGAATGCCCTACTTGATCATACAAAAGCATCAAGTGTCAAACAAAAGCATGGAAAGTAGCAGGTCCACAAGGTTCCAAAACGCGCCACGGAAAGTTGTGAGCTTGTCGGTCTGTGTTGTTTAATTTGAATCCTGAAAAATAACAGTTTTGGACATAAAATAAATGAACAGTTTGGGGCATTTAGCAGACGCTCTTCATTCAGCGCGACTTACAGTAAGCAAGGTACGTAAATACTCAAATGCAGAGAGACAGTGTAGTGCCTCAAGTCATTTAGGATCACAGCATTCACAGGTGAACCGGCGAAGACCCAAGCAAAGCGTCAGTCTAAAACAATCTTAACTACTAATTCTAGAGGTTGCGTCCTAGAGGAATGCGTGGTGGATGCTATGAATGGCTGAGCATCGCATGACGGGTGTGCCACATGAGCCAATAGAAGTGGCAGAGGGAGAGAGAGAGAGAGAGGGGAGAGGGGGGGTAGAGAGAGTACAGTACTGTGAGGCATACATCTGCCCCACGTGTGCGTGCGTGCGTGCGTGTGTGCGTGTGTGTATTCTCAATCAAACGAAGTCATTCAAGCAAACCTTTCATGTGTTTCTGGTAGTCTGCGAGTGCCGCCGGCACTATCACCTCGGACTGCTTGTAGTCCTTGTAGTCCCCCGATTGTTTCTTGTAGCCCGGCTTCTTCTTTTTGGCCTCCCTTTGCTTGTAGCCCTCCGGCCGCCTGTTGACCGTGCCCGTGGAGGTGGGGTCGTGGTGGTTGGACAGCACCATGACCATCTTGGTGTCCTGCCAGACGCAGAAGGTGAGGTCGTCCTTCTGGGCCACCCTGCATTTAAAAAAAAAGGACGATAATCGTTTATTATAGTTTATATTGCAAATAAATCGCATCCCGGAAGATTTTAAATTTAAATTTAGAAAATGTCCTCCGTCATACACTATAGGGTGGAATTAGCTTTTGTTAAGCTGCTAATTCAACACCACTTCACGCTACACTTGATAGGACATTATAAAGAGCAAATGGTGCGCTTTTATGTCACTGTACACAAATGCGTTTGCCGAAAATAGCACATCTACAAGTTCACAACGCGTTGCAACACGTTATGTGCTTGTAGATACCCCGCTCCCCACCCGCATTTTAGGTTCTAAGGACAATTTCATAATCGAAAAATATCATTAATCGCGCTTATTTCTTTGCCACGATAATCGCGTATAACGTGTAACTTTTTTCACATCCTCCCCCTATATACCTGTATTCGTGCCGGTCCAGCTCAACTCCGTTGGTCAGGGACTCGAGCGGCGGGAGCCCCTTCCTGTTGGCGCGCACGGTGCCGCAGCCGTTCAGCCCCTTGGTCTTCATGTCCTCCAGCAGCTCCACCGAGGTGTAGTAGTTGTCCATGTAGACGGACGCGTGCGACCCGTAGTAGGGCCTGGCCAGGTCCATGACCACGCGGTGAGCCAGGCCCTTGCTCTCCCCTCCCCCCTGTGGGTCCTCTTTACCCGTGTACACCTAGAAAAAAAGACAACAACAACACGACAACAACGTGTTACATATAACGTCAAATGCACGCTTTGGCATATCGTCGCTGTCGCTGTTTGGGGGGAAAACCTCGTGGTCCAAAACTTATTTTCACAAGCTTCAAAAGCTTGTGGATCTGCTGCGTTTGATGCTTTTTTTGTGTGTGTGTGTGATGCTGTAGTAGTTGAACAAGTAAGGGGGTTCATTTTCCATAAAAGAAAACGTTTAAAATGCCCTGACGGCGGAAAATGTGGGATCTACAGATAAGGCCAGCCGATCTCTTCACACTAGCCGATCTTTCCCTGTCCATTGTCGTGCCTAAATAAAGGAAGCCTCTTAATTTATCTCCACCGAATTGCAGAATGGCGTGAAATAACAACATTTCACACCTGGCCAAAATGTGTCCCCCCCCCCTTTCTCCATGACAATGCGTGGGAAAAAAACACATTAACCACTTCAACCCTTTACTTTGGCTATTTAAAAATAGCCGATTTTCAAGCTCGCAATGCGTTGCAAAGACGCATTAGTGTGCTTGCAGATCTGCTATTTTAAGTATTGAATACATGACAAACCTGTGTAACGGGACACACTAGTGCACAGGGCTTGACATTAAGGCTTGTCCTTAATACATCTTTCCGGTCAAGTGCATTTAAAATGTCCGTTGGACAAGTGTCTCTTGGTTTAACTTCTTTCTGTGACGCTCATAGCATTATTGTCTGGCTTTCCTAATGATCACCTTTCCAATATTGTTGTCTGCCATTCGGTTGCAGGAAAAACCGAACCTCGTGTTAATCTATGGCTGGTTTCTGTACTTTCAATGGAAAAAAAACTACACTTTTTAAACAGACACTGCATGGCCATCATCACGTCTTTCTTCGTGCTAAACAAGCGATCAATCTTATGTCTCAGCGATTACATGAAAGATTTAAGACATGTTTTAAAATCAAATCAAGAATATGAATTAAAAGAAAACTATACGCTATTCAGCAAATAGACGGCCCCGGTCTATTGAGAACGTATGCATGCCGACTTCTGTTAACTTGTTAGCCCTAGAATGTACTGTATGTGATCTTACACTTCATGTATTCCAAATATTGGAATTGTCCACTGCCAATCCAAATAGTTTAGCAACGGTTGCTATGCAGGTCAAGCTTTCTTCGCTGCTAATGTGTCTATTGGACAAGGATGGGTTGGGGAGGGACTTGGTGAAGGGCTAATTGGTAGGTGGTGGCAATATTTTAGTTAACACGTTTTCTGCCAAAACTTTCAAATGGCTATGAAACTAGAGGACAATAACTGACTCCAACTTTTATTAATTAATTATTGGGTCAACTACACACGCTGTGCTACAAGTTTAAATGCTGACATATAGTGGATAGGGCCGATCTATGGCCGTGTAATTTGGAATACATGAAATGTATGTAAGATCAGACATTTTAGGGCTATTAACTTGTAAACGGAGGATATTCACCTCATATTAAAACATGTATTCATCTGCAACTTACATTTAGTTGATTTAAAATGTATTTGTGTGTGTGTATGCTCGTGCTCCAAGTGAATGGGATATTTAGCCTACTAGCTTGTCCGAGGAACAAGTGCCTCAAAAAGTTAATGTCAAACCCTGCTGCAGTCAAACACCAGACTTTTAACCTGTAACAGAGTATTTCTACATTGTGGTATTGATACCTTTTACTTAAAACAGTACTTCTTCAACCCCTTTATCTGTACTTTAACGATTAGCGGTTTAACGATTTAACGTCGTCTTACCTGGAAGCTTGTGCAATAGCCCGTCGTGCTCTCTGCCATGACCCATAGTTTGACGCCCCATTTTATGGGTTTATTGGGGAGGTACTGTCTGAAAGCGAGACGTCCCTTGAACTTCACCATGCTCTCGTCCACGCTCACGTTGCCGTTCACCTCGTAGAGCTCCTGGAACCGGGAGGTGAGGTAGTCCATGAACCACCTCATCCTCCACATCTTGTCAGTTTTGTCCACTTTTGCATCTTTATCCTCAAGTTTTAGATACCTAGGAAATTCACACAGATATAGACACATTAGTTACGCACGCACGCACACACGCACACACACACACACACACACACACACACACACACACACACACACACACACACACACACACACACACACACAAGCTACTGTGGACTATGGTCACTGTAGTACCTGCTGTTATTGTTTATACGTGTCTGTGTGAATGAAACGGGTGACCACATGGTCTCTAGTACCCAACAAGGCCTCAACACTCTTCATTATAACTAGTACTACTAAAACAATGGCGTCATCATCACCACAATCAATTTGTATTATTAATGTTTTTTTTTACCTCCAGATAGAGCAGAATCGGTCCCGCGACATGTGCTTGGGGAAGCTGGTCTTGAACAGATCCTTCTTTTGTCGCCAGTAGTCTCTCCGAACGGGTATCACCACGAGCCCCATGGCAATGCAGAGCCCGATGAAAGTCCTCATCTCGGTCTGGCTCACTTTGGACCACCTCGCCGACTTTGCCTTCTTCGGCGTCTCGGCGTTCCACTGCTCGTAGTACTGGTTGGTCTTGTCGACCATGTGCTGCCACAGCTCGTCCGTCCAGACGTGCTCGAACGCCTGCAGCGGGGTCGCGTTCGGGGGCAGGTTGACCTTGCACCCCGGCTTGCGGTTGAAGCGGCACGTGGTGTTGTAGTGGTAGTTCTTCGTCTTCCAGCCCTGGTCAAAGCCTCCGGTGAACTCCTCCTCGGCCCCCACGTACATGTCCCTCGAGTACTGGTCCTTGTCCAGGGCGTCCGACTCGAAGTTCTCGGGGTCGTCGAAGTTCTCGTCCTCCTCGTCGTAGTAGTCGCTGTCGGCGCTGACGTCGGACATCTCCGCGCCGTTGGGCATCACCACCTCTTCCGTCTGACAGACGGACATGATGTCCGAAATCTCTCCGTTGGGCAGCACCGTCTGAAAGACGGACATGAGGTCCGAGAGCTCTCCCTCGCTAGGCGGCACTGCGGGGCCGGCAGGCACGTCAGAATAGTGTCCGCCGTTGGGTGGCGGCGGCGGTGTGGGACAGACGTACATGCTGGAAACGTCTCCGTCGAGATTTATGTAAGAAGTGTCTCCGGAGCTAGATGCAGGAGACATGGACATGTCTCCGCAGCTAGGTGTCACTGAACGACCACAGGGAGACAAGTGGTCGTAAATGTCTGCTACAGAGCTAGGTGTAGGCTGTACTGTAGGACAGACGGACTTGTTAGCAATGTCTCTGCCGCTACCGTGCACTGTAGGACGGACATACTTGCCAGTAATGCCTTTGCCGCTAGGGGTAACTGTAGGACGGACATACTTGTTAGAAATGTCTTTGCCGCTAGGGGGCACTGTAGGACGGACCGACTTGTTGTCGGAAATGTCTCTGCCACTAGTTGGTGCTGTCTTGGCGTCTGAGATGTCTCCATTGCTAGGTGGCGCTCTCTTGACCTCGGAAATCTCTCCGCTGCTAGATGGCATTATCTTGACGTCGGAAATGTCTCTGCCACTAGTAGGTGTCACCGCCGGAGAAATGTCTCCGCGGCCAGGGGACACCACCGTCTTGACTCCAGAAATGTCTCTGCGCCCAGGGGACACCGTCTTGACTCCAGAAATGTCTCCGCGGCCGCCAGGGGACACCGTCTTGACTCCAGAAATGTCTCCGCGGCCGCCAGGGGACACCGTCTTGACTCCAGAAATGTCTCCGCGGCCAGGGGACACCACCGTCTTGACTCCAGAAATGTCTCCGCGGCCAGGGGACACCGTCTTGACTCCAGAAATGTCTCCGCGGCCAGGGGACACCGTCTTGACTCCAGAAATGTCTCCGCGGCCAGGGGACACCGTCTTGACTCCAGAAATGTCTCCGCGGCCAGGGGACACCGTCTTGACTCCAGAAATGTCTCCGCGGCCAGGGGACACCGTCTTGACGGAATTGTCTCCGCCACAAGCCGTCGCCGTCTGACTGACGGACGCGTCAGAAATGTCTCCACCGCGAGGTGTCACCGTGGCAGAGACGGACGCGTCAGAAATGTCCCCACCGCTATCTGTCACCGGCGGAACAACGGAGAGAGACAGCGAGATCCAGTCGGGGCGGACGACGACGTCGTCGTCCCTCCTGCCAACGGACCTATCGGAAACGTCTCTGCTGCCAGACGGAACCGTCTGACCGAGGGACACGTTCCTGTCGCTAGGCGGCTCTATCTTGATACCGGAAATGTCTCTGCCTGCACGAGGCGTCACTGTCGCAGAGACGACGGACGTTTCGGAAATGTCGCCACTGCCAGGCGGCGCTGTCTTTTTTCTTTTTTTGCTAGGTGGCGCCGTCTTGACATCGGAGACGTCTCTGCCGCTCGACGGCTGCACCGTCTGACCGACGGACTTGTCCAAAATGTTTCTGTCGCTAGGCTCCGTCTTGATCTTAGAAATGCCTCCGCTGCTAGACGACGCCGTCTTGACGTCAGACGTTTTGACGTCAGAAATGTCTCCACTGCTAGGTGACACCGTCTTGACGTCGGAAATGTCTCCGCTGCAAGGCAGCGACGTCTGACTCAGAGACATGTCGGAGAGGTATCCGCTGCTGGGTAGCGATGCCTGGCTGAGAGACATTTCGGACATGTCTCCACCGCTGCTAGTCTGACTGTCGGACATGTCTCCACTGCCGGGTCGCACGGTTGTCGGACGGACGACAGAGTCTCCGTCTCTGCTGCTCGGTCTGTCGGAAAGGTTTCCGTCGCCGGGGGGTGGCGCTCTCCGAGAGACGACGGACGTGCCGGAGATGTCTCCGCCGCTGGGTGGCGCCGTCGTTGCTCCCTCTGCTCCCGCCGTGTCCTCTGTGTCCATTGTGCCCGCTTTGTCGTCGGTGTCCATCGCGTCCTCGGCGTCCATTTGTGAATTAGGCGGAAAGGAAGAAGAAAAACAAAATAGTCCCTTTTTTATAGCGAAAACATTTGGATGAAAAATCCCCACCGTGCACCGTCCGTGACGCTCTCTCTCGGGTGTGTTCTAGTCGATCAGGATTGCATTTCCATTGGCCCACGAGACAGGAAACGGAAACCAAACAAAACGCTGGTGACTCGGGTTTGAATGGGATCAAAGGTCGTCGCTCTCTGTTTGTATGTGCAGTATATAGTCCTATGTGTCCACGGTGCAGGAATACACTGTCTCTGTCTCTCTCTCTCCTGTCTGTCTGTCTGTCTGTCTCTCTGTCTTACCCTCTTGTCTCTGTCTTGTCTCTCGGTATCTCTCTCTCTCTCTCACTCTCTCTCTCGCTCCGGCTCTCTGTCTCCTATTGTGTTGCCTCCATTTCTTGAGCCTGCCCCTCCCCCCCTCCACATGCCATGCAGCGAGCTTGCACGGTGCAGACAGTGCAGGAAGGAATACACACCATTTCTCTCCCTTGTCTCGGTTCTTTCGCTCTATCGCGCCGCACCGTCCGCCCGTCCGTCCGTCTGTCTGCCCTGTCCGTCCGTCTGTTGTCTCGTCTGTCCGTGCGTGCGTCCGTCCGTCCGTCTCGTCTTGTCTATCTCCCTGTATTTGTCTTCTCTTTCTCTCTCCTTCTCGCACTCCCGTCTCTCTCCTATTGTGTTTCCTCCATTTTCTGAGCAGAGCAGCAATCCCCTCCCCCCTCCACATGCCATGATTCCATTGGTCGCTCCACTTTTCCCCCAGAGCCCGTTTCCATAGAAACTGAAACCTGAACATTCTGTCCTGTTGCCACGTATGTGCGTGTGTGCGTGCGTGTGTGTGTGTGTGTGCCTGTGTCTGTGTTTGTGTACACTGTGTGTGTGTGTGTGCATATGCATGTGTGTGTGTGTGTGTGTGTTTACAATGTGCATGTGCCTGTGTGTGTGTGTGTGTGTGTGCGCGCTGTTTAGTGCGCATTTGTGCGCGAGTGTGTGTGTGTGTGTGTGTGTGTGTGTGTGTGTGTGTGCGCTGTTTAGTGTGTTTCTCCTCTCAGTCTGTCTTGCATTGAGTTGTTTAGATAGAAATAGTTTATATAGATCTGCCCTATATATGATAGACTGGAAACCCCCACATTGTGAGCTTGTTAGACCGTTTTGTGTGCAGGTTTTGCACCGGATATTGCGAGCCTGGAATCGCGACAGACAGACAGACAGACAGACAGACAGACAGACGGACAGACAAGGAGGTTGAAGACGTTTTATCTCTGTTCTTCTCGGTTCAAAGTGTCAACGTGTCATAATTAGAAAGGTGTTTCTTAATGAATAATTAATCAACAGGTTTGCGCATCTAGAACTTCAGAAGCTTAATGTTAAGCTTTGAGGACAGACTGATGAGCCAGGCGTCCTGTAATATAAAGCATAATTAATTAATTGATGAGGCTGGTTAGATGCTAATAGCTCACGGCCGACGCGGAACATGTTTGCTGCCATTCTTAATACAAACGCCTCCAGCTGAGCAGTAAAATATTCAAAGCCTGAGTTTTTTACATTACCGCGCCTAATAACCGAGCGCTTCATGCATATTGAACAACTCTGACTCGCTCACTTTAAGCGTTTTAGAATTTAATGTGTGGCGTTGTTCATAAACAGAATAATTAATTTGATGTGTGGCATTGTTTAGAAACGGAAGAATTGATTTTGTGTGTGGTGTTCTTTAAAAACTGAAGAATACATTTCATGTGTGGCTTTGTTCATGAACTGAAGAATGATTTTTTTAATAAGAGGCACTAAGTAATGTTTTTAAATGAATACATTTGAATGTTGTCCAGTCTAGATGGTAGAGTATGTTCATTCAATATAACTTCTACAATTGGGGTGGTTGTATTTTGACTCCCTTCTCTTCTATCGAGACATTTAGATTGTGTCAAAAGGTCATGTCTCACCTAGACACACGATTGATCTGACACGATTTGTTTCACCTGGTGGTCAAGATTCAATGTATCCCCTGAGCAAGCAGCAAGCAGACAGGCTCAATCAGCCTAATAGTAAAAAATGCAAAAATCAGCACTTGCACAGGACACCTGGTTCAAATCCACGGTAGAAGAGGAAAGCTACATTTTATGCGTTTAAAAACTGAATAATTCATTTCATTTCTTTGACAACTTAAGAATTCATTTCATTTGTTTAAAGACTGAAGAATTCATTTACGTATTGTATGGCATTGTTCAGAAACTGGACGTCTGATAATGAAACAACGTAATCACCTTATTGATTGATCATTGCTTAATTGATAAGAGGGGATTTTCCAGAGAACCTTGTTTCGAGGGGTGCAGTACTTAGTTTAGACACTTTTTGGTTTAGACCGGTCATTAGTCCTACAACTATATCTCAAACCCTCACCCTGAACCTAACCTCCCACGGGGCAGCACACCTAAACCTAACCTTAAGCCATGTCTAACCAATGACTAGTCTAAACTAAGTATGCACACCTGTTTCTAGTACAAACAAACGGGTGCAGTACTTAGTTTAGACAGTTTTTGAAAGAATCGAAGAACGACGGACATTTTTAGAATCTGATCTCAGTTCAGAATGGGTTAATCAGACCAGTGTGTGTCCAGTGGAAACCTCGTATGAATCTGATCTCAGGTCAGAATGGGTTTTAATCGGCATGCAGCGGATCAATCGTTCACGTCCACTTATAGTGTCGCCGCATGTCTCCTGACCTCTGACCTTTTTTCTGTTTGTGTTTTGAACAGCTGATGACATCAGGAGCGCGGGGGGCGGAGTCACAAACACCCTGAGAGATTGAGCTGAACTGAGAAGACGCACACATGGTACGTTACTTTAACTCATTCAATATCTCTGTCAGTCTGACCTGAGGAGAGCTACTGTTAAGATAATGTAACTGTCGTGGTTCTTCCACCGAGAACATTGGTCTCGCAAATGTATGGATTCATAAGCTCATTTGTTTTAGTGTGATGAAAATGAAATGATCATGGTATGGTAAGTGATGTTTTTAGCAACGGCAAGTGATTTTAGTTTTTCGTTAAAACAAGTGTTAAATAGCTCTATTGTGATAGTAGTAATAATAGCTGCTGTATGGAGTGTTTGTTCTGTAATTGGAGTCTCCCAGTCTCAGCTGGAGAGACAGCTTGGGTGAAATTGGCAATCCAATGTATTTCATGTGTATCAAAGAGACTGGAGAGACAGGCTGTTACTGTACAGAGTACAGACACTCTATCTATAGCAATGATTACTATCACAATGTAGTGTTTAACACTGCTACTGTACAGGCTTGGAATTCCGTCATTTAAGGGGCAAGGGCACTTTCTTGAGGGCACAAACGCCAAATGCAGAGGCAGAAAGGCCATCAAAATAAACCAATTCTTTCATTGAAAGAATGTAATATTTTGTAGACTATCTGCAGTGAATTAATTTACAATCTGATCGATGCTCAGCCCTGCAACAATCAAAGTCACTGAATTGGTTTAAAGATGGGGGACTCGGTGAGAGTTAAGAATTTAGAATCTCATCAAAAGACCTGGCGTCTACAAGACAAACTAAGAGACACTGGTGTCTACATATTGACAGGAAAGAGACACATGGCGTCTACATATTGACAGGAAAGAGACACTGGTGTCTACATATTGACAGGAAAGAGACACCGGTGTCTACATATTGACAGGAAAGAGACACATGGTGTCTACATATTGACAGGAAAGAGACACTGGTGTCTACACATTGACAGGAAAGAGACAGAGGAGGCCATAAGGCATTAAGGCAGCAAGGCCACTGCAGTGGACTCGGGGCATGCCATTTCTCTGAGGGGCACACGGCCAAACTGAGGGGCCATGGCCTTCGTGACCTCCCTGAGATTCCTATACCCTGGTTTAATACTGAACAAACACTAATAGGGATGGGATGGTTACTATTATAGAGCTTTACCTTTTTGAGTGGTGCAACCACTCCAAGGAACGGCAATGTCCGTGTACACCGTCCGTGTATGTGTCCCTGTGACGTTAATGAGCACGAGAATGAGTACCAGTAGGGGCGCTGTTGTTCCAGAAACAGAGAGAGATAGAGTGCTGCACTGTTGCCTACTAATGAGAGTACACACACACACACAGACACACACACAACACACAACACACACACACAGAGAGAGAGACCCGGACTGCAGATCAGACAGACAGACAGACAGACAGGTGTATTTTGTCTCCCAAGTGTCCTAGCAGGCCAGCAGCACTCTTTGTTACACCCCGATTTGCATCGGATTCTATAGGATTAGTATCCTGCGTGCGACCGTGCGTGCGTGCGTGGATAATGTTTTTTTCACAGAAAACCTCCTGACCTGATGAATGCATGTTTACACGCACATCTCGGTCCCATATTATCTTTGATCTCTCGGTCTCTTGTTGTTCTACTCAAAGATGAATAAACCAGATCCAGTTTGCTGCGTGATTACGGTCTGACCGAGTTGAAACCTATAAGTGCCTCGTGTCTCATTAATATTTAAAAAATAAACAACATATAGTTTAACATTAGGTTTGACTGCAGCAGGATTTATGAGCCCCCAACGGGCTCCGCCAAACTTTGGTCAACTCGACTATCGTTGCGTCTCTGTATGTATTTATAGTTATATTTTAGAATTTCAAGTCAAGACGGATCAAAGCGTGCCGATTGGCGCCGCAAAAAAAAGGTTTCTGCCTGATATATTGTATTGGGTAAAACTTCCACGGAGTTGATGTCATGCAGAAACCTTGTATCTTGCATTAGTGATGTGAGGAGTGTATGTCTTTCATCTTATCTTTTTTTTTAAACAAACATGGTCCTTCAGGCTTTTTTTTCCCTCATCTTTATAAACTCGGCGTTCAAACTCCCTGTTCTGTGACGCTAATGAAGCTTCAAATTAAACAATTGAAGCTGACTATCTCAAATTAAACTATTGTTTCTATGTTGAATTAAACAATTGAAGCTGACTATATGTTAAATTATAAACTAATGGAGCTTCTCTCTGTGTGTGTTGCATTTGTGGTCTTTCTCTTGCTGGGTTGACATCATATAGTTCTGCCGTTTTCCCTCTTGTTTGTATGAGGTCAGAGCATTTTTACTACAAACCTTTGAAAGGCGTCTTGTTTTCACAAAGAGAGGAGAAACAGCCTTTTATTCCGAGTTGTTTCCTGTTCCTGAACATGTGGTGTGTGTGTGTGTGTGTGTGTGTGTGTGTGTGTGTGTGCGTGAGAGAGAGAGAGAGAGAGAGAGAGAGAGAGAGAGAGTGTGTGTGTGTGTGTGCGTGTGTGTCACTCATTTGACAAATGGCTGCAGGTCAAGCTGCTACTAAAGAGCCCGGCTGTGGCTCTTTTGTTTGGCGAAACAGGAACCAACTGGTGTGAACACACACACACACACACACACACACACACACACACACACGCACACACACTTTCACCAGCCACACATCGTTGTGTTGCCATGGCTACCAAAGTGCTTCCAGCAAAACCAAGTTTACAACCTTCAGAAGCATGCGAGTGTGTTGGGAGGTTTTATTCAGTGGTGGACAAACTATACACAGTGTGCTCAAGTAAATACTCGAGTATTTGAAAGAAGGGGAGAGCCGTCCCTTCTGTAACGTAACGTTTTGCACTCTTTTACTCGGCCATCTTTTTACCCACATTATGTAATGTTTTCAAGCAAAGGACCTACACACGTCCGCTATCATGAACCACTTCAAGTTTTGTTTTCAATTGATGAAACGGGTCGGGAGTTATTAAACCGAACGTGGAGTGGACGCAGTTTCCAATGGTAATTTGTTTGCGCACACGGAACTAATTGGTACTGCATGTTCTATAAATGTAACGATGCTAAAAAAAACTAAAAACGGCATTAAACTAATCCTTTTCAGCTTAAATGAATTATATTTCATTCAAGGCAACAGTTTGTACATCGTTTTCAGGACTGGGATGTGATAAGAAAATGTGTCAAACCGGGAATAATAAGGGAATTATTATGCTGGGCTGGGGTGGACCAGTTGCGAGCGTTTGAGTGAGTTCGATTTATTTATTGAACCAATGGAAAAATCTATTTACAAGCACTTGTTTTACATTCCCTCTGCTATAAGAAACAGTTTTGGGACATTATACAAAGTTTTTACACCTGACGGACAGACTGTTATGATTTGGCACCTGAGAATGGAATGATGGGTTTAACCCCCGTGTTTTTCAGCTAGCTGTATATAGTTTCTGTTTTGTGTCAGGACATGTTGAGGGGGGTGTGTGTGTGTGTGTGTGTGTGTGTGTGTGTGTGTGTGTGTGTGTGTGTGTGTGTGTGTGTGTGTGTGTGTGTGTGTGTGTGTGTGTGTGTGTGTGTGTGTGTGTGTGTGTGTGTGTGTGTGTGTGTGTGTGTGTGTGTGTGGGGGGGGGGGGGGGGGGGGGTGCATTTAAGTGAGTGTTTAGAGGGTGTGTGTGTGGAGGGGGCGGGGTTGGGGTCATTTTAAGTGAGTGTTTATTCTGCTGAGTGTGTCTTTGTGTTTCTGCTCCCCTGAGGAGGGGGGGGGGGGGGGGGGGGAGGTAGAGTCTGTAAATCAGAAGCTTTTATTCCCTTTGTTTCCTTATGGCCATCTGGGGGCCTACTGTATACAAATGTGTTGCACATTATTTGTATACATATAGCTTCATACTGTAGCTGTCTGTCATCATCAGTGTTTGATTTATTTATTTATGTATTTGTTTATTTTGTTTACAAACGTTATATATTTTTTTCTAACATGTTGGAGTCATGTTAATGTTGGCGGGGCCCCCCATTGTAACGCCGAGGACCCCCTATAGGGGTCCCCAGAGACCCCCTGTTGTTGAAGACCTGATGCTGTAGGAATTATACAAAGAGCTGAGTTTCTACTAAAGTAACTGTCTAACTACTGCGCCACGTCTCTCTGTGTGTGTGTGTGTGTGTGTGTGTGTGTGTGTGTGTGTGTGTGCGTGCGTGTGTGCGTGCGATGACAATGGGTATTATTAGGTTCCCATAAGTCGCATCGTTCCCAAGTACTGTACCGGTTGACCGACGAGTCTATAGTACAACTTATAAGCCCTCATAAAAAAGAGAGAAAATGTGAGAGGGTATATAATGAAACTGATTCAATTGGTTACCAACTCTCCATCATTTAGTTGCTGGGGACCACCTGGAACCCCCTCAAGGACACGGGCGGGTCACATGTCTGTATATTCCACATGGGTCCAAGGACGAGCTAAACAAAAAAAAAACTACTAAAGAATTCCATAAAATAAAGATATAAAAACAGTGGTTCTCAACCTGTGGTACGTGTACAGGCCCCCTCTGGTGGTACGCAAAGGAATCTCCCCCCCAAAAAAAGAAAATAATAAGTGGAGTGATGTTAAGAGATCAATGGCATTTTTCTATTGTCTTTTGTGGCCAAAAAGCATATTTTACAAAAAAAAAAAAAAAAAAGCATGCAGGCAATCAGTTCGAAATATAAAACAATGGTAAAAAAATAAAAGCATAAACTATATATACTTTTCAACATGCACTACAACAAGCGATTACACCATTTTAACCCATTTTGGGCCGGGAACCCCTTTTGGCGTTCTAAGCATTATGTTATACTTTAGCTAAATGTGACGCAAATCTTTGAATATATATTATTTCAGAGTGAACTTTTTTCCTTTTTTAAGATATTTTTTTGCGGCTTACGCCTTTTATTGTTTTTTTTATTGAAGGGACAGACAGTAGGCTGACAGGAAACGGAAGAGAGATGGGGGGGGGGGGGGGGGAAGACATGCAGTGAAGGCCGTGTCGGGCTCGGGAGTCGAACCCGCGGCACACCGCCACCGCCTGGGCCAGAGTGAACATTTTTAAGTCAAATCTTTGCTTCTGTGGGGTCCATGGAAGAACATCTTTTCAGATGGGGGTCGGCGGCCAAATACAGATAATCCTGGCGGTCCTTGACATGAAATTGTTTGAGAATGACTGACATAGAAACACAGGGTTTTTCAGGAAACTGTCAGGATTTAGAAGACATTTACATTTGTAGAATCGTTCCCAGTTCAAAATGGGTTGAAGTGGATTTTCGTGACGAGCAACTCGGCGGTTGGCGCACTGGCTGGAACTCTAGATATACTTTAGGGCATGCAGTCTATAAGGCTATTAGACCGCCGTACAGTGGCAGCATTCATCGTGTTAATGCTTATCTATCTCTTGCTCTAAAAGGTTGAGAAACGCTGCTGCGGAGAGCGAGAGATTCCCAGGGGCGAAACAACCACAACACCAGAGGGATCTCCTCATGACCTTGTTCCCCCTAGAAAAAAAATCTATTATACTAAAGTACCGCCGCCCGAAAATGGAACTCTTGTTATTGTATCACGTTGTGTGAGGATATCCCACAACGTGACCACAGCACGAGCCGACATTTTGACCTCATCTTCTTCATCATCACTTGCCTATAGTGTGTAGACACCGCTGGGACGTGTATAGCATGTTAGCGCTGGGGATGTAGCATATAGCGGTGAGGAGGACATTCAATGTCAACCTCTGTGTGTTCTCTCTCTTATCCGAGAGCTTGGAGGATTAATTCCATTGTGAAAGGGGTGGGGAGGGTGGGGGGGGGGTGGGGAGTAGGTATTAAAACCTGGCTAGGCCGTTTGGGAGCATCCTAGACCGCCCATTATTGCGCCGACCTCATATTATGTTGTATACAATTAAGAGTGCACAATCTTGAGGTGAATTTGAAAAGGGCACGGTATAAGTCTTCCGTTTGTTTATGTATTCAGAAAGTGTGTGCGTGTGTTTGTAGGTGTGTGTGTGTGTGTGTGTGTGTGTGTGTGCGTGTGCGTGCGCGCCATGCACACGTACAATGCGTGTGTGTTTGCACTGGTCAGAGAACGTGTGTCGTCTTTGGGCCTGTTGTTTTTCTCGTCTTTTCATTTTGCTAAATTGAGAGAGAGAGAGAGAGCGAGAGAGAGGGCGAGATACTGGAGAGATATGAAAATGAGTTTTTAATGGAGATGAAGGGTGCAGCTGCATGCATGCATCACAACACTGTGTCTCTCTCTCTCTCTCACACACACACACACACACACACACACACACACACACGTACGTGCGTGCTACAGCGGTGCCCGTGCACCCGGAGGGGAGGGCACCTATTAGCACCCTCTCTTGGGTTCAATTAAAGGTGATCATTTAGATAATTTAGAAAGCCAATGACATTTAAGGAGGTCAAGTGCCTGCCTTCATGATGTCAGTCTCTCACACACACACACACACACACACACACACACACACACACACACACAGTGTCTGTATTAATGACGATTCTGTATGCATAGAAGCATCTACCCTACCTACAGCTGGGTTCTGTATATGTGTTGTTGTGTTAACCCATAGTATGACTTGAGGCCGATTCTACAATGTCAAAAAAATAAAATAAAAATCTTGCTGAAATTCAGCCTGCCTGTAGAAAAATACAGGGATGTGGGGGCGGGGGAAACAAACCTACCTTGTTCTATCCTCCATATGCAGACCGCGGGCCATCTTACCAGGCAACAGTGCAGCACTATCCCCCTCTATTTCTGGCACAACAGCGCCCCTACTGGTACTCAGAGTCATATACTGGTGCTCATTAACCAACACACATAGGTATAGGTGAACACGGACATTGCTGTTCCTTGGGAGTGGTTGCACCGCTCAAAAATCCACTGTAGACATGTTGTGAGTTACTTTCTGTCCTTGCAGGTGAGGTGAAGTGTTGCAGTTTGGAAGTGCTCGTTAGATATCACTCAACTGCCCTGGCTGCGTATACATACCACCTGTTTATAATTAGCACATAATGCAGGAGGCAGCAGGACGCTGCTTTACAGAAAACGAGTGCTTCCAAACTCTTCACGGCAAGATGGCTGCGGTCTGCATATGGTCAGGGCATCATGATGACGCTATATACCCAATGACTCATACCCACTGCAGATATCAGCATTCAGCAACATTGTGGAAAAACCACATAAACATAAAAGCAATTAAGTCACCGTGACCCGGGGCTCAGTTTTCTAGGGTTAAGGTCTGTAACTATATGTATCCAAATAATATACCCATAACATCAAAAAACAAATAAACAAAAGTTTCCAGAAATGATTCCAACTATAGTCAACTGTGATGGAACCGATTATTGTTCCTCGATGTGTGTGTGGGTGGGTGGGTGGGCGTGTGGGGGTGTGTGTGGGTGCGTGTGTGTGTGTGTGTGTGTGTGTGTGTGTGTGTGTGTGTGTGTGGGTGCTTGACTATAGACCCTCCTCATTAATTGTGCTCGGAGGTGTCAAGCTCAAGGAGAAGGCACCGAGGGAGGTTGTATTTATGCAGGCAGAGAGAGAGAGAGAGAGAGAGAGAGAGAGAGGTTCTCCACTGTGTCTTCCTTATCTGTTAATTACACACAGGCTTGACATACCGACAGCGAGGGTCTCTCCTCACTGCCAGGGTCTATTTATAACCCACAGTGAAGGTCCCATTATGTTATATGTATACAGATACAGTGAAGGGTCTCCAGTAGGGATGCACCGAAAGGGAAATTCTTGGCCCCGGAACCGAATACCGAAATAATAGGAAACCAGTTGGCCCGAAAACCGAATATCCGAATATATCTTTTTTTCCCCCTGCCATTGCTGTCATGGCCGTACCTATAAAAGCTACCTGATTTATGACAAAATAAATGGTTAAATGGCAAAACTTTTCTTAAATAATAATCACTATTATGGGTCCATAAAACATTTATTCAGCTCTTTTGAATGCATATACTATTTGGTGCCGAAACCGAATAGGCCGAAAATGCATTTTTTTGCCATTTTCTGCCATATATTTTCTGCGGCCGAATATTCGGTTGCGTCTCCAGTATGTTATGTTGAGAGTGAGGGTCCCACTATGGCATATATTTATAATTACCGGTATGTTATATTTAAACACATTTTTTGATTTTAGTTTAGTTTTAGTTTTAGTTAGTCAGTCGTTGGACACATTTTCATTTTGTTTTAGTCAACTAAAAATATCACATTTTAGTCTGTTGAATCTGCAGGTTTATTTTGTCGACAATGTATTTTGTCTGGGGACTTGATGGCGTCGTTAATTATACGCTTGGTTGCATGAAAGCTGAAATTCGGGAGGATAGGATTATGACTGACACCAGCTTCTGCCAGTCGGTCAGTCCATGTCTTATAAAATATTCACCGGTGAGGAGAGGAGTATATTCCATAGAAGACAAATTCCTCAGCACGAAATTCCTCTTATTTTCAGAGTGCAACACCGAACTGATTGTCTTTTAGGTGAGGATATATTCTCCACTAGTCCCTTCCTCATATTTTAGTCTCATTTGTATTTGTTGACGAAATTGTCAATATATTCAGTCTTAGTGTTATAGTCATCATAGCTGAGTTTTTATTTTGTTTTCGTCAGTGAAAATATAGTCGACAAACATTTCTCGTCATAGACTGCACCCGTTTCGTGTAACCCTATATGTATTTATTTTAGTGACGCACCGAATATTCGGCCAAACAGAAAATATTCGGCAGAAAATGGCAAAAAACGCCAATGAAAATATATCGCAGAATTAGTTTATGCAACCGTTTCCTATATTCGGTTTGCGGGCCAAGAATTTCGCTTTCGGTGCATCCCTAATTTATTTGCATCTGTAACGTTGCACTGTGGTTCAAAGTTATTGTTTTTGATTGCATGTATACAGTATAGGCTATTACAATGTTTTATTATGCTGTGATCAGGGCGTCCTTGAAAGAGAGAGCTTGCTCTCAATGGACTCTTCCCTGAATAAATAAAGGAAAGCGATGCTGTGAGTGAAGGTCCCTCCTCTCAGTTTGGGATCTCCCTACTATGTCTTCCTTATCTGTTCATTACACACAGTTGACAGGAAGGTCGACGCATGAAGTGAAAACTGGTTCCATGGTGGAGTCTCCTCCAAACATCTCTCTCTCTCTCTCTCTCTCTCTCTCTCTCTCTGTCTCTCTATCTCTCTGGTTTCGTAGACTAAAGACAGTCCCGTAAGATTTTGGCCTGGCCGGTTAAATTGATTGCCCCAGAGCAACACGAGGCACCCCCCCCCCAATGCTTCACTGTAAGCGAGGTGTTCTTCCCTTTTCTGTATGATGCTTCATTCTTCCGTTTGATTCTTTTTCATCACTCCATTCATATGGTTTTCAGTGTTTTTCGGAGTAGACTTTTCTCCATGCTTTGAAGTGGTGTATACGACGTGTTGGAGTTCGGGCAAAAATTTAGCCCTGGAAGGTCTTTTTGCAGTCACTCAAGTGTCCCCATCTGCTCCTCAAGTATCTGGTTGGCAGCCATTTATAGCTTCCTCATTCTAACAAGTCCAGGTTGTGTGTAGCCACTGCTCCTTTAACATTGGCTTGTTCGGGAAGTCCGGGGAAGATAGATTTAGATTATATAGACCAGTGGTAACCAACCTTTTCAAGCCCAAGTGCCCATTTTATTCCCAATTGTAAGCCAAGATCTACCACTAAAACGTGTTAGAAAAAACACTTGTTTTTTTGCTATTTCTGACAGGCTCAATGCATGTGCACACATCCACACAAAGACTAAAGCTTAAATTAGAATAAATAACTTATAGTAAGTTATATTATCAATGTCAAATAATATTAAGACAAATTAGAAATAATTAGTATTAGAAATATTTTGTTTCTCATTTCAATGAATATTCACATTGGCAGATGTTCAAATGACATAGGCATAACATGACCATATATATTTGCACAGATATGGTGACATACTCTCAGGGTCAGCCCACCTTTAATGAGACTGCTGTGACTGAACTTTATCTGCAAGCGTTTTGAAATCATATTTAGTGATTGCCAGTCTGAGGGTGTCATTAAGATGTGAGTCAGTCATACGAGTTCTATTTTCTAGATTCTAGATTTTATTATTTTCATTTGTGAAAAGGCCATTCTCTGCTCACAAGATACCAAAATTCCTTCTCTTTAGCTCTGACCTGCAGGTGACAGTCACTTACTAATCCAATAATCTCCATTTAAATATCTGAAGTTAATGCAAACACATCCTGCATTTTATCGGACAGCAGTTCAATGACAGTAGGCTCAGTAAAGAGGAAAGGAAAGCAGCTACTTGACTCATGCGTTGTACTTCAACAAGTTTTCATATTTCATATTTTTTGCTCTATGTGTGCATGTGTACATAATTCAAACTGTAGCGTTGATTATTGTCACGGACAGAAGTCATTCTTCCCCTTTGCATATGCCCTGGAGTGCACTCGCCTATTAGTTTGCATTGCAGACTGGTATATTCAGTATATTTTTCTCATTTTTATATTTTTGTTGTTGCTGCGCAGCAGTTGAGGAGAACGCAACTATGCATTCCTTTAAGCAACACAACTTCTGCAGCTGCATCCATATGTTTAGAATTTGCATCAATGATCAAATCCCAATAATAAAAAATATAACAACGAACAACGAAAACTGAAGTAGCAGCTGCGCTATCGGCTAGTAGTCCCAACTCTGTGTCTGCAGCCTGTCACGAGCCCGTAATGAACGCACGTTGTTCCGTATTTTAATGTCGGGTCGGAGAATAAATACAGTATGAATGACGGCGGGATTTATTTGACAACTCTGTCCTGCTTTCTTCACGAGAAGAGAAGAGCGCTCACAGCTGCGCCTGCTAATATGGTAGCAGCCCTGTGGCTGACCTGTCAGTTCTCTTTACGGCATGACGTAGTGTAGAATAGTTGA
Organism: Protomyctophum bolini; assembly: GCF_963924005.1. Lineage (NCBI taxonomy): Eukaryota > Metazoa > Chordata > Actinopteri > Myctophiformes > Myctophidae > Protomyctophum > Protomyctophum bolini. The sequence goes on from NC_137865.1 coordinate 4,910,789, forward strand.
GATGTGAACCTGGGTCTGGGAAGCTCAGAGCTGCAGCCATTGGCTCATGATACGAGCACACGACCAATGGGACAGATCATTCAGTGTTGCTAAGATACCACCACCCCACCACACACGCACACACACCCTTGGACGATGGGGTCTATTCTCAAACTCAGAGCCACAGCGCTCTGCTCAAAATTAATTTGCATGTGACGAGCGGCACTGACATTATTCCAATGGGTCTGTCTGACACTTCGCGATCGACTGGAAACGTTCCCGCGAGCTACCGGTAGATCGCGAACCCCCGGTTGGTTACCCCTGATATAGACTATAGCTATTAAGAGTCTCTAAATGGCATTTGAAGGAGGCGGTTGCAAAACACGAGTCCAAGAATATGAGTGAACCGAAAAGGCCTTTGCACATGAGGAGTGGTGCTAAGATTGCTCACATGAATTACGCTGCCATGCGGAAACTGGTTTCCTGGCTCTGCGTCACGTTTGCAGAAGGTCTTGACAGAAAAATGGGGGGCTCTAAAAAAGTACTAACCCAGACCTGAGGCCGATTATACAAAAGCCTTCTAGAGTGAGTATAGTTCAAAAATAGCAGATGAACATTAAGCTTGCAAGCGTGTCACTTCGTGCCGCGCTGTGAGCTTGCATATCTGCTATTTTTGAATAGCTAAAACCTAAAATGACACAGAACGGATGTTTTCCCACTTTTCTGAGCCTGCAGTAATAATAATAATAATAATAATGAATTGTCTGTATTTTCGTAGCGCTTTTCCAAGTGCTCAAAGCGCTTTACAACGGTTCATTCATTCACATACATTGGAGGATGAAGCGGCGAAAAGTCCTCACTTCCCGACATCCACCCACCAACGGTGGCGAGCTCACACCGACCGACCGACTCATTGGAGGCAATGTAAAGGGTTCAGCGTCTCGCCCCGAGGACACTTCGACATGTGGACAGGAGGAGGAGCCGCGGGGATTCGAACCGCCGACCCAGGGATCATCGGTCGACCTGCTCTTCTACCCCCTGAGCCACAGCCGTAGTAGTTATTAAACGTGGCATTTTGTGTTTTAATATGGAGAAACCACTCGTAATATCAGCAGTGTGAGCTATATTCTACATTGTTCTTGTTTGATGTATTTCTTTCATATACAGTTGCACCTGCGTTGCAGCATATACTGGCGGCAGGCAGAGACACCGTATACTTTAACCCATTCTGACCTGAGATCAGATTCATACGAGGTTTCCACTGGACACACACTGGTCTGATGAACCCATTCTGACCTGAGATCAGATTCTAAAAATGTTCAGTCGCTCTTCGATTTAAAAAAAATAGCAGACCTACAAGCTCGTAGCGCGCCACTCGGTGGCGCGCTATGAGCTTGTAGATCTGCTATTTTTCAATAGCTAAAGCATAACATAGTGCTAACACCAAAATGGGTTACCGGCCAGAATGGGTTAAGATAGAAACAATGTGTTGAGGATGTTGGTCTAAAAAAAACGGTGGGTCTCCCATGGGGCGTGTGAAGTGTGTCCCTGTCCACATTAGTATGAATGTATATTTTGTATGTATTTTTAAGCTCTATATTTGTACAGTATACTGTACATGCAACACTGCAGCAGCAGCAGCAGACTGTATAGCAGCCGGTCTGAGCCCCGGTCGGCCCGGTTGATCGATGAGGCTCTGCGTTCCCCTGGGATTCCTGGGAAAGAGCCAGTTTTGTTTACTCTGCACTTTCTCTGGGCGCGCACACGCATACACACACATATACACACACACACACACGCACGCACGCGTACACGTGTGGCAGGGGTGATTTATACAGTGTGCTGATGCTGCGCTGCCCACTCCCCCCCCCCTCTCTCAAACCCTCCTCTTCATTTTTAAAACATCGAATGCATTTTAATCATGAAAAAAAACAAGAAGAAGAGAAAGCCGCCGCCGCCCGGTCCGACAGTGGTACGACCCTGTGGGGGAGTGATGGAGAGGTGTGTTGGGGCGGGGGGGGGGGGGGGGGGGTTAGGGGGTGAGAGAGAGAAAGCAGACATTCAGTTGTTTGGTGACGTGACTTAAAGGAGCGTTCACCCATTTTCATCCTTATATCTTCATATGAATTGGTCCCACACTATAAAGGCTCATTCATATAGTCTGGATTTTCTGGTGGTGAGGTGACCACCTCTCCGGTGGGGAGGTGACCACCTCTCCGGTGGTGAGGTGACCACCTCTCCGGTGGTGAGGTCAGTGACCACCGGAGCTGAAATAACGTTGAGCGGTGGTGAGTAAAAAAAACAGAGAGAAGGTGGCGGTGGTTTGCTCTTCACCGCGGCTCAGTGACGTCATGTTGTAGTTCGGTGGTCACCTCCCCACCGAAAATCCAGACATATGCATGAGCCTTAATGCTCATTTTATAAAACGATGACACCATTTATATCTACTCGCCCAAGTGTCTCGAGGCCTATTCATACACATACTCCAGTTTTAGGTGATAAGGTGACCACCAAAACGGTGGTTTGGTAAAAACTGAGAGGTGTGTTTTGGGGCGAGCGGTGCCGGTGAGTCGCTTATAGTACCACCGCGGACACCGGGACATCATGTTGTAGTTTTCCGGTGGTCATGACAAGGTTTTGGTGATTTCAAAACGTATCATTCAGTTTAGTATATTATGCAAGAACAATGTCTTCTATTTCAGCATGCTGAACTTCCCAGGAGGAGATATAAGACTGTGTGGTGGTTTCTATTAGCATGCAATAACCCTCATCGATGATGTCACTGGTAGGTGCGTATTATAACGAGCATTATGAGGACCTACTTTATTGACGTGCTCCTTTAAACTCTGAACCCGCTCCCCATGCACCTATGGGCCCGCTCTCACGGCCAAGGGGGGGGGGGGGGGGGTTAATTTATGTAAATCTCAATTAAGACCGCCTGTGACCTCGTTAGCTCGTTCACATGGGATGGGCGGGTGGGGGGGGGGGGGGGGGTGAGTAATTAATAAAACTCTGTAACCTCCACATGCTGATCAATATATATATTCATATCCTTATATGATAATCATTAATATTTGCATATCATCACGATCATGGTGAATATTTGCACGTCATTATTATAATTTACAGCAGTGGTTCTCAAACTTCATTCATGCCAAGGACATGACTAGATGTAGCTGGCCCCCATGATCTGCCATCTGAAATGTGTGCCACGATTTGTGTTTAAAATGTTGATTAAAATATATGATACAATACTTTTTCAATATTTTTTTCCAAAAATAAGCTCACATTTATTTTATAGACAAAGTATGAAATATGGTTAAAGTAGGACTTTGATGTTGTATTTATTAACTCACTTTGCTGGGGAGGCCCCTCAAAGACGCCAGGGTCGTCTTACCTTTCTTTGTAGTTGTTACGTCACCACCAAAGAGGTCCAGGCATTCTTACCTTTCTTTGTAGTTGTTGCGTCCCCACCAAAGAGGTCCAGGCATTCTTACCTTTCTTTGTAGTTGTTGCGTCCCCACCAAAGAGGTCCAGGTGTTATTTTGTGCAAAAGCTCCTTATTGGCTATTTCCCCAACCATAAGCCCTAAATGAATTGAATTGAATGGGGCTATGGGGTGTTGTGCTAATTCGCTTATTTCCATCACTCAAAATTATTATCATTTTGTATATATCCTCTCTTCATAATGTAAATTAATATCCCAAGCGGCACACTTTAGTACTTTTTTCGATGGAATTGAGCGAATGGCACAACACCCCATATAGCCCCATTCAATTCCCATTAATTTCAATGCAATTCATTGAGGGCTTATGCCAACAAACACAGATACTGAAACCACAGACAGACAGACAGACAGACATATGCAGAGAGAGACTAGAGAGAGAGAGAGAGCGCATTATTCAGAGCTATGAATGAGTACTGTACATTAGGAGATTAGCGCTAATATATTCACTGGAAAGACGTTCCTTCTTTTTCTTTCCCCCTCCAGCTATACTCTGCAGTGGTGTGTGTCATTAGTAGTATCCTCGCTCTGCAGACAAACATGATATTTTTTTAATCTTCTTCTCTTTGCCCTCGCCTCAGACAATCACCGCTGGAGAGGAGAGTTCTAATTACTTCCTCACAGCTGCGAGCATCCTTACTTTTCTGCCAACTCATTAATTCTCTTGTCTCGCTGAGCTGTGAGATAATTCTTTCCATTTGAAAGTAGTTTTTTTTCCTTCTTTTTTTTTTTTTTTTTAATCAAATAAAAACCCGGCATTGGTTTTCCAGCCAACTCTCCCCAAGCGAAACCACTCGTTTTCTTTGTAGGTTCAAAGTTTTGTGTTTTATTGTTAGAGCTTGTGTTAGGGTTTTCTTTTTGGTCATTTTCCTTCAGAAGCGTTTGCTGCATTGTGGAACTGCGAGTGTATTTACTAGTTATAGGTAAAGTTAGCTTAAGTTGTGGCAAATCTGCAAAAGAAATGCTTACCACTAGCTTTCTTCACAGATGTGTTCATAAAGGTGTCTAAAAAATTGTTTCACTCCCTTGGGAAACTTTGTGACAGCTGCTGAAAATTGGGGTACCATTAATAGGCAAAGAATATATAAGCGCTGGAGTGCAATAACAATAGTCTAGCGCTACGAGCTTGTAGGTCTGCTATTTTTGAAAAATCGAAGAATGACTGTGACATTTTTAGAATCTGATCTCAGGTCAGAATGGGTTCATCAGACCAGTGTGTGTCCAGTTGTAAACCTCGTATGAATCTGATCTCAGGTCAGAATGGGTTAATATATACTCTATACGGTTGAAACATATTGGAAGTGAAAGTGGTGAAGTGTGTCTGGGTGGGTGTTTTTTTTATATAAATATTGAAGCAATGAAAAGTAATCCAGAGCTAGTGGCTAAGTAATAAAGTATATTGGATCCTTTGGAACACATGGTTATTTGTTCTTATAGCACTTACTTAAAAGTAACAGTTTTGTACATACAAGGTTCCCGTGTGTGTGTGTGTGTGTGTGTGTGTGTGTGTGTGTGTGGTCTTCATTAAGGTGGAGTGCTGGCCTCATCAAGCAGAGTGTTAATGTCAGCTATAGGTTCTCTGTGTGTGTGTGTGTGTGTGTGTGTGTGTGTGTGTGTGTGTGTGTGTGTGTGTGTGTGTGTGTGTGTGTGTGTGTGTGTGTGTGTGTGTGTGTGTGTGTGTGTGTGTTATTATGGGATGGAGGGTTCATTACATTAAGAGGAATGTGTCACTTAATGCAGTGGTATAACCATGGCAACCATCCTTTTCTCCTTGGGAGATGTATAACCTTCTTATACATCCAGTGTTGAACAGAGTAAAGGGCCGTGCAAACGTTTAAGCGAGGAACGCAGTAGGCGTTGTTGTCGCCTGGATCAACGACAGGTCTCCTCCTCCGGGGTCTGTTGAAGAAGGGGCGCGACAACAACGCAAGCGTAAAAAAAAAAATAATAAGGTAAACCGAATCCAGGTCTGGTGAGTCCCGGGGGGGGGGCGTGTGCACGAAACGAGCATGCGGCGCAAAACGTAAAAATGTTTGCGTTGTCGCACCGAGCAAAAACGCAGGTCTCGTTGAAAATTAACTATGGGCGCGTTTTTATCGCTCCCCGTTTGCAAGGCCCTTACCCATTCTGAACGGGAACCCATTTTGGTGTTAGCATCATGTTATGCTTTAGCTATTTTAAAAAAATCGAAGAACGACTGACATTTTTTTTAATCTGATATCAGGTCAGAATGGGTTAATCAGACCAGTGTGTGTCCAGTGGAAATTCAATTAAATTCAATAATTTATTTGCCATGTCAACAAGTTGATAGGAATTTGACTTGGTTCATACTCAACATATACAGACAACCATAGATACACAAACAAGAAGGACAGTACAATACAAAAACAAAAACCAGCAGCATAGGAAATTACATCCAGTTTTTTAAAGTGCTATATGCATATACTATGAGTTCAGGGGCTGTATTTTGCGTGTCTTAAGTACCAGGTCTTATTCCCTAACTTGAGTAAACTAAAGACCTGGAGGCGTGATCAATGCCATTTGGCTATTCTGAGTGGCCAAAGAGCATTGATCACGCCTCCAGGTCTTTAGTTTACTCAAGTTAGGGAATAAGACCTGGTACTTAAGACACGCAAAATACAGCCCCAGATGTCTAATGGCTACGGGGTAAGTGCTATCCCTGAAGCGACATGTAGAGCTCTGGATACTTCTATATCTCCTGCCTGATGGGAGGAAGATTGAAGAGGTGATGTGCAGGATGGGAATTGTCTGCAATGATTGTATTTGCCTTCCTAATTATTCTGGTGGAATAGAGTGAGGAAAGTGTAGGGAGGCTGCGTCCAATGTTTTTTGATGCGCGTCGTACTATACTCTTTCCAGCTTTGATTTGTCTTGAGAGGTTGTGTGACCAAACCAGACAAGCATGGAGAAGGTGAGGACACTTTCAATAGTGGCCCTATAGAAGTGAGTCAAACCTCGTATGAATCTGATCTCAGGTCAGAATGGGTTAATGCAGTACAGCTACATACTGTATACTTCAGTGCATGTAATGAGTATCTATACTTCATTTGCATAATGTAGTACATTTACTATAGTATTCTACTCATTTCGAAGACAAACATTGCACTTTTGACCACCGGTGATATGCGTGTCATGTGGCCCCCCAAAAAAAGGAAAGATTTGTTGTTTTTGTTTTACCGAAATATTAACCTAAAACATTTAATAGTCTTACTATTGAAATATTAATATGGATAGAAATGACTTTGCCAAGATTTGAATTGGATTTTATCCGTCTGTTTTCTGGCAGAAACCAGCCATGTCCAAAATATGAACTTTTCAGGAAATGAATTGTAGTCCTTCCTGGACTACAATTCCCATAATGCTTTGGTGCACTGTTCCTCCTTGTGGATAGGGGAGGGCTGTCTGAAGGCTCATACATAGTCTGGATTTTCGGTGGTGAGGTGACCACCGCTCCGGTGGTGAGCTGACCACCGGAGCTGAAATAACGCTGAGCGGTGGTGAGTAAAAACAGAGAGAAGGGCTGGAGCGGTGTCGGTGGTTTGCTCTTCACCGCGGCTCGTGACGTCATGTTGTAGTTCGGTGATCACCCCACCACCGAAAATCCAGACTACATATGTAGGAGCCTTTACTGAGACAGCATGTAGTCCAGGAAGTAAGCGTGAGCCCAGTGTCCATGACACTTTTGAAGTACTAAAATATCTAAAAACACCTATTACCCACATAAAAACCCCAGGGAAGTGTCTCCCAAACATCATTAAAATAAGATCTGGTTGCAAAAGTGGTGAAGTGGCCCTTTAACAGCAGCTCTAAATCTCAGCACTGATTTACTACACCTGGCCTACATGGCACTGCTCCATGGATTTGTCTATATTGGATTTGTGTCTCTGTCTGTTCTCCATTTCCATTTCTTTCTGCTGAAATGAATGATTGAATGAATGAATCTTTCTGCTGTGTAAGTCAAACCTCTTCAAATAGCGTGGCATGTTTGCAAGCAACCATGTTCTACCTTGAAATGGTTGAATCAGCAGCACTTGCCTGCGGTAACCATTCTGGGAAAAATATATTTATTTTGCCTGTCCCTTGTGCACCGCTTTGCGCAGAGACGGTAATGTATGCGCAGTTGGCCCCCCAAGAAAATCCTCTTGGTCCCGTCTGCGTCCCTGGGGAGATACATGTGTCTTGAATACATATTCTTTAATGTCCCGGGGAACGTCGCAATATACTCGAGCCCCGGGTTGTATAGATTTCGATATATTTTTGGTTTAATTGCCCAGCCCTAATTCATTCCAATTTCCAACTTCATCTTTTTTTTGGCTGACACTGTAGATTTGTTGCTCTGACTTCTTCTTGTTCCCTTCACAGTTATGACTGTGTTGTGGAACTGAAGCCCCAGAGGCCATGACACAGCTTTACTGCTGACACAGACTGAACTTAACTGACAGCTCTCTCTCTCTCTCTCTCTCTCTCTCTGTGTGTGTGTGTGTGTGTGTGTGTGTGTGTGTGTGTGTGTGTGTGTGTGTGTGTGTGTGTGTGTGTGTGTGTGTGTGTGTGTGTGTGTGTGTGTGTGTGTGTGCGCGTGCGCGTGCGTGTGCGCGCTGTGAACATACAGCAGTGCATATTAAGATGATGATTCAAGTTTCTTTATTAGGATAAACCGGGCTTGAAGATCTCGTTTCCAAAAGGGGGTTCCAAGACATAAATGCACGTCACAGCAGGCGCCTTACACGACACAAAGATCTAATCATATTATACTGTACATACTGTATGCATACATTAGACAAAACAGAAGATCGCATATACAATGATCTGATGCGAAGCTTGAAAAGCATCACATCACGTAGGATGGCATGAGATCCATTCATGACCAATTTTGACTGAAGGACTGCCATTGGATTTATTTATTTTAAATTTTCCTTTTTTTCACGTCATATGAAAGCAGGGAATCATAGCTTAAAATGTACATATTGGTTGTTCAGTTTGACCCACCAGTTTTGAAGATATGGCTTATAGAGTCATTCTCAGCGATTTGAGAAAACGGGCCTGGAAGGTTCACTTCTGCAGTGGTCTCTAACATTACACCTATAGCTACACGTTTAAGCCTTTATTTCGCGGATTCGCGCGATGGCAGGCTCTCAGACAGTCACATCTGGTCACTTTTACAGAACGATGCAGGTGCGTTTGTTGTCACAGGCAGCCAGCCAGAATACCAAAGGTGTGTTTTGTGTTTTTTTTTTGTCCCACAGGGTCAGGGAGAAGCGTCGGCCAGGGGGACGGCCATGGAGGGAGACTGCCTGAGCTGCATCAAGTACCTCATGTTCCTCTTCAACTTCCTCATCTTTGTAAGTACAGTACAGTCAGTGTACAGTAAGACTGCCCTCGTGTTTTGGTTTTATAGTTTGTTTTTTATCCCCTTTTCTCCCTTGTGCCAATAATTTCCTCCCCACACACATATCTGTGTGTTGTCTGTTGTTTTGGTTTTTTTGCAGCAAATTTTGATTTTTAGTTTTAGTCATTATTAGTCTCTTGAATAGGTTTCACTATAGTCACATTTCAGTCACCCGGAATGTTTTAGTGTTTAGTTTCAGTCGACTAAATGTACAGTTGATTTAGTCGACTAAAATGTATTTTGGCGGGCCTTGATGCTGTCGCAAATACACTTGCTGAAAATAAGCTATTTTCAGCACGCAACCAATTGTAAAATGACTTATACTGGATCTCTTGTCCACTATAGTCCCTTCCTAACATTTTAGTCTAGTTTTTATTTGTTGACGAAACTGTCAACATATTTAGTCTTAGTTTTAGTCACCATAGCTTAGTTTTCATTTAGTTTCCGTTTAGTTTTCGTCAGTGAAAAAAAGGTAGTCGACGAACATTTTTCGTCTTAGTTTTTAGTCGACGAAATCAACACTGCTGCTGTGCTCCTGTTTTCTCCACACTGACTCACCTGCCAGTTATAGGAGCCCCCACCGAGAGGACGTAGAGGGCACCTTCGTGTCCCGTCCCGTCCCCCCCCGCCCCAACACTCTCACACAGCATTCTGGACCAATTAGGACGAATCGATAGGGAATTGCAGGAGTCAAGTCCTGATGAGATGAAAGTGTGGATTAATGTCCCAAGCTGTCATTCATTGGTCGGGAGTATAGTATTAGTGAGTGGGTGGAGTCTGTCTGAACGGCTCAGAGGCGGTATGATTTGACACCTGTCTGTCAGACGTTTCTTCAGAAGAAAAAGTTCTGATGTCAGATGGATTATGGCGAAGCGTGCATTTACTGCACATTCATTCACACACGGGACAGCAGAGGACATTTCTTTCTCGAGTCGTGACCCTTAGAAATTGGTCCATGGTGAAACTTTGCGACACACTTTGAGAAAGCGTGATCAGAGTATAAACGAGGCGCAGCTGTACACGCGCTCTGCCTTTCTCATCTCGTCTCAATGAGATGCAAATGTGATTGTAATCGAATCCCTCCTGTGATTGGATAGATTATATACGGAAGGTGTTGTGAGTGACGGCTGGCTTTATGAGTCCCGACCTGTCAGTCACGGCTAATCCAATGAGAGAGGGGAGGGGAGGAGGAGCTTGTTAACGGTGCAACCCGAGCCACTGGGATTTGAACCGCCGCTGAACCAAAGGGGTTTTAACCTGAGCCTTTTTTAGACGCCGTAATGCAGTGGGAGGCTCAACTTTACTGGGGAACAAAACATTATTTTATCTGCATGCTAAAATTTCACACACACGAACGGGATTATATCCGGGAGTCCATTGTGTTTTTTAAAATGACCTCTCTTCTCTTCTCTTCTCTTCTCTTCTCTTCTCTTCTCTTCTCTTCTCTTCTCTTCTCTTCTCTTCTCTTCTCTTCTCTTCTCTTCTCTTCTCTTCTCTTCTCCTCTCCTCTCCTCTCCTCTCCTCTCCTCCCCAATCTCATCTCCTATGTATATTCCACTTCATAGTGTAAAGGAGGGCACCATGGTGTCAGTGCAGTGCGATGGGCTCTTATCTCTGCTGCTCCTAGAAGCTGCTTTCCTTAATCACATGGAGAGAGACCCTGCAGTGGAGGAGGAGGAGGGGGAGGAGGGGTGGGGTGGGTCGGCAGAGGATGAAGATGAGAGAGATGGAGAATTGGGTGTGTGTGTGTGTGTGGGGGGGGGGTCTCTCCTCAGCTCTCTGAAGTCATGTTTCAGGGTTGAATGTAGAACGCAGCGTACCTGAATTAATTAGTCTAATTACTGTTCTATGCCCTCTTTTTACTGTTGTTACTGTACTGTTTCAATTTACTGTTTACCGTATACTACTGTTACTGTACTGTTTACTGTAACAGTAATGAACCCATTGGTGTTCTATACCTGCCTTTCACTATTGTTACTGTACTTTATTTAAAATGTTTTATTCATTTGAATTCTCCTCCCTTTGTCCTCAAAAGTTGTGTTTTGACTATGTTTGAGCTTGTAGATATGCACCTTTTACTACTTTATAAAAAAACATATATAATAATAATGGAGTTGCAAGGTTTCCACTCGACAGTGAATACATAATAGTTATTCATATGTGACCAGATTTGACTGAGAGAAAAGATATATATTTTTTTTTCAAAATGAGTTAATAGCACAGGCAGACTCTTCACATACTCGAGCATGTCTGAAATAAGTGTCAGAGCTGAAATCAACATGTATGAAATAAATGCTTAAACATGTATAGCTATAGGTGTAACGTTAGAGTCCACAGAAGTGAACCTTTTCAAGCCTGTTTTCTCAACTCGCTGTTTTCTGCAAGACATTACTCTATTAACCCATTCTGACCGGGCACCCATTTTGGTGTTAGCATCATGTTATGCTTTACCTATTGAAAAATAGCAGATCTACAAGCTCATAGCGCGCCACCGAGTGGCGCGCTACGAGCTTGTAGGTCTGCTATTTTTGAAAAATCGAAGAACGACGGACATTTTTTAGAATCTGATCTCAGGTCAGAATGGGTTCATCAGACCAGTGTGTGTCCAGTGGAAACCTGGTATGAATCTGATCTCAGGTCAGAATGGGTTAAGCCATATCTCCAAAACTGGTGGGTCAAACTGAACAACCAATACGTCAATTTGAAGCTATATGATTCCAATTGAAATGTCCAATGGCAGTGTCTCAGTCGATTGTGGTCACATATTATGTATATACTATAGAACACTGCGGCCTATACTTGGAGCGCGTATATCTATTCTACGTCCGAGCATAGACATGGTAACGCCCCGCCTGCCTCTCATTGGCCTATACCGACACTGCCCGTCTAGCCCCCGTGGTCTTACCCATAGAGTATTAAAAGGATAGAGACTAAACTAGCGCGAAGCTCCGCCCCCTCCACTATTCATGTCAGTGGAAGTTGCTCAGTGGCGTTTTGAAGCACCCCGGAAGGCTGCCGGAAGTACCGTCTTTTCGCTGATTCAGCATTTCACTTCCGCATTTGGACACCAAATGTTGGTGTCCAAATGCGGAAGTGCACCCAGAGTGCACCTGGGCTTTACATTGGGCGCTCGGTTGCACGGGGTTTCCTCGTCAAGAATCCACGGGTCCGCCTGCAGTCCTTCCTCTTACCACTAGGGACCAGCGCTTCAACATTGGAGTGCCTAGCTGGCCTAGACTGTCCTCCGAGACGCGAGGTTACTCCGTGGTGGGAAACGATGCAGTATACAAGAGATTGGCAGCTTGGGCACGCGCAACTTTTATTTTTGTAGAAGAGGCAAACTAATATTGTTTATGCTTTGATTGGATGATTGATTGGACATTGTACGTTGTGTACGTTGTATATGCTTTCATTTGGGTGTGTTCTAATTAAAGTGTTGGTGTCGATTATCGTCTATTAATCTAAATTACTATTATACTAAAAAAAGATAGCACTTTTTTTACAGTGCAATAATGTTTCAAGTTTACACTACAAAAATAAAAGTTACTCATGTTTGCGCGCGCCAAGCTGTCATTCTCTTGTATTATAATCGTATACTTGTATTAGTTATTTATATTTCCCACCGAGGAGTAACCTCGCATCAGACTATCCAGCATAGCGCTGCGCTATCCACCTCGGAGGAAACTCCATATATGGAGTTCTGTGTCAGACATGCCCAAATATGGAGTTGTGGGGGTGTGGAACGAATTTTAAGCCGGTGGGGCTAACGGTTCTCGAGTTACCTGCATTACACACACACACACACACACACACACACACACACACACACACACACACACACACATGCATACAGACAGACAGAGACTTGGTGCATTTATAGATAGATACCGTAGGCCTATATATTACTGTTGTGATTATAAATTGTATAATATTCTCTCTCTCTCTCTCTCTCTCTCCCCAGCTGGGGGGGTCCTTCCTCCTGGGGGTGGGGGTGTGGGTGCTGGTGGACCCCACGGACATCAGGGGCGTGGTCATGGTGACGGGCCACCCGCTGCTCTCCATGGGGGTGTACATCGTCCTGGGGCTGGGAGGGATGCTCTTCCTCCTGGGCTTCCTGGGCTGCTGCGGAGCCATCCGAGAGAACAAGTGTCTGCTCCTCTTTGTGAGTCCTTGTCTGTCTGTCTGTCTGTCTGTCTGTCTGTCTGTCTGTCCGTCCGTCCGTTCTGCCTAGTTTTAGACGTCTGGAATAATATCCTATAGATTCCTGGACGGTGGACGTTACAAATATTATGTAACATCGCAGGACTCGCGAGGCTCACACCGTTACTGACTGGAGCTCAGCACCACACCCCGACACACAAACACTGTTCGGGGGGAAATGCCATGCTGGCAAGAGCCGCCACACCCGGGGGCCATGTTGCAAACCCAGGGGCTCCCAGCAGGGGGCACCGAACTTGGCACAAACTCTGTTCAAGAGGTCTGGGGCGTGAGAATAATCGCACCAAAACAATTAATAAATCAGGGTTCTGTGTCCACTGTGAACGCCTTTTTGAGTCTCTGCCATGTATTTCTACAGCAGCTGAAAGAGAGATGACTTGGTACTTAGTCTTACTCTCCCCCCCCCTGTACACCAAGCCTCTTTGCCGATCTACAAGCTCACAACACGCGTTGAGAGCTTGTAGATTGGTAATGTTTGGCTAACCCCAAGAAAAGGGATGCTAGGGTTCAAGTGTTTAATGTAAAATTAAAAAAAAAAGTCCCTATCACACAAAGATTTGGTGCCCCCCCCCCCCCCCCCCATGCTGTATCTGTGCGGACCCCCTGTTGAAGACCCCTGTTCTATGGTAAAGATGGTGCGCTCTTCTTCCCCAGCGCCCGAGCATCGCGCTCCCCTTTTGAAAAAAAGATATTTATGGTGCTGCGTCCTCCTGGTGCTAGAAGGCTTTATCACCTTTAGTTGCAGTTGTTTAGTCCTCATAATTCGCTTATTTCCATCGCTCGAAAATCAGTTTTCTTTGTATATATCCTCTCTTCATAATGTCAACGGTATGTGTATAGCTTCACATTTTACTCCATAGTAACGGCTTTGCTGTGTTTCAGCCGTAAAGCGTGAACTCTCGTCTATCGCGAGACTTTGTGAGCTCCATGCAAGTGGATGGAGCTCGCGAAGTCTCGCGATAGACGAGAGTAAAATGTGAAGCTATACACATACTGTTGACATTAAGAAGTCTTGTGTTTTCTAATGATGCAGGGTGAAAATCAGTGATTTATGGACTTGCACACTTCAGCTTCTCTCTCTCATGTAGTAGTTTATGCTCATGTTCTCTCTTGTATAGTTTGTTTTTCATGTTGTTCTCTCTCTTTTGTAGTTTGTATGTTCATCTTGGTCTCTCTCTCTCTTGTAGTTCTTTATGCTCATCCTGTTCATCTTCCTGGCTGAACTCGCCGCGGCAATCCTCGCCTTCCTCTTCCGGGAACACGTAAGTCTGACCACACCCCCCTCTGACCCAGCTTGACCAATCGGCTCCTCGTGACCACATAAAGAAAGTGTTGTTATATGTGGAAAAACAACAATATATATTTTTTTAATTTTAATTGGTTGATTGTAGCTGACAAGAGATACTAATCTTAACTGTCATTGGCTGGCTGTATTCTCAAATCAAAATGTCTAATCTGTGTTTGGTTGACGGATGACTAGGGATTATTTTAATCTAATATGCGATTGGTTGATAACAACCTGGGAGAATTCTAATCTAACGTGTGATTGGCTGATAATAATAACCTGGGGGGTATTCTAATCTAACGTGTGATTGGCTGACAGCTGACCAGGGGGTATTCTAATCTAATCTGTGATTGGCTGACAGCTGACCAGGGAGTAGTCTAATCTTAATGTGTGAAAAAGAGAAAAAAGAGGAACTAACCAGGTGCTCAATGGAGATAGCAGAATGTGATAATGGTGATAAAAAAGGTGCTCACATGGATCAAAAACGGGATCTAGACATAGATCAATTCTTGCCCTGATGAAGACCTGTTAGGTCGAAACATGTTGGCAGTTGCCTTTTTAATTGAATAAAGGCGTTCCTCATTTTTTTAACATTGTGTGCCCGGATCTTTTTTTCTCTCTCTCTTTTTTATCTAATCTAATGTGTGATTGGTTGACAGCTGACCAGGCAGTACTTCACCAAGGAGCTGAAGAGACATTATCAAGGATACAACGAATCTGACGTGTTTACATCCACCTGGAACGCTGTCATGACAACCGTAAGATGTTCTATAGATCTGCACACGCACGCACACAGTCACTCACACACACACACACACACACACACACACACACACACACACACACGTGCACACACACACACACGCACGCAAAATAGTGAAATATTGTAGCTATTATTTATCCTCTCTATCTCTCCTCTCCTCAGTTTGACTGCTGTGGAGTCAACAGTCCCGAGGACTTTAAGGACAGTCTCTTCAGACACCTCAACCAGAACGAGCTCCTCCCCGCGGCCTGCTGTCACCGTGCCAACGGAGAGCTGGCCAACCAGTGCTTATCAGGAAATATGATGTTCAAGGTAAGGTGTAAGCCCCCCCCCTGCCATAATGAGTGCAGCAGACAGTAAAAAGGTGACGGTTGGGTGACACTCTCAGTTTGACGTGCGGGGGGGACTCTGGCTGACTCCATGGCTGATTAGTGCATCTCCACGTCCAGCTGTCTCGTGTGTGTGTGTGTGTGTGTGTGTGTGTTACACCTGGCGTTTCTATTCAGCCTTCTTAAACAACTGTCCGTCTGTCTGTCGTCAATAAAATATAACTGTGAGGAACCGACCCGACTGTCTTCCCAGCATACGGTGCTTTAGATAGATTGTGCATTACATTCACCCATTCGTACACACATTCATGCACCGATATGACCAGGCGAGGCACCAACCTGCCACCATCGGGAGCAATTGAAGGTTTCAGCATCTTCATGCTCAAGGACACTTCGACACGGGGAGAGCCTGGGTTTGAACTTGGGAACACCCAGGCCTTTCCCATCCGGCCACTCTACCCCTGAGCCACCGCCACCCCATAATGTCTGAATGAAATAAATCGTCTTAATATAGACATACTACTACTATAGCAGCATCTGGACGTGTGTGCTTCTCCATGAAGGGCTAGCATGAGACCAATGCCATTCGGTCGAAGCTTTACGTCATCTGGTGGCCGGAACCGAGGACTGGAACCTAGTTTTTTTGTGGCTTTCGCCTTTATTTTGTTATGTAGGGACAGACAGTAGGCTGACGGGAAATGGGGAGAGAGATGGGGGTGCCTGGACCGCTGAGCCACGGCCCAGGCCTGGAACCTAGTTTAAAATTGGTTTAAAATGTATACAATCATTTTGTTTCTTACTACTCGTAGTGTGACCACCAGCGAGAATAAACGAATTGATTTGCATTATGTTGGGGGGAACTAAAACTGCAACGCCAACTGGAACTGGACACCACCGGAACCACAATGTTGTTTGTTTGTTTGTTTGTCTAAACCGGATCACATGGCTGTAGCAGGCTTTCCTTGTCTGGTGAAGCGAGGGTTAAATGAAGGGCAGTTCAGACCAGTTCCACCTGACCTGGGGGAAAGATGTCTTCACAGTTGGTTCTATTGTGTGCATGAAAACATACACGCCCTCTTTTTGGTTTTGTGGTCGTTTCTGACATTCCTTTTTTTTCCTCTGTAGTGATTGTGGTGTTATTGTAGGAACCTGTTATCTTCCCCCCCCCCCCCCCCCTCTATCTATGTTATTATCTTGTGTTGCCCTGTTTTATTGTTAAAACAGCCCAAAGGACATATATATACTGTATGTATAGACAGACAGACAGAATAATTAAATATTGTTCCCACAGGGTTGCTACTCTGCGGTGGTGGATTACTTTGAGCTCTACATCTACGTGGCCGGAGCTCTGGCCATCGTGGTGCTGACTATAGAGGTGCGTATGAGCCCATCCACATGTTCTACAGATCTAATGGGGGGGTACATTAACGTGTCAAAAATGCATATTTTAACTCAAAACATTGCGGTGTTGGAGCCTATTGAGGTACACAAACCCATCCAAATGGTTTGTTAGATCCACACCTATGATAGAGGTATGTGAACATGTTGAAACATGTCTACTTCTTATCGTCATCATCAAGTAGCATGAGTGCAAGTAAGGGGGTTGCGCTTTGTTTGGTAGAACAATGTCTCCATCTAGTGGTGAGACTTGGTGTTACAGAACACCACTTTTGTTTAGACAGGTGAAAGTGTAAGAAAATGGTGAATAATATCTTTGGTTGAACCATTTTCCATTGAACCCAAATTATTTCCCGGGGTCCCCAGATGATTAGCATAATGTGCAACTTTGTTTTCTCACTCAACAGTAAACAAACCAATCAACATGCAGTATAAGTGCATACAGCGTATTTGCACATTTCTAAAGTTACAATTGAATGGCTTTTAAGACCTTTTTTAAGACCAAATTGTCAAATGTTAAGTAAGAAAGAGGCAAACATTGTGAAAATAGACGATCTACAAGCTTGTAGTTTGTAGCTGGAATGCCTACAATTACGGTTGTACCGATCCGATCATGTGATCGGAAATCGGGGCTGATCGCCTCATTTTCAAATGATCGGATTCGGATCGGGAGAAAAAAACCCTGATCGGCATATCCCTAGTATCAATATTATTATCCATGTCATGATATTAGACTGGACATTTGACTGTGATTTTGGATATTGTACTATTGTGATATGGCGTAAGGTGTTCAATGAAAGTCTCATCTGGAAAAATCCGAATTGGAAAATTGGAACGGGAGCAAAAGAAACACGATCAGGACATACCAAATTCCTACAATTCCATGTACAGTAGGCCTACATGTCGGGGTAATGTGTCCCCAGTTCAAAGTTTATTAGCGGGGGTCTGAAAGGCTTGGGAACCCTTGCTTTAGACTGCCAAAAGATGGAATGTATTACACTTTTTACATCAATACTGTAGCCTCCTCTGTGATAAACTTATCATATCGTCTTTGTCCGGTGGAAACCTCATATGTCCGAAAATGTTACTTGTCAGGATTCAAAATGAAAAAAATATCAAAAGTGGCAGATCTACAAGCTCAGAATGTGTTGCTTTTACTTGCTTTTGTGTGATGCTGTGCAGGGACGGATTAACCCCCGCGAGGGCCCCTGGGCCGGTAATTGTTGCAGGGCCCCCATAGGGCGACATTTTTGTGTTTTTTTTTCATCTTTTTGACCTAGATTTAACAAAATCAATGGCCAATGAAGGGCCCCAGGAGCCCTTTTCAGGTCGTCAAACCCAGTACCGTGAAGTCCAATTTCCCTGAAGGGCCCCTGAGAGCCAAGGGACCCTTGGCCACGGCCCCAATGGCTAATTTGTCCCTGATGCTGTGTGATCAAGTATAGGGCATTAAAAACTGTTAAAATACGGAGATAAGAGGTTTCTGCCACACAGTGACGATAAGGATAAATCGGATTCTATTATGTTTGTATCTGCCGTACGTGGGGGGGACAGAGCATTCGCCTTTGCTGCCCCAACCCTGTGGAATGCCCTCCCTAAGGCACTCAGAGATGCCCCCACCCTTCAAACCTTCAAATCCACCCTCAAAACCCACCTCTTCAAAATTGCCTTCCCTAGCTAACCCTTTTCACTGTCTTTTAATGTTCTTTAGCTTTTAGTGTTATTTTTCCTTTTCTATTAAAGTTGTTTTTAATTTGTTGTTACCTCTGTAAAGCCCCCCCATGTAAAGCGTCTTTGGGTACTCAGAAAAGCGCTATATAAGTTTGAGATATTATTATTATTGATACATTCATGGTCTCTCTCCACAGCTGTTATAATAATAACACATTCATGGTCTCTCTCTACAGCTGTTATAATAATAACACATTAATGGTCTCTCTCCACAGCTGTTATAATAATAATAACACATTCATGGTCTCTCTCCACAGCTGTTCGCCATGGTCTTCGCCATGTGTTTGTTCAGAGGCATCCAGTAGGAGGCGATTTGGACTTTTCTTTTCTTTACTTTTTTTAAGGGAATTCAGGAGCAAAAAAAAACAGAAGAAGAAAACACTTGTAAATTACTTGCTCTCTTTTTATATCGGCTGAACGGTGAAAAATCAACGAGAAAAAAAACAATACAAACTGTACTTCACAGCTGGACTTCTGAAGTGCAAAGACAAAAAAAACATCGGCACACACTTTGAGTTGAACGTGTTTTTAAAAACATAAACATGCACTTTGAAGTTGAACGTGTTTTTTAAAACATAAACACGCACTTTGAAGTTGAACGTGTTTTTAAAAACAAACGCACTGAGTTGAACGTGTGCATTGCTTCTCGACAAGAACTGATCTACGAGCTGTCAGTTTTTTTTTATTCGTATGTTTTAATTTTGCATGTTTTGTTTTTAGTTTCCAGGTGAGCTTGTAGATCACATATTGTTGGCAAGCTATGCCTGCCGTGCTACATTAGTGAGTGTAAATTAGGCATAAGAGATGGTGTGAGTTGATGTAAAATGAAAAAATTGTGCCAAATGGAGTGAGAGTTACAAAACGTAACTACAATTCTATGATTTTTTTTGTAATATTCTATGAAACTAGTCTCTCCAGCCAGACAACTTATTCCCTCATAGTGTGTTACTACACCCCCTGCTGCATAGCGTCTGTAACTACACCTCCTGAAAGTCCAGAATGGACAGACGCTGTCATCTGTTCACCATTTTAATTCAAGATGATGTATTTCAAAATATATCTTGGAATTTCCATTTATGCTAAGCATCTAGCTACGAATATAGGCTTTGACTAATTTGGGACAAGCTTAGCCGACTGCAAAGACTAAGCGGAAACGAACGGGGGGAGATGAGACGAGCGCGCCGTTTCTTAGCATTTTCAGTGCTATTAAATGGCCGCATGTATAACGACTGTAACATAAAACATGTAACGACTGCATGACGGACGCATTTTGAACTGTTTGAATCAACAGTTTGGCTCCAGAGACTAAGGGAATGTGTCCACCTGGAGGTTTTTTTTTTTTTTCTTACATGCTTGCTGAGAGCTGAAATATTTTCAGACGAGCGCCGTGGCGTTTTCAGCCGGGAAAGAAAACAATAACTCCCCGCTGGACACGGACCCTACGTGGAGTAGTTATGAACGTAACGATGGTTCTATGAATTCTTTGTGATCGCTAGAGACGGTGGATGTTTGTTTGGTCACTGATCTAATAAGCAACAATCTCTGGTAGTCGGAAAGAATTACACGTGGAAGCAGATCAAAGCTTGGACCAGGTGAGGTCTAAACCGGACCAGTTTTATTTTTTAGACCAGGTGTAAATGGTGTAAATTAAAGCCGCATTCACACTGGCAGCTACAAACATAATACAAAGCTATAGAAAGCGCAGCCTATATCTGTCACTGTTGAAGTCTTGATCAAAGCGCTTGTTGGTAGTCGAGCATGCGTCAGACCAGCGAGAGAAATATAACGGAAGATATCAAGCCCGGGGTTGAAAAGAACACAGAACTGACTTGTGTGATGGTGAGTCGAATGGGTTAAACGAACACTTGGTGTGGTTTAGTAGCAGCAGTTGGAGCCAGCTCAACTTGGATTGTAGCTTTGTGTCTTCATGTCGCCGGCTTCCATTGAAAATTAATGGTAGCCTGTAGCTTTGCATCTTCAATTCAATTCAATTCAATTTTATTATAGTGTCAAATCACAACAAGTTGTCTCAAGACACTTTACAACCAACAAAGATCCACCCAGAGCAAGCAATATTGCGACAGGAATGGTAGCCTGTAGCTTTGTAGCTGGCAGTGTGAGCACAACATAACGCGTGTGAATCGGACCAGGTGTAGAGGGGATTAAAGGGTGCGGCAGCATGAGGACCGCCTGACGCCTGGACAGAAAAGGCACTGCACTGACTTTTGGATGAAGAATATTTATACTGAAAAAAAATGATTTATTGCGTTGTCATGCATGGAATATAATGAAACGAACGTTTTATTATATTGTCATAAATGTATAACGTAATAAAACTTAAATGTATTATTGCTTTGAACTGTATGAAAAAAGTGTTTTTTGTTTGTGAAACTTTGGCTGCCCCTCCCCCGTCCCGTCCCATACTGACATCATACCCCCCCCTGCCCACCTTTCTTTAATGCTGTATTATAAACGCTGTGTGTGTGTGTGTGTGTGTGTGTGTGTGTGTGTGTGTGTGTGTGTGTGTGTGCATAACATTCTAGTGTGAAGCGCGTGCGTGCGTGTGTGTCTGAAATTGAATTTTCTTTTTTCTATTGCTGTGGTTTATTGTGGTTCATCCGTCATGTAAACAACATGTGACTCTGTGGTTGTTAGCAGGTGGAATGTTTGTGTTTGACTTTGTAGTAGATTATTGAAAAGTTAAAGGACATAAAATGGCATTAAATCTAAATGCATATTCTCTTGTCTTTTTTCTCCCCCACATTGTTCTGGATATAGTGGTGCTAGCCACTCCATTATGCAACATTGTGTGTCTGTATGTGTGTGTGTCTGTCTGTCCGACTGGACGGCTGAAACACCTCGCAAATACTACTGGATGACACTGTTGATTAGCGTCACACACACACACACACACACACACACACACACACACACAGGAAGGAGTACAGTACAGTATGGAGTACTACAGTACAGTACGGAGTAAAACAGTACAGAGTAGTACAGTACAGACTAGTATAGTACAATACGGAACAGCACGGCACAGTACAGTACAGTACAGTACAGAACAGAACAATACAGAACAGTACAGTACAACACGGAACAGTACATTGCAGTAGTACAAGTACAGTACGAGTACAGCACCAGTCAGTTCATGGTGAATATCCTAATTGCGAACACAGTGAGCACTTACTATGAGACCTAGCAGATCATGTCTGTCTGTGTGTGTGTGTGTGTCTGTCCCACTATCCAAATATGGAGTGTGTTGCATCAGCAATCACTCAGCTCTATATATGGGCACAAAAGGGGCCAGGTCCACTCAACTCCATATATGGGCACAAAAGGGGCCAGGTCCACATATACAGTAACAGCGGGACAGACACACAGACAGACAGACAGACAGACATGATCTGCAGGGTCTCAGCTGCGTTCGCTTCCCGCGTTTGCGCGTCTTACTGGTCTACATCAGTGATACTCAACCTCAGGCCCACGGGCCACATCAGGCCCGCGGGACCATTATGACTGGCCCACCAATGAAAATCTAAAAAAAAGAAGAAAAAATAATCTGGAAAATGAAATAAAAATAAATAAATCTGAATGAAGTTATCTTTAATTACATTATTATAAGTATTAGAGTTGTACTGTTCTATTTTATTTGAATGATGAAACCCAGCTGCCATTAATAGTTGGAAATGGAAATGGAAATTGCGGAAATGGAAATTGCGGAAATTGCGGAAATGCGGAAATGGAAATTGCGGAAATTGCGGCAATGGTAATTGCGGAAATTGCGGAAATGGTGGAAATGGAAATTGCGGAAATTGCGGAAATGGTAATTGCGGAAATTGCTCTTCACTTATAGCTATCTATTTTCAGGTAGATTGTTTTATTTTACTCAGTCAGCCATATCACTACTCTTTTTTTTTTCATGAAAAAGGTCATAGCTGGGTAATCTATTTTCAGGCAAATTGTGTTTATTGTATTTTATTTTACTCAGCCATAACAATTTATTTTCTGTTAACCAACTTACTGGCTGGCAGGCAGGCAGACAGCTACTCATAGACAGGCAGACAGGCAGACAGCTACTCATGGAGAATTGGACAGGCAGGCAGTCAGACAGCTACTCATAGACAGGCAGACAGACAGCTACTCATGGAGAATTGGACAGGCAGGCAGACAGCTACTCATGGACAATTGGACAGGCAGGAAGGCAGACAGCTACTCATAGACAGACAGACAGCTACTCATGGACAATTGGACAGGCAGGAAGGCAGACAGCTACTCATAGACAGACAGACAGCTACTCATAGACAATTGGGCAGGCAGGCAGACAGCTACTCATAGACAGACAGACAGCTACTCATGGACAATTGGACAGGCAGGAAGGCAGACAGCTACTCATAGACAGGCAGACAGACAGCTACTCATGGACAATTAGGCAGGCAGGCAGACAGCTACTCATAGACAGGCAGACAGACAGCTACTCATGGACAATTAGGCAGGCAGGCAGACAGCTACTCAGACAGGCAGACAGACAGCTACTCATGGACAATTGGACAGGCAGGCAGGCAGGCAGACAGACAGACAGCTACTCATAGACAGGCAGGCAGACAGCTACTCATAGACAGGCAGACAGTAAGACAGCTACTCATTGACAGACAGACAAATAACTGCTCATGGACAGACAGACAGACAGGCAGGCAGGCAGGCAGGCAGGCAAAGAGCTACTCATGTTATGTTATTATGTTATTATAACAGCTACTCATGTTATGTTATTATGTTATAACAGCTACTCATGTTATGTGCAATAATTTGTGCAGTTATGGAAACAGCTCTTTGTGTTTATGCAAGAAAATGTAACACATTTATTTATTTACATATTGTGTGCATGCACATTGTACTTTGATACATTTTGCGAAAATAAAGCAATTGAAAGAGAGAAGTTATCAAGTATCATTAATGTCGTAATTTTATCTACTGGCCCCTGGCCCCTTGCCATTTTTGTAATGTGGCCCACAGGTAAATCTATTTGAGTATCCCTGGTCTACATAATACACGGGGTTGATTTGTTTGTGCCTGATGTCATGGCGACCTATTGAGGTTAGACACACTCCATGTATGGTCATAGTGACATGAGTGTGATGTCATGGTCCGACTCGCGTATTCCTAATCCTAACTTTCCGTGAAGCCACACAGTCTGTTTTAACCAATCAGAATGTCTGTAAGTAAGGTTGAATAAACATCATCTTTCAGTATTGGAGCACTTTTATATCTATGTCAAGACGTGGAATTGTCGCGTTCGGAGGGTAGATAGACGGTGAACGCCAAGAAACAATGTGGCCGATAGGCAGATTATCAGTGTGTATATTGCAAACAGTCTATCAGTTTTCAGTCGGAGTCCTTTGCAGATCGGGATGCACTGCAGGTGCTGCGTGTAAACAATGGCGTCCACACACTGGATTCGACACGGGTCTGAAGACCTACAACAGCCTCACCAAGCGGAAAGAACCACTCATACTGGCACGGGAAGGAGTGGCCACCTGGTACAGCTGTGGACCCACTGTTTATGACCACGCACATCTCGGCCACGCAAGCTCTTATGTCAGATTTGACATCCTGCAGAGGATACTGTCCAGGCTCTTTGGAATCACTGTGGTCCACGCCATGGCCATCACTGATATAGACGATAAGATCATCAACCGAAGTTCCGAGGAAAGTATATCGCCAACAACCCTCGCGTGGATGTACGAGGAGGAGTTCAAAAGGGATATGTTGTCATTGAACGTGCTTCCCCCTGCAGTGTACCTGAGAGTCACCGAGAAGGTTCCTCAGATCGTGGCGTTTATTGAGCGCATCATCGACAATGGACATGCCTATGTCGTTAAAAATGGGGACGTGTATTTTGACATCCAGTCCATTGGAGATCGTTATGGTACATTTGTGAGCGCCATTGAACCACAGCGTGAGCCAGGTGACACAGATAAACCAAGTGACACAGGTAAACGTGACGTGCGGGACTTTGCTCTGTGGAAGAGCTCCAAGCCACAGGAACCCTACTGGGAGTCTCCCTGGGGCAAAGGACGACCCGGCTGGCACATTGAATGCTCCACCGTCGCTAGCTCTGTGTTTGGGAGCCAGCTGGACATCCATTCAGGAGGCATCGACCTGGCCTTCCCCCACCACGAGAACGAGATCGCCCAGAGCGAGGCCTACCATCGGTGTGGGCAGTGGGGGAATTACTTCCTGCACTCCGGACACCTGCATTTAAAAGGCAGTGCTGAGAAAATGTCAAAGTCCTTGAGGAACTATATCACTATAAGGGATTTCCTTGAGTCCTATACTGCCAATGAATTCCGGATGTTTTGCCTCATGAGAAAGTACAGATCAGCCATAGACTACAGCGACGCCAGCATGAACGAGGCACAGTGCTCCCTGGAGACCGTGGTCAACTTCATCCACAGTGCCCAGGCCTACATGAGGGCTGAGCTTCCGTGTCCGCCGACACAAGAGGAACTTATGTGGGAGAGGTTGGCCGCAACCAAAACGAGTGTTCTCGCAGCCTTGGCGGACGATTTCGATACGCCGAGTGCCATTAATGCCGTTATGGATCTGGTTCACCACGGCAACTTCCAACTTCGACCCGTTGCGAAGCCTGAGGGGCCGCCGGTGCGAAGAAGCCCGGCTGTGTTTGGGGCCATTATCTCCTACGTCCAGGAACTCTTTGAGCAGCTCGGAATGGATCTGCGGAACAGAAGGGATCCGGGCAGCGTCGTGGGTTCCTCTGGGACCACCCTGAACAACGCCGTGGTGGAGCAGCTAGCCCGTTTCCGGGGCCGCGTGCGAGCCTTCGCCCTGACCCCCCAGGAGGTCAGTTCTACTGGAAGCACCGGACCCCCCCAAGCCTTGTACCCAGATAGGATTCCCCTTCTTAAAGCATGTGATACGCTGAGGAAGGACCTGGCACCTCTGGGCATTATTATACAGGACAGAGGAGGACCCAACTCTACTTGGGAAATATCACGGACATCAAGACAGCAGACCACCACAGAGAAAATCACAAGGTAGACCTTTTTTTTCCCATCTAGGATTTTACTTGGATCCCACCACCGCTGTTCCTCAGATTCTGTGGGAGTTGCATCAGTCCCTCGAATAATATCTCCCAGTGTGACGTGTCCTGCTTTGAAGGCAGCTAGGCCACCATAAATTCTATAGCAGCAACCTAAAATGTCTATTTTATAAAAACGAAACTAATATAGGCCTACGATGAATTGCACGTGTGCAATATCTTTATATCTGATATGATCATATGAATGTATATATAGGCCTATACGGGTCAATTTTATCACCATAGTTAGGGATGTCACAATCACATATTTTTGCCCCCGATCCGATTCCGATCATTTGATTTTGAATATCTGCCGATACTGTATGATGTGCGTATGATGTGCGTCTAATATGAATATTCTTGCTAAGGGTCTCTACAATGATTCAGTACCCAGTTGTATAATACATTGGGTCTAGCCCTATTAATTAGCTCGAATCTGTTAGATATTTGCATGGATCAATAAACATCTGCAATACATCTCATTACAGAACGTACAATTGTAATAAAAGTATAGGCTACATATTTGTAGCCAGGCCTACGTCACCAAGTTGCCAAGTAAAATGGTTAGCATACGCATCATGTATTTTAACAATGTAAATCATGAAATATTCTAATTTGTTGTTGTTCATTTTCAGTGTTGGGCAATTGCCAATTAGAGTAATATATTAATTACATAATCAGTGTTTTGGCAGCGTAATACCTTACTTTACTTGTTACTGGGTAAAGTAATAATATTACAGTAGTATATTACTAATAGTAGTAAGTAACAGGCAACACCAGGCCTGGAATTTCATCCTTTTAGGGGCAAGGCCACTTGGCCTTTAGTGTGGTCAACTTTTTTAGGGCACAAGGCCAAGTGGCAGGGCATGATCAAGGCCATCAATTAAAACAATGGTTTTAAGTCCCCGGTCATCATTATTTTAGCTTAAAGGTTAAGGATGATTATTTTTTTTCTTTATTTAAAGGCGAACATTGGTTCAGAACAGTGCTTCTTAAATAAATAATCACAATATAGGCTACTAGCATCTGTAGCATGAGGTCCCAGTGCAAAGACGAAAATCATAATGAAATGGCCTATGACCCTGTCAAGTGTCACCCTAGGCTAATTCATATAGGCCTACATTTAATTTGGGGTTCCTTGAAATTAAAATGGCTGAGGATCAGTGGATTAAACTGTGAGTTAATTCACAGAAAATACAATGACAAACAGGCTAGCCTACATTCATTTTTATAGCCCTATGTTTTCTGTTCTGCCTCGTTTGTTTTTGTTCTGCGTCTTATTCTGTAGCGTGGGCGCCCTCTTGTTGATAAAGATGGGTGGTGCAGAGAAGATCTCTTCCATACCTGGGTCGCTGTGTATTCACATACCGGTATTTTAATGTATTGTACCTTTTTAAAGTTGGGCTTTT
This sequence comes from Protomyctophum bolini, assembly GCF_963924005.1. NCBI lineage: Eukaryota > Metazoa > Chordata > Actinopteri > Myctophiformes > Myctophidae > Protomyctophum > Protomyctophum bolini. Next base: position 4,937,912 of record NC_137865.1, read on the forward strand.
TATTATTGTTTGGACCCAATGTTTTATACATTTGTGTCAATAAAGTAACTAACTAGCAGACTCCGATCTGAGCCGACTGTTTACTGCGGACGCAGCCGGTGTGTGGTGGGCTTGAGACGCTGAAGTTGACCGAAGGGGACACCCCCCTGCATAATGGTATGCCCCAGCAGCAAGTCACACTAGAGTACATGATACTAGGCTCCGACGCTCCTTACTGTCTCCTGTTTTATACTTATTTATACTTACACAAACAGTCGTCTGGTATCCTTTAGGCTCAGGGTCAGAGTGTATAGGCTAGGGGGGAAGGTTCACTTCTCGGTGCCTAAAACAAGAACAATGATGGAGGCCCACTCGCTTTCGCTGTTCTTCACAGTAAACGGAGTTTTAACAGCATTAAAGTCGCGGATTAATTTCTACATGTTGTTGGTGCTTTGGAGCAGCATCTGTAACACACCTGTGACAGGTAGGCCTACACTTAATTCTCATTTACACTCACTTTTACTAACCGTCGTTACTTTTTCACTGGGATAACAATCCGTGTTAGTTCCAACTCATTGATTATTGATTTGAATGTGTTTTTTCTCTCTCTCTCTCTCTCTCTCTCTCTCTCTCTCTCTCTCTTTTTCTTTACGCCTACCCGGCGCTAGCCTGGTTAATAAACCAGACTAATATCGCACGGACCGCGAATCCGCCGGCAGGCAATTATTATTTTTTGCCAACGGCTGATTCGGTCTGGTTTATTAACCAGGCTAACCCGGCGCCTCCCCTGGTCTGTGTATCACGGTTATTCTCTTGAAACCACGTGGTTTCATGGAAATCATCAGTATGCCGGCCAGTGAGCACAGGGAGGAGTTTCACTCAGAACGGTTCTGGTTGCCATTCTGCCCAGTAGGCTAGTATAGTCAGAGATCTTTTTGTGCACAGCTGCATTCTGGGACCTTACCATTAGCTTTAGAAATTGGTAGATTCATTGGTACTCCTGAGGAGGACAGAGTCTGTCTAGTGTGTGATTTGAAAGAAATTGAAAATTAAATTCATTTTTTGTTTTACTGCCCATTATATGAAGAATTAAGACATGTATTATTTTGTAAAATGACAACCATCTGTGCTGACTTTTTCTGGTTGGAGGACTATGAAAAACTTTTAGGAAAGGTATTTTTGCTTTGGCAGACTTTTTATGCAGGGCGTGGGAAATAAGGCAGAATGTTTTGTTTGTGTAAAAAAAAAAAAAAAAAAGGGAATAACAACAAAACAAACCTGTTTCTTGTACACAATGTAATATTGCAATGATATGGTGTGTCCTGTAAGTCCATGTGGGCTGGGCGCCTTTGGTGCATGACACAGAAATAAATAAATCTATCTATCTATCTATAGGTAGGGTTCTCAATGTTTGTGTGTGTTCAGGTTTTCCGGGGCCGGGTTGGAATTGCAGCCGTCCGTAGGTGTCCTTTGAGAGCAGTTTTGAAGTAGTCAAGGGATTCACATGTCTAAATGACTGTTGGTAGGGCATTCCACGTTATTTTCGCTCCTATGCCACCAAAATATGGAACGCCCTACCAACAGTCATTAAGACATGCGAATCCCTTGACTCCTTCAAAACCGCTCTCAAAGGACCCCTACGGACGGCTGCAATTCTAAACTGGCCCCTGTAAAATCAGTAGCTGATCTACAAGCTCGCAATACGGACGTTTGGTGTTAACAAAAAAAGTAGTCCAATAAATTACTATGTATTTTTCGCAATTCAATGAAAGAATGTTGTATATTTCATGGCAGGAATGAATGAATAGCCTATTAATAAAACATGTGTTCGTGAGTCGTGACACAATGAATGTGTCTCACATGCATTATATTTAGCCTACGTTTGTGATAAAGTAGGTTATTCTCACAAATATATTCTACAGCAAGTCAGCAACTGATTCCTCTCCTAACGTCATGTGCTGGTGATACAATGAATCATAATAGTAATACTATTATTATTATTATTATTATGGGTGATACAATGAATCAGAATAGTAATACTATTATTATTATTATGGGTGATACAATGAATCAGAATAGTAATACTATTATTATTATTATGGGGGATACAATGAATCAGAATAGTAATACTATTGCAAATGAATATACTTTTATTAAAAATGAAATAAAGCAATTGCAAATAAATGCACTAGATCATTAATCTCGAGATCTGTAGCTTCGAGATCCGCCAGGGAAAAAAAGAGAAGGAAAACAAACATTAAAAAGTACATTTCTTTCGCTGGTTCAACTTCTGCCTCTTCTGAGTTGGAGTGCATGCATGCAGAAGCAGCGCACGTGCGCAAACGTGTGCATGTGCGCTCAAGAGCGAGCTTGCGCAATGCATTATGGGGTAGATTTTCTTCGCTGCGTTTTTGTAGTGACCATCGGATGGTCCCTACAATTCCCGGTGCATTGTGGGATACTTCAGTCCACTACATTAGGGTGCAAAAATGCTCACTACATATTCGGACACTAAAACAAAATGGCGGAACCTCAACGCAGTGCACTGTATGGGGCATAGGGAATAAATTCGGACGCAGCCCCGTACTTATCTGTACTTACGCCAAAGATGGTCTATTTATGAAGCGGGGCGAACTTCATTGGAGCCACTAGAGGCGCTGTGATACCATACCTTGTGAATAACCTCTTATCTGGTGAATTACTCTTTTGTACTTTTTATTTTCATACTTTCTCAGTGCAAATGTGCACTGTTCTAATCTTGTGATACTATACCATGTGAATATTCTCTCCAATGATTGTACAATGCTACTGCTACTGTGTTTTGTCTGTGTTCTAAAATGTACTGTACTACTGCACTTTTGCCCAAGACAAATTTCCCCTCGTGGTGACAATAAAGTCTATCTCATTTGGGTTGTGTTTTTAGGACAGGTCAACGGGTCCTCTCAACCAGTGCTGGCCAGACTGGGAGGCGAGGCGATCCTCCCGTGTCACGTTGAGCCACAGCTCAACATGGTGAGACGGTCAGTGTTGTGGACCAGAGCTGGCCTGGCGCCACCAAACGTTTACATTTTCCAAGATGGACGTACCGTTAACGTTACCGTGAACATTTTGTACAAACGGAGGACGTTCCTGTTTCACGAGGAGCTGCAACACGGCAACATCTCACTGAGGCTGACCGGGGTGAGGCTCTCGGACATCGGGACCTACCGCTGTCTCGTTCCACACGTGGGCTACAGTACAATCCAGCTCCTTGTTGGTAAGATTTAATGTTCATAACCAGTGTTTGGCCTTTTTATATGGTTTTATATGTGGTTATTCTGGGTTTTGAAATATCAAAAACACTAAAGAACACCAACGTGTATTGATTTAAAGCTGGAGGGCCAAGAGATGACCAAGTGAAATACCTTCCACCACGAGGCAGAGGCATCCGCGTGGAACTGTTCCCAGACTACAGCTCTATTTCTGAAGCCGTCACCAGCATCCTGTGGAGGCACGGACGCAACCTGGCAGCGGAGTGGTATCTGGATGATGGTCTGGATTACTACGGGACGTTTAGAAACCGCTCCACGCTGGACCCAGACACCGGACGGCTGGTCATCGACAACATGACCGCAGAAGACATCGGGCAGTATTCTGTGGAGATCAACGAGAGACTTCACGGCAAGACTTACCTGCTTAAAGAGATGAGTAAGTATGACTCGTCGTTATGGATCTGTTATTGTCTGTCCTTTATGATTTGTTTTGGTATTTTTATTTGATTGAAACATTTATTAGAGGATAAACAACTACACTTTAGAAACAAGACCAAATAAGCAACTACACTTTAGAAACAAGCCCAAATAAACATCTACACTTTAGAAACGAGACCAAATAAACAACTACACTTTAGAAACAAGACCAAATAAACAACTACACTTTAGAAACAAGACCAAATAAACAACTACACTTTAGAAACAAGACCAAATAAACATTACACTTTAGAAACAAGACCAAATGAGCAACTACACTTTAGAAACAAGACCAAATATACAACTACACTTTAGAAACGAGACCAAATAAACAACTACACTTTAGAAACAAGACCAAATAAACAACTACACTTTAGAAACAAGACCAAATAAACAACTACACTTAAGAAACAAGACCAAATAAACATTACACTTTAGAAACAAGACCAAATAAACAACTACACTTTAGAAACAAGACCAAATAAACATTACACTTTAGAAACAAGCCCAAATAAACAACTACACTTTAGAAACAAGACCAAATTAACATTACACTTTAGAAACATGTGCGTGTGCGCACGGGCGCACCTTAGGGGGAACATTGCCCGCAACTACACATATTTACATGCCCAAAATCACATATAACGTGTGTGTGTGTGTGTGTGTGTGTGTGTGTGTGTGTGTGTGGGCGTGTGCGTGGGCGTGTGCGTGTGCGTGTGCGTGTGTTCATAATAGATGTGTGGTGCATTCATTCTTCATGTCTTCATTCTGTGTCCTCAACAGAGAAAGTCCCACATCCAGAGCTATCCATCGTGGCACCACGTGACTCCAACTCCAGCAGCTGCACGCTGCAGTGCATCGTATTCGGAGACGTCACAGAGTCGGGCGTGGTCGTCTATCGATGGAGGTTCCACGATGAGGAATGGACTCGACCCAAACCCAACGAGACCAGGATCTACAACGATGAGGAATGGAGCGGACCCGAGTCCCGGACGGCCACGATCAGCGACGACGAGGAAGGGAGAAAAGTTCAAAGAGTATCCTGTGCGATAAAGAACCTGTTCAGTGTGGAGCAGAGCGAGGCTGTGGACAACCCGCTTTACAAAGGTGTGTGTGTGTGTGTGTGTTCTCAGATTTTTGGACTTAAAGCTGGACTTAAAGCCGTAGCACACCGAGTGCCGCGCTACGAGCCTGTAGGTCTGCTATTTTTGAAATATCGTGAAAATGTGCCGCAAAGCTTTGAATATACTCTTTCAGAGCGAACGTTTTTAACTCAAATATTTGCTTCTGGGTGGGGGTCCCTGGAACAACATATTTTGAGATGGGGGTCGGCGGCCAATTACAGATAATTCTGTGCAGCCAGGGGCTCCTTGACATGAACAAGTTTGAGAACCACTGATATAGAAACGTGGGTTTTTCAGAAAACTGTCAGGATTTAGAAGACATTTGTAGAATCATCCTCAGGTCTAAATGGCCATTACTCCAGCCATTACTCCAGTTCGCCTAGGAAGCATTCGCAGGGGAATAAAAAATGTAAAGAGATTTTCTTTTCTATTTATGTTTTCTATTTCTGTCTTTCAGCTCCTAAAGGACGAACAGGCAGAGGCAGACCAGGGCTTATTGTTACTGTCTTCATGTACGCAGTAGCACTGGCAACTGTATTCTTGAACAAGCAACCTCGTGAGTCTTTAATTTATTTTTAACTAGATTTATTTACAATCTATATTGATATAAATCCATCCATCTCTGTGTCATTATGTGAAGACGAGAATGATCCTGTAGTGTCTCCTCACTGACCAATCACTGCCTCACATCTCACTGACCAATCACTGTCTCACATCTCACTGACCAATCACTGTCTCACATCTCACTGACCAATCACTGTCTCACATCTCACTGACCAATCACTGTCTCACATCTCACTGACCAATCACTGTCTCACATCTCACTGACCAATCACTGTCTCATATCTCACTGACCAATCACTGTCTCACATCTCACTGACCAATCACTGCCTCACATCTCACTGACCAATCACTGTCTCACATCTCACTGACCAATCACTGCCTCACATCTCACTGACCAATCACTGTCTCACATCTCACTGACCAATCACTGTCTCCCATCTCACTGACCAATCACTGTCTCACATCTCACTGACCAATCACTATCTCACATCTCACTGACCAATCACTGTCTCACATCTCACTGACCAATCACTGTCTCACATCTCAACTTTGACAGAAGGAGAGAAGGAAAGACGAGACAGAAGACGAGAGAAGGAAAGACGAGACAGAGCTGCCAAACTGAGAGGTAAGGTGTGCGTGTGTGTGTGTGTGTGTGTGTGTGTGTGTGTGTGTGTGTGTGTGTGTGTGTGTGTGTGTGTGTGTGTTTGTGTGCGCGCACATGTGTGTGTGTGTGTGTGTGTGTGTGTGTGTGTGTGTGTGTGTGTGCACGCGTGTGTAAGTAACATGGAAATGCTTTGTTCGCTACAGGTCTGTTGGAGAGAACACCAGGATATCGTCACATCACTGACTATAAAGAGCAGCTTCAACGCAACATGAACAGCACATATCTGAGGGTGGAACTGGGCACACAGTCTGAGGTCGTGTTTGAAAACGTCTTCGCTCCGCTCTACAATGTAGACATCGAAAGAACAGATATCCACAGCCATCATGAAGTCAGACAGATGGAGATGAAGAAGGCAGGAGAGGGAACAGAAATCCAACTGGGTCAGATGTTCAAAGAACTTTCTGGACGAATCATAAAAACAGTGCTGACCGTTGGCTGTGCAGGTATTGGAAAAACGTTCCTCGTACACAATTTTTTGTTCGACTGGGCCAAGAAATGTTTCCCCCAAGACCCACACCTCGTGTTCCCGCTCAAGTTCCGCCAGTTAAATATGCTCAAGGGACAAAAGTTTACTTTGGCACAGCTAATTCACTGCTGCATCGCGGAAACCAGATTTATTGAGGAAGACATTCTTAAATGTATCTTCACTCATTTGCAGACGGCAAGAGACTACAGCAACAGCCCCTTCAAAGTCATGTTTGTTCTGGATGGTTATGATGAAAATAATTTCCAGTTTGATTACAAAACAGAAATTGGCCTCATGAATGTCAACGACTCTTACCCAGTAAAGGATCTCCTTGTAAACCTCATCAAGGGGAAGCTCCTCCCCTCTGCTCGCATCTGGATAACCTCGCGACCTGTAGCAGCCAATCAGATCCCTAAGGTGTTTGTAAACAGGATGACAGAAGTACGAGGGTTCATCAGAGATGACCAGAAGAAGGAGTTCTTCCAGAAGACGTTCAGTGATGAGAACCAGGCCAGATCAATCTTCTCACAGATCAAAGAATCAAAGATCCTCCTCACCATGTGTGAAATCCCAGTCTTCTGTTGGATCCTTGCTACCATTGTGAAGAACATGGTGAAGAACATGGGGACGACAGTCAGGCTGCCCAAAACCCTGGTTGAGCTGTTCTGCCACTTCCTGATGGGTGAGATACAGCGGGAGAATCCTAAACAAGGCGAGGCAGACAGAGGGAAGCTCATAAAGTATGCAGGGGAAGTTCTTCTGAAGCTGGGCAAGCTGGCGTTTCACCAACTGAACAAAGGCAACATAATTTTCTATGAGGAGGACCTGAAGGCGTGTGGTCTTGATGTGAACAAGGACTTGAAGAACTTGGGCTTTTGCACAAAGTTCTTCAAAGAAGACGGTTTGTTCTTCCACAAAACGGTCTACTGCTTCGTTCATCTGAGCATCCAGCAGTTTCTGGCTGCAGTCTACCTGTTCCACTGTTTCACTCAGAAGAACACGGAGGTCCTGAAGTCATTCCTGGGACGTGACCAACGGGGACGTGACAGTTCCCTGTCTGATTTCCTGAAGGCTGCTATGAATAAAACCCTGAAGAGTGAGAGTGGTCAACTGGACCTCTTTGTCCGCTTCCTTCATGGTCTCTCACTGCAGTCCAACCAGAGTCTGTTAGGAGGCCTGCTGGGTCAGACAGAGAACAGTCCAGAGGAGATCCAGAGAGTCATCGACAACCTGAAGAAGATGGATGATCGTGATGCCTCTCCTGACAGATGTATCAACATCTTCCACTGTCTGATGGAGATGAACGACCCGTCAGTCAGTCAGGGGATCCAACAGTACCTGGAGTCAGAGAACAGCTCAGGGAAGGGACTCACTGTGCCCCAGTGTTCAGCTCTGGCCTCCATGCTGCTGATGTCAGAGGAGGTTCTGGAGGAGTTGGACGTGCAGAAATACAACACAGACCAGGAGGGGAAACGGAAACTGGTCCCAGCTGTGAGGAACTGCAAAACGGCCAGGTTAGTAGTCATAAGAATATAATCATGTTAGAGCAGCATTCATTCATTCAAAATAAACACATGTACACATTGTCATTGTATTTCTGAAGAACTAGATTAAAGATCTTTTAGGTGCCTTTCACACCTAACGTTTGCTTACAAGGTCTGGAATTTTGTATTAGGTCTGCTTAACACACACATTTCAGACAGCTCCACAGGGAACCTCTTTGACAGTGAACATGGTCTGTTCTGTTTTGATCATCTCTGATTTTACATTTAATCTGTAATTACAGACTTGCTGGCTGTGACCTCAAGATGGAACACATTGAAATTGTGGCTTCAGCTCTCAGCTCCAATCCGTCCCATTTGAGAGAACTGGACTTGAGTGGAAACGTCTTGAAGGATTCCGGAGTGGATCTCATCTGTGCTGCACTGAAGAGCCCAAACTGTTGTCTGGAGATTCTCAGGTCAGATTAATTTACCATTTTTATTTTTATTTGGTTACGTTCTGTTATAGTAAGTGATTATAATGCAGTTATTTTGGAGGTGGTACTTTATTTTAAGTGTGGATAAGGTTTGATATCATGGTAACTCACACTGACCTTAACTAATGTATGTAGTCTTTATGCTGAGATGTACTACATTAAAACACTAAACACCTCTGATGACACTATGAGTGGTTGAATGTGTTCTGTCAGAGTGTCATCCCCTAGTTTTTAATGATATTTATATTAATGTTAATTCTTAATTGGTATCAGGGGCGTAACTAGACGTTAGTAAGCCCCCACGCAGGCTGGTCAGCCCCAGACAGTTTGATCAAAATGCACAAAACGTTCTAAACATGAACTTTGGATCAATATCTAAAAACCCAGTGGGAGAGAAGGTTTTATGTGGAAAACTTATGCTGCATGAGCCAACGGAAATTGTATGGCAGGACTATGTATTTTATTCGTCTTAAAATCTCTCTCTCTCATTCTCTCTCTCTCTCCCCCCTTCTCATCTGGTTGTATTCTTCATTTAGTCTGAAGAACTGCTGGTTGTTGGAGAGAAGCTGTGAAGTTCTGGCCTCGGCTCTCGCCTCCAATCCTTCCCATTTGAGAGAATTAGACCTGACTTTGAACAACCTGCAGGACTCTGGAATTGAGCTTCTATGTGCCGGAGTGAAGAGTCCACATTGTCACCTGCAGACTCTGAGGTAAATTATTCTGTGTGGATCTGTACTGCAGACTCTGAGGTAAATATAGTTTTATTCTGTGTGGATCTGTACTGCAGACTCTGAGGTAAATAGAGTTTTATTCTGTGTGGATCTGTACTGCAGACTCTGAGGTAAATAGAGTTTTATTCTGTGTGGATCTGTACTGCAGACTGAGGTAAATAGAGTATTATTCTGTGTGGATCTGTAGTGCAGACTCTGAGGTAAATAGAGTTTTATTCTGTGTGGATCTGTACTGCAGACTCTGAGGTAAATAGAGTTTTCTCTGTACTGGAGCATCAACAGCAGTTTGTTAAAGTGTGTATATCTCTGCAGGTTGTCAGGCTGTGCGATCACAGAGAAAGGCTGTTCTTCTCTGGCTTCAGCTGTAGCCCTCAACCCCTCCTCCCATCTGAAGCATGTGGACCTCAGCTGTAACCACCTAGGAGGAGATGCTGAGCAGACGCTGCTCTCTGCTGGACTGGAGACTGTCAAGTTATGACTGTGTCCATCCATGGTTACTCCACATGTCTGAGTGAGTCCAGGTTGTCATGGTTACCACCGTCGCCAGTATACCTGGCATCATGGACTCCATATTTGGTCATGAGTGACTCATCATGAGATCATGGTGACATCACACTGATGATGTACAGTATATAAGAAGCACAGTGACAATCTGTCAATCAAACCTTGATGTGCTAAAGACCCCAAGATAGGGTTTGACCTCTGACCTCCAGGTTGATGGTGTTTGACATCTGACCTCCAGGTTGATAGGGTTTGACCCCTGACCTCCAGCTGTACATATTTTGTTCCAGGAATCTCCAAATTGTACATAAGTAGAATTGTTGCGCTCTCCAGTCCAGGGGAAACAAATATATATCCTATAATAAATGCACCACGTCTCTGTGTGTGCACGTGTGTACGCACGTCTACGTTTCTGTGTGTGCACGTGTGTAGGCACATCTGTAATCCACGTGACTCGAGAACTCTTCGCCCCACTGACTTCTAATGGTGACACAGGCGTTCCACAGTGTGTGTCTGTCGTCTGCCCCCCCCCCCACCCACACGGAAGTGCAGTGTCCGGCCTTGAGTCGGTTCGGACACACGGTTGTCCAGAAACGCTGGTCAGGCTCTGCCAGTGGAGCTAATGAGCCTAAAGTCCACTCAGCCTCACCGCTACCATTCTCTGCCTCAGCCAATTGGTTGCCATGGCAACCCCACACCTGCCATTTGATTACTTCCACTTTTCACAGTCAGTTTGCACTCTCCAGACACAGGCAGACAGATACAGAGATCTCCATATATGGACACAGACAGGCAGACAGATACAGAGATCTCCATATATGGACACCATATAGCCCACCATATGCCAAAAGCATTCGATGTGCTGAATCCATTTCTGCCGTATGCCGAGTGATACGGGTCACTGTGTGGTCAGAAATTGAGTAATTAGCATAATCCCAACTTGCAGCGTTCCAAAGTTGGCCGGTGGCCGACGGGACATTTAGAATGGAAGCGTTACCCACGTCTCATAAGTCTCATTGGACACCGTTACAATGCCTCAGGCTTTACCCACGTCTCATTGGACACCGTTACAATGCATCAGGTAACCAAAAGAAACAACCAAAAACATCACGGGAGGATCCATTAGCCGTCTGCTGACCTCCTGGTGACGACCCGGGGTAATTTTCACCTTTAAACAAAGAGCTGGGTATAATGCACAGCATACACCTGCTGCTACTTTATGTCTGATGTCAGGTTCATGAATATGTAGATTTATACCTCATTAATGTATGAATATGGAGATTTATACCTCATATCAGGTTTATTTGTGAATTCTAAGATTTTTGTCTTTGTTTTTCTTCATCTCCTTCAAATGTGTTTCAAAATAGCAGATCAACAAACTCACAACCGTCTCGACCAATCTAGTAGCATGCAGCCTGCCTGGTTACTGCTTCTAGTTAACACTAGTTCTCACTAGTTAACTAGACCCTCTGTGTTTGAACCAGTCATCACCACAGGGAGCTTTACAGATTAGATTAGGTTAGGTTAGAGTAGAGTCTACTCTATAACTATGGAAAGTTATTCATGAAACGTAAATGTGTGGAGATCTGTCTACTCAGTAGACAGATCTCCACACATTTACGTTTCATGAATAACTTTCCATCAAGACTGATGATGGTGTTTTTTGTTTTGTTCCTGATACTTGATTCTTGTATCTGTATTTTATCTATATTGTATTTTGTATTTGTATTTTGTATTTTATTGTATGGTGTACCATGTTTTTTATTTTAAAGTCACCGTGCCAACTTTGTGGTGTTCTGAAAACATGTTACTGTAAATGACTGTGGATACATTGCTTAGTGCCTAAATGATGAAATATGTTACTGTAAATGGCTCAGTGGATTCATTGCTCAGTGCCTAAATGATAAAACATGATACTGTAAATGGCTCAGTGCCTAAATGATAACATGTTACTGTAAATGACTATGGATACATTGCTCAGTGCCTAAATGATAAAACATGTTACTGTAAATGGCTCTGTGGATACATTGCTAAGTGCCTAAATGATAAACTGTAATTGTTTTAATTTAATAAAGTATTGTTGAAAAGTCTGTCGTGGTTCTGTTGTGTATTAATGTCGTGTAATAATTATTCATAGTGTTTTCACATGACAGTTTGGCCACAGCTCATTCATTGGTCAGGGTTTGACATTAAGATGTAAAACTATGAAATAATGAAACAAGTGAGACTTAAAGGTTACCGAGAAATTCCATCGCATAAACAAGGGAGAAATTAAGAGCCTTCTCTGTCCGAACACCCTTCCCAAAACCTTCCGACAAGCAGATACTGTTGCATCCTTTAAATATCTTCTCAAAACCCAGCCCCGTTGAATGTTTGTTCACTGAACTCTATTTACATTGTTATTTTTATATTGCATCCTTAAATATGCTTTCTACTGTTGGCCAGCTGGCTGTAAGTTGTTGATTTGCTATGCTGCATCTATTTAATTGTGTTCGATTTTCCTGCTTTTTTGTGAATTTGTTGTACAGCACATTGACTTTGTCCAGAAAAGTGCTATATAAATAAAGTTATTATTAATGCCGTTATGGATCTGGTTCACCACGGCAACTTCCAACTTCGACCCGTTACGAAGCTGGAGGGGCCGCCGGTGCGAAGAAGGCCGGCTGTGTTTGGGGCCATTATCTCCTACGTCCAGGAACTCTTTGAGCAGCTCGGAATGGATCTGCGGAACAGAAAGGATCCGGGCAGCGTCGTGGATTCGATCCGATCTGATCCGATTCCGATCATTTGATTTTGAATATCTGCCGATACCGTATGATGTGCGTATGATGTGTGTCTAATATGAATATTCTTGCTAAGGGTCTCTACAATTATTCAGTACCCAGTTGTAATACATTGGGTCTAGCTCTATTAATTAGCTCGAATCTGTTAGATATTTGCATGGATCAATAAACATCTGCAATACATCTCATTACAGAACGTACAATTGTAATAAGTATAGGCTACTACCTTACTTTACTCGTTACTGGGTAAAGTAATAATATTACAGTAGTATATTACTAATAGTAAGTAACAGGCAACACCAGGCCTGGATCATCCTTTTAGGGGCAAGGCCACTTGGCCTTTAGTGTGGTCAACTTTTTTAGGGCACAAGGCCAAGTGGCAGGGCATGATCGAAGGCCATCAATTAAAACAATGATTTTAAGTCCCCGGTCATCATTATTTTAGCTTAAAGGTTAAGGATGATTACATTTTTTCTTTATTTAAAGGCGAACATTGGTTCAGAACAGTGCTTCTTAAATAAATAATCACAAATAGGCTACTAGTGTCTGTAACATGAGGTCCCACGTCCCAGTGCAAAGATGAAAATCATAATGAAATGGCCTATGACCCTGTCACCCTAGGCTAATTCATATAGGCCTACATTTAATTTGGGGGTCCTTGAAATTAAAATGGCTGAGGATCAGTGGATTAAACTGAGTTAATTCACAGAAAATACAATGACAAACGGCTAGCCTACATTCATTTGTATAGCCCTATGTTTCTGTTCTGCCTCCTTTGTTTTTGTTCTGCGTCTTATTCTGTAGCGTGGGCGCCCTCTTGTTGATAAAGATGGGTGGTGCAGAGAAGATCTAGATCCATACCTGGGTCGCTGTGTATTCACATATTTTAATGTATTGTACCTTTTTAAAGTTGGGCTTTTTATTATTGTTTGGACCCAATGTTTTATACATTTGTGTCAAGTAACTAACTAGCAGACTCCGATCTGAGCCGACTGTTTACTGAACGTGGATGTGGAACGTGGGCGTTTTTCTGTTTAGCGCTCAAGAGGCTCTTTCTGTCCGTCGCTTTTAGCTTATATTAAGGACTCAAGGAGTGATATGTTTCCAACTCGGTGTGTTTGTAGCCACGCTCCGTGAACCGGTTATTCATAACAACAGCTTTGGAGGAGAAGTCATTTCCCTGGTCACTATATGCGTCTGAGACGCTGAAGTTGACCGAAGGGGACACCCCCCTGCATAATGGTATGCCCCAGCAGCAAGTCACACTACTAGAGTACATGATACTAGTACTACTGTCTCGTGTTTTATACTTACACAAACAGTCAGTCGTCTGGTAATACTGGTATCCTTTAGGCTCAGGGTAAGAGTGTATAGGCTAGGGGGGAAGGTTCACTTCTCGGTGCCTAAAACAAGAACAATGATGGAGGCCCACTCGCTGTCGCTGTTCTTCACAGTAAACGGAGTTTTAGCAGCATTAAAGTCGCGGATTAATTTCTACATGTTGTTGGTGCTGTGGAGCAGCATCTGTAACACACCTGTGACAGGTAGGCCTACACTTAATTCTCATTTACCCTCACTTTTTACTAACCGTCGTTACTCTTTCACTGGGATAACAACCCGTGTTCGTTCCAACTCATTGATTATTGATTTGAATGTGTTTTCTCTCTCTCTCTCTCTCTTTTTCTTTACGCCTCCCCGGCGCCTCCCCTGGTCGAAACTGGTAATGAAAGTTAACTGACTTCCAACTGACTTGCACGCGCACACTTCCTTGATAAACATCGAAGCGACTGACAAAAGACGGGACGTAAAGGCTCAGTTCAAATGGCCAGTTGGATTTTCTGAGCCGCTCCATACTTCCTTGATCTGGACTGGACCACAGTGGAATAGCCATGGGGGTGTCTGAGTGATGCATTGGAGCTGCTAATGATAATGTGACATGTGGGTTATCTTGCAATAGTGGGCGTCATTGATATGTACTTACCGGCGCCTCCCCTGGTCGAAAATTTCCAACTGACTTCAGTTCACTCGATAGCACGCACACTTCCTTGATAAACATGGAAGCGACTGACAAAAGACGGCACGTAAAGGCTCAGTTCAAATGGCCAGTTGGATTTTCTGGGCCGCTCCTAAATTTGAATTAGTGTAAACCTACATGAGCCCTACACGTTTTTGATTAATGGTGTGGTAAGGAGATTGTAAATGTAGTAATGCAGATGTTTAACAATAATGTAACTCTTGAGAGCTTAAAATGAAATCAAATTTAGTTTCATTTTATGCTCTCAAGAGTTAAAGATATAAGGGTCCATTTGGTTACTCTCTATCATTTAGCTGGGCCGGGAGTCCGGGACCACCTGGAACCCCCTCAAGGACCACTGGTATCACTAATATCCCTAATAGGCTACTGTATGTATGGCATGGTGTAGTACAGTTGAGTTTGGGTTTTCCCCTACTGGCAGGAAATATGCTGAGCTGTGTATCGGACGGTTATTCTCTTGAAACCACG
Organism: Protomyctophum bolini; assembly: GCF_963924005.1. NCBI lineage: Eukaryota > Metazoa > Chordata > Actinopteri > Myctophiformes > Myctophidae > Protomyctophum > Protomyctophum bolini. The sequence continues at coordinate 4,952,933 of NC_137865.1, forward strand.
TGGTTTCACGGAAACCATCCACCCACATGGAGGAGGGGAGGGGAGGGGTGTGTGTGTGTGTGTGTGTGTGTGTGTGTGTGTGTGTGTGTGTGTGTGTGTGTGTGTGTGTGTGTGTGTTTTCAGGTTTTCCGGGGCCGGGTTCGATTTGCAGCCGTCAGTAGGTGTCCTTTGAGAGCAGTTTTGAAGGAGTCAAGGGATTGTTGGTACAAGTCATCAACTTAAGATGTGAATCCCTTGACTCCTTCAAAACCAGGCATTTAGGCCTATATGTTTATGATAAAGGTTATTCTCTTAAAACAACATTAAGGCCTATATGTTTATTATGATAAAGATATTATTCTCTTAAAACAACATTAAGGCCTATATGTTTATTATGATAAAGATATTATTCTCTTAAAACAACATTAAGGCCTATATGTTTATTATGATAAAGATATTATTCTCTTAAAACAACATTTAGGCCTATATGTTTATTATGATAAAGATATTATTCTCTTAAAACAACATTTAGGCGGCGGCCTATAATATGTTTATGATAAAGGTTATTCTCTTAAAACATAGGCCTAATGATTATTATCAATAAATTAATAGTATATCCATATTATCCAGCAATATGAAAACCTCCTCAGCATTATGAAGCCCTACTAAGCCTGGGAGGGGGGAGATACACCAAAAATAGCCGATCTATAAGCAACCGTATTGTGAGCTTGTAGATTGGCTACTTTTAGTAAAGAATTACCAACAGCAGTCCAATAAATTACTTAATGAGGTACGTTTCATGTATTTTTCGCAATTCAATGAAAGAATGTTATATATTTCATGGCAGGAATTAATGAACAGCCTATTAATAAAACATGTGTCCGTGAGTCGTGACACAATGAATGTGTCTCACATGCATTATATTTAGCCTACGTTTGTGATAAAGTAGGTTATTCTCGCAAATATATTCTACAGCAAGTCAGCAACTGATTCCTCTCCTAACGTCATGCGCTGGTGATACAATGAATCAGAATAGTAATACTATTATTATTATTATGGGTGATACAATGAATCAGAATAGTAATACTATTGCAAATGAATATACTTTTATTAAAAAAATAACTAAAGCAATTGCAAATAAATGCACTAGATCATTAATCTCGAGATCTGTAGCTTCGAGATCCGCCAGGGATCTCGAAGCTCAGTGGACGACTCAATTAAGCATTAGGCCTACACTTGTTTCCAAGAGGGTCCACCTTGTTCAATTCATCAAAACATTTAGAGACGTACAAATAGACACTTCTATATAGTCAAAGAACAACAGGAATTCATCATAAAGGAGGTAAAAAGGGAAAAGAAACGAGGGGGGGGGATTCAGATTTTAAGGGGGCCAGTTTAGAATTGCAGCCGTCCGTAGGTGTCCTTTGAGAGCGGTTTTGAAGGAGTCAAGGGATTCGCATGTCTTAATGACTGTTGGTAGGGCGTTCCACGTTATTTCTTTTATATTTATTATATTTAGTCATTAAGACATGTGAATCCCTTGACTACTTCAAAACTGCTCTCAAAGGACACCTACGGAGGACGGCTGCAATTCGAACCCGGCCCCGGAAAACCTGAATAACCTGAACACACACAAACATTGAGAACCCTACCTATACTAGCCTACTGGGCAGAATGGCAACCAGAACCGTTCTGAGTGAAACTCCTCCCTGTGCTCACTGGCCGGCTATACTGATGATTTCCTTGAAACCACGTGGTTTCAAGGAAATAACTGTCAGATACACAGCTCAGCATATCTCCTGCCAGTAGGGGGTGCAAAACCCAAACTCAACTGTACTACACCATGCCATACATACAGTATTAGGGATATTAGTGATACCAGTGGTCCTTGAGGGGGTTCCAGGTGGTCCCGGCCCAGCTAAATGATAGAGAGTAACCAAATGGACCCTTATATATCTTTAACTCTTGAGAGCATAAAATGAAACGAAATTTGATTTCATTTTAAGCTCTCAAGAGTTACATTATTGTTAAACATCTGCATTACTACATTTACAATCTCCTTACCACACCATTAATCCAAAACGTGTAGGGCTCATGTAGGTTTACACTAATTCAAATTTAGGAGCGGCCCAGAAAATCCAACTGGCCATTTGAACTGAGCCTTTACGTCCCGAGTCGCTTCCATGTTTAATTGTTTATCAAGGAAGTGTGCGTGTGCGCGTGCATGTCGAGTGAACTGAAGTCAGTTGGAAATGTTCGACTCTGGTTTTTTAACAAATATAACCACTCCGTTGAACTAAATTAATAGTATATCCATATTATCCAGCAATATGAAAACATCCTCAGCATTAACCACATGAAGCCCCACTAAGCCTGGGGGGGGGGGGATACACCAAAAATAGCCGATCTATAAGCAACATGACGTCCGTATTGTGAGCTTGTAGATCGGCTACTTTTTAGTAAAGAATTACCAACAGTAGTTAACAAAAACAGCAGTCCAATAAATTACTTAATGAGGTACGTTTCATGTATTTTTCGCAATTCAATGAAAGAATGTTATATATTTCATGGCAGGAATGAATGAATAGCCTATTAATAAAACATGTGTTCGTGAGTCGTGACACAATGAATGTGTCTCACATGCATTATATTTAGCCTACGTTTGTGATAAAGTAGGTTATTCTCGCAAATATATTCTACAGCAAGTCAGCAACTGATTCCTCTCCTAACGTCACGCACGCTGGTGATACAATGAATCAGAATAGTAATACTATTATTATTATTATTATTATTATGGGTGATACAATGAATCAGAATAGTAATACTATTGCAAATGAATATACTTTTATTAAAAATGAAATAAAGCAATTGCAAATAAATGCACTAGATCATTAATCTCGAGATCTGTAGCTTCGAGATCCGCCAGGGAAGAAAAGAGAAGGAAAACAAACATTAAAAAGTACATTTATTTCGCTGGTTCAACTTCTGCCTCTTCTGAGTTGGAGCGCATGCATGCAGATTGCAGCGCACGTGCGCAAACGTGTGCATGTGCGCTCAAGAGCGAGCTTGCGCAATGCATTATGGGGTAGATTTGCTTCGCTGCGTTTTTGTAGTGACCATCGGATGGTCCCTACAATTCCCGGTGCATTGTGGGATACTTCATTACATTAGGGTGCAAAAATGCTCACTACATATTCGGACACTAAAACAAAATGGCGGAACCTCAACGCAGTGCACTGTATGGGGCATAGGGAATAAATTCGGACGCAGCCGTACTTGTCTGTACTGTACGCCAAAGATGGTCTATTTATGAAGAGGGGCGAACTTCATTGGAGCCACTAGAGGCGCTGTGATACCATACCTTGTGAATAACCTCTTATTTGGTGAATTACTCTTTTGTACTTTTTATTTTCATACTTTGAGTGCAAATGTGCACTATTCTACTAATCTTGTGATACTATACCATGTGACTATTCTCTCCAATGATTGTACAATGCTGCTGCTACTACTGTGTTTTGTCTGTGTTCTAAAAACATACTGTACTACTGCACTTTTGCCCAAGACAAATTTCCCCTCGTGGTGACAATAAAGTCTATCTCATTTGGGTTGTGTTTTTAGGACAACACCAGGTCAACGGGTCCTCACAACCAGTGCTGGCCAGACTGGGAGGCGAGGCGATCCTCCCGTGTCACGTTGAGCCGCAGCTCAACATGGAGAGACGGTCAGTGGTGTGGACCAGAGCTGGCCTGGCGCCACCACCGAACGTTTACGTTTTCCAAGATGGACGTCCCATTACCACCTCCGTGAACCTCTTGTACAAACGGAGGACGTTCCTGTTTTACGAGGAGCTGCATCACGGCAACATCTCACTGAGGCTGACCGGGGTGAGGCTCTCGGACATCGGGACCTACCGCTGTCTCGTTCCACACGTGGGCTACAGTACGATCCAGCTCCTTGTTGGTAAGATTTAATGTTCATAACCAGTGTTGGGCCTTTAAAAAAGAAAAGTGGTTATTCTGGGTTTTGAAATATCAAAAACACTAAAGAACACCAAGGTGTATTGATTTAAAGCTGGAGGGCCAAGAGATGACCGAGTGAAATACCTTCCACCACGAGGCAGAGGCATCCGCGTGGAACTGTTCCCAGACTACCGCTCTGTTCCTGAAGCCGTCACCAGCATCCTGTGGAGGCACGGACGCAACCTGGCAGCGGAGTGGTATCTGGATGATGGTCTGGATTACTACGGGACGTTTAGAGACCGCTCCACGCTGGACCCAGACACCGGACGGCTGGTCATCGACAACATGACCACAGAAGACATCGGGCAGTATTCTGTGGAGATCAACGAGAGACTTCACGGCAAGACTTACCTGCTTAAAGAGATGAGTAAGTTGTCGTTATGGATCTGTTATTGTCTGTCCTTTATGATTTGTTTTGGTATTTTATTTTATTGACAGATTTATTAGAGAATGTTTTGGATCAGCCGGTCCTCCATGTGATGGATCACTCCAGGGAAGGGGGAGGGGCATAATGGATCACTCCAGGTAAGGGGGAGGGGCATAATGGCGACACAAACTGAACTGATGTAAATCTCAAACAACTGACTTCTCTCTCTCAATAACATACAGTCTACTCCCCTGGCGCACCGCAGCGATACGGGGCTTCAGGTCCCTGACATGAAATAGGTTCAGATGGGGGTCCGCAGACAAATACATTCATTTTGGGGGGTCCTTGGCATGAAAATGAGAACCACTGGTTTATACAACATTGAGAAACAAGCCCAACTAAGCAACTACACTTTAGAAACAAGCCCAAATAAACAACTACACTTTAGAAACAAGACCAAATGAGCTACTACACTTTAGAAACAAGCCCAAATAAACATCTACACTTTAGAAACAAGACCAAATAAACAACTACACTTTAGAAACAAGACCAAATAAACAACTACACTTTAGAAACAAGACCAAATAAACAACTACACTTTAGAAACAAGACCAAATAAACAACTACACTTTAGAAACGAGACCAAATTAACATTACACTTTAGAAACGAGACCAAATAAACAACTACACTTTAGAAACAAGACCAAATAAACAACTACACTTTAGAAACAAGACCAAATAAACAACTACACTTTAGAAACAAGACCAAATAAACAACTACACTTTAGAAACAAGACCAAATAAACAACTACACTTTAGAAACAAGACCAAATAAACAACTACACTTTAGAAACAAGACCAAATAAACAACTACACTTTAGAAACAAGACCAAATAAACATTACACTTTAGAAACAAGACCAAATTAACATTACACTTTAGAAACATGTGCGTGTGCGCACGGGCGCACCTTAGGGGGAACATTGCCAGCAACTACACATATTTACATGCCCAAAATCACTTATAACAAGTGTGTGTGTGTGTGTGTGTGTTTGTGTGTGTGTGTGTGTGTGTGTGTGTGGGCGTGGGCGTGTGCGCACGGGCGCACCTTAGGGGGAACATTGCCAGCAACTACACATATTTACATGCCCAAAATCACTTATAACAAGTGTGTGTGTGTGTGTGTGTGTGTGTGTGTGTGTGTGTGTGTGGGCGTGTGCGCGCGTTCATAATAGATGTGTGGTGCATTCATTCTTCATGTCTTCATTCTGTGTCCTCAACAGAGAAAGTCCCACATCCAGAGCTATCCATCGTGGCACCATGTGACTCCAACTCCAGCAGCTGCACGCTGCAGTGCATCGTATTCGGAGACGTCACAGAGTCGGGCGTTGTCGTCTATCGATGGAGGTTCCACGATGAGAAATGGACTCGACCCAAACCCAACGAGACCAGGATCTACAACGATGAGGAATGGATCGGCCCCGACTCCCGGACGGTAACGATCAGCGACGACGAGGAAGGGAGAAAAGTTAAAAGAATATCCTGTGCGATAAAGAACCTGTTCAGTGTGGAGCAGAGCGAGGCTGTAGATAACCCGCTTTACAAAGGTGTGTGTGTGTGTGTGTGTGTGTGTGTGTGTGTGTGTGTGTGTGTGTGTGTGTGTTTTCAGATTTTTGGACTTAAAGCTGGACTTAAAGCCATAGTGCGGCACTGAGTGCCGCGCTACGAGCTTGTAGGTCTGCTATTTTTGAAATATCGTGAAAATGTGCCGCAAAGCTTTGAATATACTCTTTCAGAGTTTTTAACTCAAATATTTGCTTCTGGGTGGGGGTCCCTGGAACAACATATTTTGAGATGGGGGTCGGCGGCCAATTACAGATAATTCTGTGCAGCCAGGGGCTCCTTGACATGAACAAGTTTGAGAACCACTGACATAGAATTAAGCATTAAGCCACGAGAGGTCTCAGGTTACCGGGTATTTTACAATACTGAAAAACTTCTCACATCTCACTGACCAATCACTGTCTCACATCTCACTGACCAATCACTGTCTCACATCTCAGCTTTGACAGGAGAACACGAAGGACCAACAGCCAGAGGATTAAGAAAGGCCATTATTGTTACTCTCTTCATGTACGCAGTAGCGCTGGTAACTTTAATCTGGAACAGGAAACCTCGTGAGTCTTTAATTTATTTTTAACTAGATTTATTTACAATCTATATTGATATAAATCCATCCATCTCTGTCATTATGTGAAGACGAGAATGATCCTATAGTGTCTCCTCACTGACCAATCACTGTCTCACATCTCACTGACCAATCACTGTCTCACATATGACTGACCAATCACTGTCTCACATCTCACTGACCAATCACTGCCTCACATTTCACTGACCAATCACTGTCTCACATCTCACTGACCAATCACTGTCTCACATCTCAGCTTTGACAGAAGGAGAGAAGGAAAGACGAGACAGAAGACGAGAGAAGGAAAGACGAGACAGAGCTGCCAAACTGAGAGGTAAGGTGTGTGTGTGTGTGTGTGTGTGTGTGTGTTTGTGTGCGCGCACATGTGTGTGTGTGTGTGTGTGTGTGTGTGTGTGTGCACGCGTGTGTAAGTAACATGGAATTTATGATGGAAATGCTTTGTTCGCTACAGGTCTGTTGAAGAGAACACCCGGATATCGTCACATCACTGACTATGAAGAGCAGCTTCAACGCAACATGAACAGCACATATCTGAGTGTGGAACTGGGCACACAGTCTGAGGTCGTGTTTGAAAACGTCTTCGCTCCGCTCTACAATGTAGACATCGAAAGAACAGATATCCACAGCCATCATGAAGTCAGACAGATGGAGATGAAGAAGGCAGGAGAGGGAACAGAAATCCAACTGGGTCAGATGTTCAAAGAACTTTCTGGACGAATCATAAGAACAGTGCTGACCGTTGGCTGTGCAGGTATTGGAAAAACGTTCCTCGTACACAAATTTTTGTTCGACTGGGCCAAGAAATGTTTCCCCCAAGACCCACACCTCGTGTTCCCGCTCAAGTTCCGCCAGTTAAATATGCTCAAGGGACAAAAGTTTACTTTGGCACAGCTAATTCACTGCTGCATCGCGGAAACCAGATTTATTGAGGAAGACATTCTTAAATGTATCTTCACTCATTTGCAGACGGCAAGAGACTACAGCAGCAGCCCCTTCAAAGTCATGTTTGTTCTGGATGGTTATGATGAAAATAATTTCCAGTTTGATTACAAAACAGAAATTGGCCTCATGAATGTCAACGACTCTTACCCAGTAAAGGATCTCCTTGTAAACCTCATCAAGGGAGAGCTCCTCCCCTCTGCTCGCATCTGGATAACCTCGCGACCTGTAGCAGCCAATCAGATCCCTAAGGAGTTTGAAAACAGGATGACAGAAGTACGAGGGTTCATCAGAGATGACCAGAAGAAGGAGTTCTTCCAGAAGACGTTCAGTGATGAGAACCAGGCCAGATCAATCTTCTCACAGATCAAAGAATCAAAGATCCTCCTCACCATGTGTGAAATCCCAGTCTTCTGTTGGATCCTTGCTACCATTGTGAAGAACATGGTGAAGAACATGGGGACGACAGTCAGGCTGCCCAAAACCCTGGTTGAGCTGTTCTGCCACTTCCTGATGGGTGAGATACAGCGGGAGAATCCTAAACAAGGCGAGGCAGACAGAGGGAAGCTCATAAAGTATGCAGGGGAAGTTCTTCTGAAGCTGGGCAAGCTGGCGTTTCACCAACTGAACAAAGGCAACATAATTTTCTATGAGGAGGACCTGAAGGCGTGTGGTCTTGATGTGAACAAGGACTTGAAGAACTTGGGCTTTTGCACAAAGTTCTTCAAAGAAGACGGTTTGTTCTTCCACAAAACGGTCTACTGCTTCGTTCATCTGAGCATCCAGGAGTTTCTGGCTGCAGTCTACCTGTTCCACTGTTTCACTCAGAAGAACACGGAGGTCCTGAAGACATTCCTGGGACGTGACCAACGGGGACGTGACAGTTCCCTGTCTGATTTCCTGAAGGCTGCTATGAATAAAACCCTGAAGAGTGAGAGTGGTCACCTGGACCTCTTTGTCTGCTTCCTTCATGGTCTCTCACTGCAGTCCAACCAGAGTCTGTTAGGAGGCCTGCTGGGTCAGACAGAGAACAGTCTAGAGGAGATCCAGAGAGTCATCGACAACCTGAAGAAGATGGATGATCGTGATGCCTCTCCTGACAGATGTATCAACATCTTCCACTGTCTGATGGAGATGAACGACCCGTCAGTCAGTCAGGGGATCCAACAGTACCTGGAGTCAGAGGGCAGATCAGGGAAGATACTCTTTGAGACCCAGTGTTCAGCTCTGGCCTCCATGATGCAGATGTCAGAGGAGGTTCTGGAGGAGTTGGACGTGCAGAAATACAACACAGACCAGGAGGGGCAACGGAAACTGGTCCCAGCTGTGAGGAACTGCAAAACGGCCAGGTTAGTAGTCATAAGAATATAATCATGTTAGAGCAGCATTAATTCATTCAAAATATACACATTGTCATTGTGACAAATGAGAATATTATTTCAGTTAAAACTACATCAATTCAGTTCAGTGAGACTCACTTCATATTTATGAATGAATGGTTCAAACTGTGTGTGTGTGTGTGTGTGTGTGTGTGTGTGTGTGTGTGTGTTACTAGTGTTCTCATTAGTTATTCTACAATGAATAGTGAAGGGGTGTACAGAGGATGGTCTTTAAAACAATGAGCTTGGTCATTACGTTTACACGTTACTTAATACATTTAAATGTAAGTTCCATGCTTTCCATCTGTCTTCCACTTCTCTGTTCTCTGTTCTTACTGACATCCTGCTAATGTCTGAAGAACTAGATGAAAGATCTTGATTAAAGATTCTTGCTAGCTTCTGAAGGAGGCAGTCGCACTTATGCCCACTTGTAATAATATTACAGTGATATGTAATGTAACTAGTAACTCGTTACTGCCCAACACTGCCAAACACACACATTTCAGACAGCTCCACAGGGAATCTCTTTGACAGTGAACGTGGTCTGTTCTGTTTTGATCATCTCTGATTTTACATTTAATCTGTAATTACAGACTTGCTGGCTGTGACCTCAAGAAGGAACACATTGAAGTTGTGGCTTCTGCTCTCCGCTCCAATCCGTCCCATTTGAGAGAACTGGACTTGAGTGGAAACGACTTGAAGGATTCCGGAGTGGATCTCATCTGTGCTGCACTGAAGAGCCCAAACTGTTGTCTGGAGATTCTCAGGTCAGATTAATTTACCATTTTTATTTTTATTTGGTTACGTTCTGTTATAGTAAGTGATTATAATGCAGTTATTATGGAGGTGGTACTTTATTTGAAGTAAAGTAAGGTTTGATATCATGGTAACTCACACTGACCTTAATATTGATAAGATACAGTGACTAGTCTTTATGCTGAGATACTACATTAAAACACTAAACACCTCTGATGACACTGAGTGGTTGAATGTGTTCTGTCAGTGTCATCCCCTAGTTTTGAATGATATTTATATTAATGTATTATTTTTATTTTTATTTATTTTTTTATCCCACGATTTTGTAACCCAGTTTTTCTTTTTCACCCAGTGCCAATTGTCTAATGTAATCCTGGGCGCTACACTTCCTCTGCCAACCTGGGGGGGCAGCGGACTGACCTCATGCCTCCTTCTATGCATGAGGAGTCCAGAATGTTAATTCTTAATTGGTATCAGGGGCGTAACTAGACGTTAGTAAGCCCCCGCGCAGGCTGGTCAGCCCCCGACAGTTTGATCAAAATGCACAAAACGTTCTAAACATGAACTTTGGATCAATATCTAAAAACCCAGTGGGAGAGAAGGTTTTATGTGGAAAACTTATGCTGCATGAGCCAACGGAAATTGTATGGCAGGAATATGTATTTTATTCGTCTTAAAATATCTCTCTCTCTCTCTCATTCTCTCTCTCTCTCCCCCCTTCTCATCTGGTTGTATTCTTTATTTAGTCTGAAGAACTGCTGGTTGTCGGAGAGAAGCTGTGAAGTTCTGGCCTCGGCTCTCGCCTCCAATCCTTCCCATTTGAGAGAATTAGACCTGACTTTGAACAACCTGCAGGACTCTGGAATTGAGCTTCTGTGTGCCGGAGTGAAGAGTCCACATTGTCACCTGCAGACTCTGAGGTAAATTATTCTGTGTGGATCTGTACTGCAGACTCTGAGGTAAATATAGTTTTATTCTGTGTGGATCTGTACTGCAGACTCTGAGGTAAATAGAGTTTTATTCTGTGTGAATCTGTACTGCAGACTCTGAGGTAAATAGAGTTTTCTCTGTACTGGAGCATCAACTGTTAAAGTGTGTATATCTCTGCAGGTTGTCAGGCTGTGCGATCACAGAGAAAGGCTGTTCTTCTCTGGCTTCAGCTGTAGCCCTCAACCCCTCCTCCCATCTGAAGCATGTGGACCTCAGCTGTAACCACCTAGGAGGAGATGCTGAGCAGACGCTGCTCTCTGCTGGACTGGAGACTGTCAAGTTATGACTGTGTCCATCCATGGTTACTCCACATGTCTGAGTGAGTCCACCGTCTCCAGTACGCCTGGCATCAGACGTGGACTCCATATTTGGTCATGAGTGACTCATCATGAGATCACACTGATGATGTATATAAGAAGCACAGTGACAATCTGTCAATCAAACCTTGATGTGCTAAAGACCCCAAGATAGGGTTTGACCTCTGACCTCCAGGTTGATGGTGTTTGACATCTGACCTCCAGGTTGATAGGGTTTGACCCCTGACCTCCAGCTGAATATATTTTGTTCCAGGAATCTCCAAATTGTACATAAGTAGAATTGTTGCGCGTTCCAGTCCAGGGGAAACAAATATATATCCTATAATAAATACACCACGTCTCTGTGTGTGCACGTGTGTACGCACGTCTACGTCTCTGTGTGTGCACGTGTGTACGCACATCTGTAATCCACGTCACTCGAGAACTCTTCGCCCCACTGACTTCTAATGGAGACACAGGTGTTCCACAGTGTCCACAGTGAAGATTTCTACCTCATCTCAGGTTAATGTATGAATATGTAGATTTATACCTCATTAATGTACGAATATGTAGATTTATACCTCATTAATGTATGAATATGGAGATTTATACCTCAATGTATGAATATGAAGATTTCTACCTCACCTCAGGTTAATGTATGGCTTTAAACTTTTTAAACTTTAACGACGGCAAGACCGAAGTTATGGTGTTTGGGCCAAGCAACAATGTGTTTCCTCCTGGTGATTTGGGTCCCCTTGAGCCTTTCTTAAAGCCAATTGCCACCAATCTAGGCTTTAAGATAGACTCTGATCTAAAAATGGACAAACAGGTAAATGAAACAGTCAGAAAGAGCTTCTTCCAGCTTAGAAGGCTGGCAAAGATTAAATCTTGTCTTTCTCGCCCTGTGTTCGAAACTGTTATCCATGCCTTTATGACAGCCCTCCTCGACTACTGTAATGCCCTGTATATTGGAGTTAACCAGGCCTCCATCTCTCGCTTACAGCTAGTCCAGAATGCCGCCGCACGGTTGCTTACAGGCACACGTAAACGTGACCATATTAGTCCTGTACTAGCCTCCCTCCATTGGCTTCCTGTGCGATACAGGATTGATTTCAAGGTTTTGCTTTTTGTTTTTAAATGTTTAAATGGTTTGGCACCCATTTATTGTGTTCCCACAAGGACCCTCAGGTCGTCTGACCAGCTTCTCCTGGTGGTGCCTAAATCAAGGCTGAAGCTCAGAGGGAACCGGGCTTTTGCAGTGGCAGCTCCCAAACTCTGGAATGAGCTGCCTCTGCACATAAGACAAGCCCCCACTCTTCAGGTGTTTAAATCACGCCTCAAGACATATTTTTATTCTTTGGCTTTTCCAAGCATAGTATGAGCTTTTGATGTTGAAAGTGACACTGTGTGCTGTATGTTGTTTGTTTTTAAATGAAGTTGTGATTTTTATTATTTATTTATTTATTTATTTATTATTATTATTATTAAGCACTTTGGTACAACTTGTTGTTATTTAAATGTGCTATAGAAATAAAGATGGTATGGTATGGTATGGTAAGACTGATGATGGTGTTTTTGTTTTGTTACTGATACTTGATTCTTGTATCTGTATTTTATCTATATTGTATTTTCATGTTCTCTTTTTGATGTGTAACAGATGTTCCGGTTACAGGCTGGCCCAATGGCGGATTTTTATTGTATGGTGTACCGTGTATTTTATTTTAAAGTCACCGTACCAACTTTGTGGTGTTCTGAAAACATGTTACTGTAAATGACTCTGTGGATGGATACATTGCTCAGTGCCTAAATGATAAAACATGATACTGTAAATGGCTCAGTGCCTAAATGATAAAACATGTTACTGTAAATGGCTCTGTGGATACATTGCGTGCCAAGTGCCTAAATGATAAACTGTAATTGTTTGAATTTAATAAATGTATTGTTGAAAAGTCTGTCGTGGTTCTGTTGTCGTGTATTCATTATTCATAGTGTTTTCACAGTTTGGCCACAGCAGATACCATTGCATCCTTTAAATCTCTTCTCTACCAACAGTTAAAGAAATGTGAATCCCTAGACTCCTTCAAAACCGCTCTGAAAGAGCCCTTACAGGTGGCTGCAGTTCAAAACTGGCCCGGTCAATTTAGCTGGGGACCCCCTGGAACTGCCTCAAGGACCCCTGGGGGTCCCCGGACCCCACTTTGTGAACCACTGTTTTTAGAAGGCTGACTCTGTGTTTCATACACTATTTGGGTTTATTTACAGGCTAAACACGGTGTTTCTCTGGTAAACACAGACATTATATTTGAACACATAATAGAAGAAACCTTGACATGAACACAGAGAGAGAATACATGTATTATAGACCAAGTGTAACCATATGGAACGGAAAAATAGTAATTTAATCAGATTGATCGAATACTCTAACACTTTGTAGAGAAAAGAAAAGCATAGTAAAGTCCAGTTAAATACAAGGTCTGTTAAGAGGATTTATAAATAAAGCACTATGGCTTGTTTCCATTGTGGTCCATCATTATAATATTAAATTCAACAGAACATTGTAATACCATACAAATGTACAGTGCTAGCATTTGGATGCACTTCTCGTTGTGTCCAGCAGATGGTGTCAGTGAGTTGGGAACATAGTTATAATATTGTCCCGTGATTCTGATTTTAGGCCTACTGGGGCCAGTTTAGAATTGCAGCCGTCCGTAGGTGCTCTTTGAGGGCAGTTTTGAAGGAGTCAAGGGATTCACATGTCTTAATGACTGTTGGTAGGGCGTTCCACATTAGATATCCAGAAAAGCACAATAACTTGTCTACATTTACATTTGAATCCCCCCCCCCCCCCTTTTTTCCCTCACTGTATATATTTGTTTTCCGTTTTTACCTACTTTATGATGAATTCCTGTTCTGTTCTTTGACTATAGCCTAATATAGAAGTGTCTATTTGTACGTCTCTAAATGTTTTGATGAATTGAACATGGTGGACCACTGGACCCTGTTGTAAACAAGTGTAATGCTTAATTGGGTCGTCCACTCACAGTTAACAGTCTTCGTATTGAGTTTGTGCTTGAAATGTATTGTAATTCTGCAAACTGTTAATAAATATTTCAATAAATCAATCAGTGAGTGAGAGCTGTCAGTGCGTGTATGCGTGCATGGAGCGGAGGAGCTGAGGGAGGAGGCAAAATAATCAAACCACTTGGCAAATGGCAACATCATGGTTACCGTAACGACTGGAAAATTGCGCAGAGGAAAAACGGTAAAATGAGCTGCTGTGAGCGCCGGTCGGGGCACATGTGCACCGCGGCCACGTGGCCGTATGGGCATATCATTTTTCTAGGGCCACACGGCCAAAGAGAGGGGCAACGACGGCCATGGCCGCCGTGAAATTCCTGCCCTGGGCAACACTGTTCATTTTGTAAGAGCCGACGCCTCTGGTCAACTCATGGGTCAACTTCAGGAGCAGGAACTATTATTAATAGATTATATTGTTGTGGGGAGTCGGGGACCCATGTCTTTGTCACACGACAAGTAGTGCAACGCTGAAATGTGCACTGAAAACAAGAGCAGATGGTGTTGTTAAAAGAAGCACTTTAGCACACCGCTAGAAACAAACCAACGAAATTGTCATGGATTGTGAGGCTGATGCATTTTATAGGCAGTTGCCGAAGGTGGTAAGTCAATGATTAAACTGAAGAAAGATTTAAATAGATTTAATCATTTATATTCATTTATATTTCATCACATCAGTGACACAGACTAGGCAGATGCGGAGGCTGGCTCAGCCTGGCGCTAGAGTCGAACAGAGCAGATCTACAATCAACAAGCCTTACATTATTCAATATAATAGTACCAAAAGTACGACTTATGAATATTAATAATATAATATGAATATTTAAAGCCTATTGCAGCTGCGAAAGGTGGGGCTGTTTTTCTTTTTTCCCCATGTGGTCCTCCTGTTTAGCTTTTAATACCTATAATAATAATAATAATCTATCAGCATTTATTATTACTGCTATGTGCTATCTAAATAAAATAAAAATTAAGTATCTATAAAGCACAAATTTCCTTTGATATGTATTGGAGTACAGGAAATAGGCCCATAACTTCCTCACAATTGTGCTTACAGTATAGGCTTACTTATATTAGAGATGGTATCATGCTGTAATTTATCATAATATTTTATTAAGTAATTCTGACTATTCGATTTGAAATGTTTTATACTCTTACTGTACATGATTGTTTTCCTAACTTGTGGCTGCACTTATTATAATTAATACATTATATTATTATTGTCATTACTAATTTATCATTTATTGTGACCAAAGGTCGCAGTTAACTATGCAACCTTGCGTTTTTGGAACCTATAACTCACAATCCCTGTCACTCTGTCACGACACCTAACTCGAATACCCGTCACTCACCCCTGGCAAGCCCCCAGGTCATCGTGACATCACATGACATCATCAGGGATGGATATTGCGACCTGCTGTCGCAGTTATATTATGTCATCAACATTGGCCAGCAACTCGTCTGACCTCAAACCCTTATATCTCCATATATGGATATTATGTCAGAACCTGTTCTGACATTCTATATGTTGATCCTAACCCCATCCATCCTTCCTCTTCGATGTCTCCCTTTTGACTCCCTTTCCATTCAAACTCTAGACGGGCCCGCCCCAAAGTTATTCGTGCAGCCGCACCCGGCAGCCACGAAGACTAGAGTTCTCAACAGGCCCGAAAATTAAGGCCCGGCCCTATACCTTGGGCCCTCGTCAAACCCTTTGAGGCGAGGTCGCTTCTTGCCCTCACACTTTTAACAGCGGGCGACAGCCAGACGAATTCTCCGGAAGTGCATTATTTGTCTAATGCGACTACCGGCGATAGCAGGCGAATGGCCGATAGTCGGAAAGTGGGCGGAGAAACGTTGCCCTAAAAACATAAAAATAATTCGTCACTGTCAGGCGTCTTACTGGTTTCTAGATAACTTGTTACTCTGTATCGGCCTGATATGCAAGTTGCAGCTATCGTAATCTGATCCTGAAGGGAAAACATGTTATATGGGTCTATAGTACTTGCGTACTATAGTATAATATACTATAGTACGCAAGTACTATAGACCCATATAACATGTTTTCCCTTCAGGATTATGTACAGTATAGTACACATAGTACTATGTATAGTATGTATCGTACTACGTACAGTAGTAGTAGTATGTAGCTTCCACCGCACCAATGGCACCATTGTACAGTATGTCACTCAGGAACATGTCTAGTAGTAGTAGTAGTAGTAGGCTACTAGTGTAGTTTCCACCACTGTAGTGTTACGTAAGTGTTTAATTCAGGAACATGACCTAATACTTATAATGTAGCTTCCACCATTGTGTTTCATTTCGTTATTCTAGTATTTATAGTGCAGTGTTGTTTTTGGCAGCACATTTTTTATTTTAGTTTGAGTCATTTCTCTCTTTGAGTAGTTTTCATTTAGTTTCAGTCACATTTTAGTCCCCCGGAATGTTTTAGTGTCAGTCTAGTTTCAGTCGACTAAATCTACAGTTGATTTAGTCGACTCAAATGTATTTTGGCGGGCCGTGATGCCGTCTTTAATGGCTGATTTTACACATGTTGAAAATAGCCGATCTACAAGCTCACAACGTGCCGCAGCGTGACACGTTGTGAGCTTGTAGATCGGCTATTTTCATTTAGTTTTCCTCAGTGAAAAAAAGGTAGTCGGCGAACATTTTTCGTCTCAGTTTCAGTCGACAAAAGAACAACACTGTTTTAGCGTAGCTTCCACCATTGTGTGTCTTTCAGGAACTCCATGCTCATCTGAACGGGTCGGTCAGTGTTCAGACCATGGAGAAGCTGATCCGCAGGAAGCCTCACCTGAACATTGAACCCAGCATGACGGCCATCCACAGCGGACACAGAACCCTGGACCAGTGGGCCTTACCTTTTATTCTTCCATCCATATATTTCTTTGATACATCAATTATTCCATCCATATATTTGTATTATCCATCCATTATTCAGACACAGAACCCTGGACCAGTGGGGCTTATATTTTGTTATTGCTCACATTTTGTTTGATTGTTTAGGTTTTTGCACAACTCAGCACTGCCTAACTGACCTAATTGATTAACCAGTTTAGAAATATTTTGAAAAAGAAATCACTTCCTCTACACTGAGAATGAATGGTACAGATATTGTTGGTTTTCTCAAAGTTTTTCATTTAAAAAAAGAAGGAAAAAAAAAGTATTTTATTCTGACCCCCCCCCCATCTGAAAATATGTTGTGCCAGGGACCCCCTATATAGGTTTTGTGTTGTTGAAATGTTTAAAAAATATACAAAATGTTGTTTGAAAAAAAGCTGATCTACAAGCTCACATGATCATGTTGCATCACGACACATTGGGAGCTTGTGGTCAAAGACAAGTACGTGGTTAGAATGATTTTAATGCTATCTGAACTAATTTAGCTGTGTGTGTGTGTGTGTGTGTGTGTGTGTGTGTGTGTGTGTGTGTGTGTGTGTGTGTGTGTGTGTGTGTGTGTGTGTGTGTGTGTGTGTGTGTGTGTGTGTGTGTGTGTGTGTGTGTGTGTGTGTGCGCGCGCGCGCGTGTGCGTGCGCACATACGTACGTAGATGCTTCCAGGTGTTCAAAGTCATCCATCAGTTAGTGGACTCGGAGGAGGACATATTAATGGTAAGAATGAACCCACTGTTTCTCAACCTGTGGTCCACGGACCTCTACTGGTCCAGGCTAGGTCCATCATGGCATAATTAATAACAGCTGGTCCAATGTGAAAAATGTTTTAACATGTGTCAAAAACTAACCGTGCGTTCATCATAACCACCAGAGCAGCCGCCACCTGAGGTGAGGCTGGAAGTGAATGTCTTTATATCCTACCTAGGGATTTGAGCCTTGTTCTAACCAGTCGACTAAAACAACGACGAATAATGTTCGTCGACTACCTTTTTCCACTGACGAAAACGAAATGTACAAACAAATAAAAACTAGACTAAAATGTTAGGAAGGGACTAGTGGACAAGAGATCCAGTATAAGTCATTTTACAATTACCGGTAGTTGCATGCTGAAAATAGACGATATACAAGCTCACAACGCATTGCGCTGTGACGCGTTATGGACTTGTAGACCGGCTATTTTGAAAATAAAATGTCATTACGACGGCATCAAGGACCGCCAAAATACATTTTGTTCGACTGAATCAACTGTAGATTTAGTCGACTAAAATCCTATGATATTTAGTCGACTAAAACTAGACTAACACTAAAACATTCCAGGTGACTAAAATGTGACTAAGACTAAATGAAAACTATTAGACACTATGACAGTACTAAAACTAAAATCAAAATTTGCTGCACAAAAACAACACTGGTTCTAACCAGATATACCGCTTCATCAAGACTGAATCCCTACTTAGCCAGGACGGGACGTACAGTATATATTCACTATTCAGAATATTCACAACTCAGAACTACTATGTAACACCAGTAAACCCCAGCCTCTCTTCAGGCAGTACTACTCTAGCCTATGTGACACCAGTAAACACCCTGTGTGTCTTGTCTTTCTTCACTCCAGGTAGCCAAAGACGTGATCAAGGAGTTTGCAGCAGATGGAGTCAAATACTTGGAACTGCGAAGTACACCGCGAGAAGAGACCAATACAGGCAAGGCATTAGCCACGTCCCACACTCAAATTTCTGTTATACAGTACATATTTTTAGTAGGGAACAATTACAAGCCACATTATTTATTGTGAAGTCCACAAGATGGTCACATTATTTTTTGGCAGGTCACCATTTTCACTGTAAAGCCTAGTAGTAATGCGTGTGTGATACACCAGAGCAGGTGAACTTTGTTTCGGTTCGACTGGTCCAAAACTACAAGAGAACGTCATCCAGGAAAATAAAAGACGACATGTATTGTCGAATTTGTCGGTACTGCTGTGTTGCTTTTCACTGTGTAGTAGTGTGTGTACACTCACTGTATAACGTAATTGAGACATGTACATTTTCATCTACAATTTTGTTTTGTCATTGTCAGGTTTGACAAAGAGGAGATACGTCGAAACGGTTATTGAAGCCATCCGGCAGTGTAAAAGCGAGGAAGTAGATATTCATGTCCGGTAAGAATTCACATACAGTACTTGACAAATAACCAATAACTTGGAATAGTATAACGATAGTTATTTATAGAACACTTATTGAAACACGTTGCTTTACATAGAGAAAAGTCTAAACAAAGTACAGAACCAAAACATGACGTATAAAAAAAACCCAGTGTCAAACAGTAACATTTCGACAGCAAACACAAGCAATGACATGATGGCAGTGTTGTTTTCGTCGACTGAAACTAAGACGAACAATGTTCGTCGACTACCTTTTTCCACTGACGAAAACTAAATGGAATTGGAAACTACATGAAAACTAAGCTATGATGACTAAAACTAAGACTAAATAAAAAAAACAAATAAGAACTAGACTAAAATGTTAGGAAGGGACTATAGTGGACAAGAGATGCAGCATAAGTCATTTTACACCTGGTTGCGTGCTGAAAATAGCCGATCTACAAGCCCACAAGGCGATCTAACATGTTGTGGGCTTGTAGATCTGCTGCCGGCATCAAGGCCCACCAAATCAACTGTAGATTTAGTCGACTAAAATCTTCTGACATTTTAGTCAACTAAAACTAGACTAACACTAAGACATTCCAGGTGACTAAAACTAAATGAAAACTATTCCAAGAGACTAAACTAAAATCTAAATTTGCTGACAAAAACGACGCTTGCGTGACGGTATTGTATTATGTTTTCATTCTGCAGGTTTCTGGTGGCCGTGGACCGCCGGAACGGGACTGAGGTCGCCATGGAGACGGTGAAGCTGGCGGAGGACATGATGCTGTCCACGGACGGTCTGGTGGTTGGACTGGACCTGAGTGGAGACCCAACGGTCAGTCACACACACACACACACACACACACACACCAAAGCTCACCTTTTTATTCATTTTCAAAACAGTAAACAATTGCAAAGACATCACACCCGTGTGAAGTGAGTGGTGCAATTCCGTGTGGGGGTCCCCGTTCAAACCCATTTTGACCTGAGATCAGATTCCAAAAAATGTCTTCTACATCCTGACAGTTTTCCGAAAAAGCCATGTTTCTATGTCAGTGGTTCTTGAATTTTTTCAAAAATAGCTAAAGCATAACATGATGCTAACACCAAAAAGGGGTTCCACCAGTGCGTATACTATAGCACATACCTGTGGAGCGGTTGTCGAGACGGTCCTGTGCACTGCGAAAGTGACCGATGGCTGTCCTTTCTAAAAGGTGGGTCATGGCAGAGACCTGCTTCCTGCCCTGGAGAGAGCCAAGAACAGTGGGATGAAGCTCGCCCTGCATCTGTCAGAGGTACAGTAGGAACTTGTGTTATGGTATTAGGATACGTTTCTACTAGCATTATAGAACATCACTAGAGTCCCCCCGGAAAGCAAAGATTTGAGTTTAAAAAAACGTGTGCTCTGAAAGAATATATATTCAAAGATTTGCGCCACATTTTCACGATTTAAGTGCCGCGCTATGAGCTTGTAGTTCTGCTGTTTTTCAATAGCTACAGCATAACATAATCCTTGAAACACCAAAAGGGGGTTCCTGAATGAATGGGTTAATTGTCATTGTAACTGATGTTTCCAGGTCCCATCCCAGTGCGAGGAGTCCGAATTGCTCCTTAACCTTCCTCCGCATAGGATTGGTCACGGCACCTTTTTGCATCCCGAAGTGGGCGGGTCGCAAAGCCTCGTTGACAAGGTGGTGAAGAACAGAATCCCACTTGGTGAGACAAAAAAAAAAAAAAACACAAAAGCAACGTTGGCATGTTTCCATTATGTCATCATGTCTTCATATGGCCCATAGCACAGGCCTAAACGTATGTAATTTAGATGTATAATTTAGCATGTTATTAGATTCATAATTTAGCATTTTATGTAGACATCATAGCACGTAGCACTCTTTAATGCATGCTCATATCCTCACTGTACAGATAATCTACTGTTAGACAGCTAATAGGTTCTTAGCTTGCTTATGATTCTTGATGACTATATGATAGACTACTGTATTTGATGTATTACCTTGTGTTGTTCTTAGTTAACAGTAAATCGTCCTGGATTAAGAGCGTCTGCCAAAATCCCTAAATTGTAAATGGTAGCATGTCGACACACTGCAAAATAGCAGATCTACAACAGTATGAAGTGGTCAAACTAGCAATATATAATTGGCAATACAATTATGAAACACGAATGGTCTCGGATATTTCCTGAAAAGGAAAGGTCAAAGCCTCAATCTGCTTTATTAAACTAGCTCTATATGGAACAGCAGCAACATAATATCTTTATTGTTTTATCAATTGTTTAAGGGACAGCTAAAACAATGACAATAATAAAAGGGAAAAAATTGAGAGAAAAAACTGTAAAGACAAAAACAAAATTGATATTTATATATAAATATACTGTAACTCGTAAAACACTACAGACCAACGCAAACAAACGCAGACAACCTAATGTTTTTAGAACGAATCCTAAACATCGGCATCTTATATACTGTCTATAAAACTAAAATGTTTATACCATGTGATCTGACCCGAATCTGTTAATGTTATTATTTTTTGCAGAACTGTGCCTGACATCCAATGTGAAGGGACAAACTGTGCCTTGTTACTCCAAACACCACTTCCAGTACTGGTACCAACGGGGACACCCAGTGGTCATTTGTGTAAGTGTTTCATGTTAGGGCAGACGGAGAAAAAAAGACTACAGTACCGGTAATCATTACACAACAACTCTTTAATTTGAGTGTATTTCGATTGGGGCCTTTTGACAAAGGCTTTCAGGCAGAAATACACAGGGAAGACATTATATTCTGGGGGGAACATTAGCACAAAATAGCAGATCTACAAGCTCACTGTACAACACGCTGTGTTGCGATGCACTGCAGTGAGATTGTAGAGCGGCTGTTTTTGGCAAAGAGATCTGGGGTTGACAGAAAAAGTGGTCAGAGTCCCCTTCTCTCACACTTCTATCCACACTTTTCCTGGGCTGTGTGTGCTCCAGTTCCTGTTGATTTCATTGGATATCATTGGTCATCTGACCAGTTTCATTGGCTTTCATTGGATCAAATCGACAGGAACTGGAGCACACACAGCCCAGGAAAAGTGTGGATAGCACATGTCCTAAACCCTTTTAAATGTCAAGTCAGGGCTGCCATATGGCAGTGCAGTAGAACGATAATTACCCTGTTTGTTCTATAGGTGGGTTTCAATATATGGCCATATAGAGAGGGTATGCGCGTGACATCATCGTACCTGGAAGTTCTGCGCGAACGCCCACTGAGTGGCAAAAAACTACTTTCTGGCCTTGACAGCCCATTCATCCAAACAGAAAAGTCCTGTCTGATTGCATTAAACAATGTTAAACTCACCAACGTTGCAGCCGTACGAAAAGCTTGAATTATCCTCTTTCTATCTGCAAAGTCACCATAGAAACGTTAAGAGCTACTTTCTGTCAAGAAATGCCCTGCATTTGATTATTTTTCTTTTCTTTTTTCTTTTGATAGTTTGGAAGTGCTTGTTTTCAATAACAAAACATTTTTCTCAATCCTGCATTGTGTGACATTTAGAAACAGGTGGTATTTATTTCCCGTCAAATATCTAAGTCGTAGCAACATTGTTCATGTGCAGTATAGTTTGTTTGTGCTCATGTATTGAAATGATAAAGACCGCCGCTGATGGCCCCATGCAAACCGCTAGCCTAGCCTGCTAGCCTACTAAGCCTAGTAGCGAGCGTTCAGTGCAAGTGGAGAGAGGCGACGCCCTCGCCGTTTGGTGAACTGTTTTCACCAAGACCCGTGTGATGGTACAGTAGTGTACTATATAATATTTCCAGGCCAAGTCATAGACACTTTAAATTAACACCGTTTGGGGGGCTGACTCGAGTTGATCTCTCTGTCGACAGACCGACGATAAGGGGGTGTTCTGCACAGAGCTGTCTCAGGAGTATCAGCTGGCAGCGTCGACGTTTGGTCTGGCTCCCGAGGCCATGTGGAGGCTGTCCCAGCAGGCCATCGACTGCACCTTCGCCCCAGAAGGCCTCAAGCAGCAGCTGAAGCAGACGTGGACGCGACTACTGCAGGCGTCGCGGGAATGAAAGCCAATGTATCGAGGTTTAATTCAGACTTAAGTGGAGATTTCAACTCTTTCCTTTAGTCAGTCAGAGAGAAAAGATATTCTCCAGTCAGTCAGAGCTGCACAACTCAGTCTACTAGTTGGTGACGTGCATACTATGACTACATCTGGTTGAAACTTTATTTCTGATCGAATTACTGTATGACAGACAATGGCCACCGTCTTGAAAACTAGAGGACATACGGAATTTGTATTGGCACCGTTGGATTTGCCATGCCAAAATACATACATTTCAATAACTATATAATTAATTCATTAATTCACTGCCAGTTTTAATTCTTGTTCTGTTTAGCCACTGCCAGGCTTTTTCATTATATCTTACCTTTTCAAGAATGTTGTTTTGGGTTTTTTTTCTTCTCCCCCCCCCCCCCGGTCGTCGACACGTACACGTGTGTGCTGTGTTCACACGGAAAATAAATGAAAGCAATAAGCCACAAGAGGTCTCGGGTTACCGTGTATTTTATAATGGCTGAGAGGCGTAGGTAGACGATAGCGGATAGCGGAGGGTCTTCTACCCTCTCAGCCATTATAAAATCCACGGTAAGCTGGGACCTTGCGTGGCTTATTGCTTTTCTAAAACCGTTACAAACATAGTATAGCAATATTAGCCTAATAAAACTATTCAATTCACAAAAGTAGCTGCGCTTTGCGCCCCCACCAGAGTGAGCCACATCACTTCCTTGTTTTGCTCGGCAAGTGACGGGAGAATAGCGCTTGATGTCTTTAAGGGACCGCCTGGAGCCACACATTCACAGTCATATGAGTGTGAATATGACCGTGCTGTGCTTACACGCCCACACGGCCAGCGGGTGTAAGGCAATGGAGTGCTCCCCTTCCCCAGTTCAGCTACAGAGCTGCGGGATCAACTGGGAATGATATAAAGTGATTGAAGGTGTGGTTTATCGTGGATTTTACAACGGTAACCAGCCAATCAGAATCAAGTATTGGGACTAACCGTTTTAGAAATAATTTTTTGACCTTGCGTTATCACCCTTTGAAAAGAGCACGTTTGGTTTCACCCCTAAAAAAAAATCAGGATGAGGATCTGATTTTGCGATGACGTCACGTTCCGTTTGCTGTGGTACTGCGACTCCGATGTGTTTACAAATGAATGGAGCATGTACGTAAAATAACTTACTTACATCTTTAAACCCGTGATGAAATAACAATGCGGATTGTGATTAGAAAGAGACAAAAGGCGACGCTATACCAGCTATAGGTGCGTTTCCATGAAGCCATTTAGAAAAATAGGAAGCTTGACTTGACATTCTTTTAGGCTATACAAACATAATAAACGCTATGATGACTGTCCGGTGAGGTTGATGTTGCTTCTTCTTCTTCCATTCTGAGGCGCTTCGGAGGGAGGGCGCTTGACTTGGAAATATATCCGCTGATCTACTCAGACCTTCCATGATTCCATGATCTATTCTACTACTACTCTCATCGGGAGAGCAAGAGCCTGCAGACAGTGCAGAGGCTTCAATACATTCAAACAGCACTGCTAGGATCCTGAATGAGAGTGCGTAAACTCGTAAATGTGTCCACTTCACACCCACCTTACGTTCACTACACTGGCTCCTCATCGCATGTTCTTTTTGTGCAAAAGTGATATAATGCAAGTTCAGTGCTTTCTAATTCAAAACCTATTCCCGGAAGTGTTTCCATACCCAAATTTGCGCATTTCATTTTTGAGGGACGCTAGCCCCTCCTATAGTAAGGTTTAATGTTTGTCTTTAGTTCAATGTTTGTTTTGTAAACGCCATTGACAATGAAGGGAAAATGTACGTCATAATGTGTCATTCATTACGTCACATTGTCTCTGTATTGTCAATGGCGTTTAATGTTTGTGCTTGCACCGTTTGTTTTACATCACCATTACATCACCTAATCAACATGAGTTAGACTTTAATATATTAGCGCCCCTCACTTCACACGGGTGTGATATTTTTTGATATAGCCCCTTCCAGTACAAAAGTGCTTTTGCACTTAAAGGACAACTTTAGTTTTTTTCAACCAAGGTTCATGTTTTAGGTTGTTATTAAAGAAACTAAAAGATGAGTGTTGATTTTCTTTCATTTGCTGCTTTCTTTTGTTTTGGGGATTTTAGCAGTTTCTGACAGGGGGGCGGGGGCATTCGAGCATGGGGCTAAATATGTATTTATTTACAAAATATTATGGCGATTTATTTTTTTATTATTTACTATAGTCCTAATAAACCCCAAGAAATTACATCTGGCCACAAAAGATCACAGGATCTATTGAATGTGACAAACTGACATATTGAGCCTATACACACAGTATAAGCCTTCCCCCCCAGTAGGCTACATTCACATTCAGTAGATCCTGTGATCTTCTGTGGCCAGATGTAACTTCCTGGGGTTTATTAGGACTATAGTAAATAATACAAAAATAAATCACCATAAAATTTGGTAAAATAATACATATTTAGCCCCATGCTCGAATGCCCCCGCCCCCCTGTCAAAAAGAGCTAAAATCCCTAAAACAAAAGAAAGCAGCAAATGAAAGAAAATTAACACTCATCTTTTACTTTCTCTAATGACATCCTAAAACATGAACCTTGGTTGAAAAAAACTAAAGTTGTCCTTTAAGACTTATGCGATTTTGGGTAGACATTGGTCAGACCTAACCTGACGCTGCCAGATCCAAAAAGCTTGCTACACAAATTTGTTTCCTCAATACCGCCCTCATCTGGCAGCGTCAGGTTAGGTCAGACCTCCCGTTAGGCCGACCATTCGGAATCTGCGATCCAGTCCTAGTATTTCAGAAATGACTAGACCTCACTCCAACCAGGCTTGGTTATCTGAACTGACTTGTATATTACACATGGAGAAAATGTGTTATGTTGTGAAAACTTGTGATGGATAATTCAAGCAAGTTCCATGCGATTTGGCAGCAATTCTTAGAACACATTGCTCAAATGTCTCACTGATCCCACTTAGCATTTAGTCTGCATGTGTAACGTGTGATCTGCGCTGTGTTGTGGAATAATGAAGTTCCGGACGACTTCTCTCTTTGTTGACAGTTTAATCTGGTAAATTCACAGACGTATCTTGTCAGGTTCTGTGTAACACACCCAATCCTCAGCACGTCATGGGCATGTCTCATGTTAGACTGACGCCACTCAATAAACATACAATACAGATTTCAAAGAAATAACAACACAATGTACCTGGTAAATACACAGACGTATCTTGTCAGGTTCTGTCTGTGTAACACACCCAATCCTCAGCACGTCTATAATAGAATTAACAAGAGCATGTTTTTATAAAGAGTTTATACAGTTTAGTATGTCAAAATAATGAATTGAAAACATGTACAAAACATCGCCACTTCATGTTGGTACATTTAGCATGTTTAGGGCAACTAATATTCATCACAGTATCACAGTAAACATACAGACTCTTGTTGAAAATATAGTGTGCTGAGGAACACATCTTACCATGGGCATGTCTCATGTTAGACTGACACCACTCTAGTCTAAACATGGACACCAGTGTTATTCAATGGGTGCCACCCACTAACCAATAAGAAATGTCATTACTGATGGAGCAAGTGGAACCCACTTGACTAAACTCTGTTACACATGCAGCATCTGTGTGTCCTCCACTTTCCATAATGATATATATTCTAGTCTCTAGCAGTGTAGGCTAGTCATTGATTTGAATTAGTTTTTTATGCTTTTTTTCCGCTTTTTTTTCTCTTTCTCTCTTTCTTTTCAATTCCTTTGTTTGTTTGTTTTTTTGAAAACCTTAATACAAATATTAAATACATAAATAACAGACCTGCAGTATTCCACCAGGTTTGGACCAAAACATGAGTCAAATCTGTTGATTCTGATGGTATATTCTCCATAGTCTCGCTGTACTATAGGCAGTGGTTTGATGGTATATTCTCCATAGTCTCGCTGTACTATAGGGCAGCGGTTTGATGGTATATTCTCCATAGTCTCGCTGTACTATAGGGCAGTGGTTTTCAACCTTTTTCATGTCAAGGCCATTTATTATTTCGACAATCGAGCCGCCACAATTTGATGAGATTGAGCCTCTCAGAACCAAAAATGTAAGATTTTGTCCACAATTCCATGCTTTATTTGATGTTGGTACCATGAGGAGAGAACAGAAAAGACAATTCTTCTACATTCTCTAATTGTGTAGACTTCTTGTACATTTAGTAGGCCTAATGCAGATGTTTAACAATAATGTATACCTCCCTAATATGTATGTATGGCATGGTGTAGTACAGTTGAGTTTGGGTTTTGCACCCCCTACTGGCAGGAGATATGCTGAGCTGTGTATCGGACATTCTCTTGAAACCACATGGTTTCATGGAAATCATCCACCCACATTTATTATCTCTTTACAGAACTAACAGTAATAAAACAAAACAAAACAGTGGAGTACGTTATGCAACTCAGTCACACATGTCACTGTGTTTTTTTTTTTTTTTTTTTACCCCGCTTTGGTAAATAAAGTAAAGCAACTTTGCTCTTTTACCTTGTAGGCTACTTACTGTGTCATTCTGAAACTAAAACTGCTTTGAGCACGCACGCACGCAAGCAGGCAGGCGGTGCGGGCGGACGGACGGACGGAGGGGCTATAGATGGAGGGAGGAGTGGTTCATTGTCTTGTATGATCAGGAAGCAAACAGGCAGAGTTCAGTCAGTGTGTTGGACCAACTCAGCGGAGCCTCCTCTTCTTACTCGGGCCTCGGCTCTGTCTTGTCACAGAGCGCCATCACAAATAACACGGTAAGCCACTGACTGAAGAGTTCTCACACTGTACAGATCTCAGGGGTCGCCGGTCGGTCGGCAACCTTTTTGACATGAAGTGCCATCACTGCCATGTTGTCATTGTCTTGATCAGGGCTCCCACACCTAGAGAACTACTTGTGAAATACCAGTTCAAAAAGATACTGCATGTAGCCTAGTACCCATCAAAAAATATTTTACCTGAGGGGGCTTTGGAATAGCTAGTGGCACTGGCGTTACATAATGACAATAGATAAGGATATATTGGGGGAATGTCGTAATAGTAACGGAAGTGTTAGGTTTTTTTCTTTGTAATGTTACTGATGTTTACTCACAACACACGCATGCCGCAATATACATTTCGGCCAATTGAGAGGAGACGATCTACAAGCTCACAATGCGTCCCGATGTGAGGCATTGTGAACTTGTAAATCTGCCATTTTCAAAATATTTTTATACATTTGAAAACTTGAAATGTGACATTCTGCATAATGAGCACTTTTTATACTTTTGGTACTTTACGTACATTTTGATGTGAATACTTTTGAATAGTACATTTTGAAGTGAATACTTTTGTATAGTACATTCTGATGTGAATACTTTTTGAAGTGAATACTTTTGTATAGTACATTCTGATGTGAATACTTTTGTATAATACATTTTGAATTCTTAACTTTTACTTGTAACAGAGTAGGCCTACTTTTTTCCACCACTGACATAAACCTGCAAAACCAACTGTAGCTTCAAAACACACACACACACACACACACACACACACACACACACACACAGTGTCAGTGTCAGTTCAGAGTGATAAAGATAGAGTTGTGGAGGTCAGGACACGATATAATGAAACTGAAAGTGTGTTTGTCTCATTCCTGTTATCTTTTATCACACTGTATAACTTAGAAATGGAACATTGGTCAGCTTTGCTCTTTGCTCTGACAAAGGCCACAGAACAGAGGCCGAAATGTTGTGTTTTTTTTTTACCCCGCCTTGGTAAATAAAGTAAAGTAAAATCGCCAAAGTAACTAGTAACTAAAGTTTTAAAGTAATTGCAGTGGAGTAAAAGTAAAAAGTCTGGCTCCGAGATGTAGTGGAGTAGAAATTGGAAATATTCAAGTAAAGTAAAAATACCTCAAAATTGTACTTAAGTAAAAGTACTTACTTTGTACCACTGTTAATTGTACAGTACGTCTCACTTAATTTAACTGACTAAACCTTTTTAGATTTTATTTTAAAAGAAGAAGACAAAACTCTCACTAACTAGATCACTGAAAAACATGTTAAACATAATACATACATATTTCATATGACAAAAGACATCATGGCCTGCATACAACGTACAGTAATGTGGTTATAGTTTCACTGTGGATATTGTGATCATTGACGTGTCCGTCTTCTGTTCAGGTGACTCCATCCATCAGGGTCACCAGGTGTGATCAACATCTGTATACGTTGAATGAGAGCTAGACAGTAAGTAACCGTTTATTAATTGCAATTTATTACAAAGTGAATCCTTCTGTAGGAATAGGTACATTTCTCTCTCTCTCTCTCTCTCTCTCTCTCTCTCTCTCTCGCAGTAAGATAACTATCTTACTGCAATTATGTTTTATTAAATGTGCATTAAACTGTATTAAATAATGTTGAACACAAATGTGCTCGTTGTTTTTTTTAGGAGATTTGAAGACTTCACTGCTGATGTCCATGATCTGCCTTTAGAGTTACAACCTCCAGAGCTCGACAACTGAACTGAGAACAGCAGCACAGGTATGATGATATTCAGTAACACACTGTCCTTTTAAACTACGCTCAGTGTAAACACACATGATGATATTCACTAAGACACTGTCCTTTTTAAACTACGCTCAGTGAAAACACACATGATGATATTCACTAAGACACTGTCCTTTTTAAACTACGCTCAGTGAAAACACACATGATGATATTCACTAAGACACTGTCCTTTTTAAACTACGCTCAGTGAAAACACACATGATGATATTCACTAAGACACTGTCCTTTTAAACTACGCTCAGTGTAAACACACATGATGATATTCACTAAGACACTGTCCTTTTTAAACTACGCTCAGTGAAAACACACATGATGATATTCACTAAGACACTGTCCTTTTTAAACTACGCTCAGTGAAAACACACATGATGATATTCACTAAGACACTGTCCTTTTAAACTATGCTCAGTGAAAACACACATGATGATATTCACTAAGACACTGTCCTTTTTAAACTACGCTCAGTGAAAACACACATGATGATATTCACTAACACACTGTCCTTTTAAAGTTAAACTACGCTCAGTGAAAACACACAGATGATATTCACTAAGACACTGTCCTTTTTAAACTACGCTCAGTGAAAACACACATGATGATATTCACTAAGACACTGTCCTTTTTAAACTACGCTCAGTGAAAACACACATGATGATATTCACTAAGACACTGTCCTTTTTAAACTACGCTCAGTGAAAACACACATGATGATATTCACTAAGACACTGTCCTTTTAAACTACGCTCAGTGAAAACACACATGATGATATTCACTAACACACTGTCCTTTTAAAGTTAAACTACGCTCAGTGAAAACACACAGATGATATTCACTAAGACACTGTCCTTTTTAAACTACGCTCAGTGAAAACACACATGATGATATTCACTAAGACACTGATGTCCTTTTTAAACTACACTCAGTGAAAACACACATGATGATATTCACTAAGACACTGTCCTTTTTAAACTACGCTCAGTGAAAACACACATGATGATATTCACTAACACACTGTCCTTTTAAAGTTAAACTACGCTCAGTGAAAACACACAGATGATATTCACTAAGACACTGTCCTTTTTAAACTACGCTCAGTGAAAACACACATGATGATATTCACTAAGACACTGTCCTTTTAAACTACGCTCAGTGCAAACACATGATGATATTCACTAAGACACTGTCCTTTTTAAACTACGCTCAGTGTAAACACACATGATGATATTCACTAAGACACTGTCCTTTTAAACTACGCTCAGTGTAAACACACATGATGATATTCACTAAGACACTGTCCTTTTTAAACTACGCTCAGTGTAAACACACATGATGATATTCACTAAGACACTGTCCTTTTAAACTACGCTCAGTGTAAACACACATGATGATATTCACTAACACACTATCCTTTTTAAACTACGCTCAGTGAAAACATAATGTTTCTCAAATGTGCAATTTATCCAGCGAAACACATGCTGCTCTCCTGAGGACATCTACCTTATATGAGGTCACGTGATTTTAATAATAAAGTATGGTTTCACTGCTAAAGCTTACAGTAGAAAGAAAATAATGAGAGCCACAGATAATTGTGACAATGCTCAGATATGTCAGAGTCTCAGCTTGTCTACTTTTCTACTGTCACAATTTTACATCATTTTGAGGCAAAACATTATTCATTCAATCATTCATTCAATGATCAATTCATTCATTCATGCTCCTCAAGTGGCCATATGATATTATCGCTAAACTAGAACATCTGGTTTTAGCCAACGTAATCAACGTAAAGAGGCTAATCACGCAAGATAAAACATAAAAAGGTCAAATTAGAGTATTAGCCAATGGGTTCTGATATTGGGGCATGTTCTGCTCTATTGTTGACAGAGAGACATTTGTTGTTCGCCAGACGATCTGAATTTGTCTTGTTTTGTGTGTTGCAGATTGGACCAGAGAGAACTCCCAAGACACATGAAGAAGACTTGCAAGCGCGGCAGCAAGACTTGACCAGTAAGTGAAATGTACACAGCGTATACAGTGTGAAAATGAGTCACTTGCGTTCGGGGGTTTGGGGGGTCTGGGGGAAAAAGGCAAAGAGAATCAAAGAGACAATTTCAGAATACATCTGGTGTCCAAAAGAAGTGCAATAATATCATACAGGGGTACTCGTTGCTCGCACAATTCCCCTGAAAGACGGTCGAAAACGTAAACCTAAAAGGATGCAAACACTTTACCTTTGGTGTTGAGTCACCTAGGTAAAAGGTAAAATTAGATTATTAGCCAATGGGTTCTGATATTGCGACATGTTCTGCTGGGACCATTGATGACAGAGAGACATTTGTTGTTTATTGCCAGACAAGCTGAATTTGAATGTTTGCAATGTGTGTTGCAGATTGGACCAGAGGGAACTCCAAAGACACGTGAAGAAGACTTGCAGTGCGGCAGCAGGACTTGACCAGTAAAACAAAACGTATTTGTTTTCCGTAAATGTAATGTACAGTACACAGCATATACGGTATGAAAATGAGTTACTGGGGGAGAAGACAAAGAAAGTCAAAGAGACGATTTCAGAATCCATTACTCGCACAATTCCCCTGAAAGAGGAAAACGTAAACATAAAAGGATGCAAACGCTTTACCTTTGGTGTCGATTCGCCTAAACCTAATCGCACCATAATGCTCGCTGGGGCAACTGGTGCAGGAAAGTCCACCCTCATCAATCGAATGATCAACTACATCCTTGGTGTCAAATGGGACGATCCGTTTAGGTTTGTTTTAGTTGATGAGGGTGAAGCCAAATCTCAAGCCGAGAGTCAGACGAGTGAAGTTATTGCCTACAAACTCAACCATCAAGAAGGCTTTCAGGTTGACTACTCACTGACCATCATCGACACGCCAGGTTTTGGTGACACTCGAGGAATAGAGAGAGACAGGCTGATCTCAGTCAAGCTGAACGAGCTTTTCACAGCCACACAGGGTGTCTCTGAAATTGATGCGGTTTGTTTCGTAGCTCAGGCCTCTCTTGCACGGCTAACCCCGACACAGAGATATGTGTTCGACTCTGTGCTCTCAATCTTTGGCAAAGACATAGAAGAGAACATCAGGGTTTTGGTGACCTTTGCAGATGGTCAGACCCCACCAGTCCTGGAGGCCATCAAGGTCTCAGGAGTCCCGTGTCCCAAAACAAAGAACGGGCAGCCACTTCATTTCAAATTCAACAATTCAGCATCGTCTGCACCCAACAAATCATTTCATGCAAACAATACAGGTGTATGTGGTAATGATGATGATGATGATGATGATGATGTTGATCTTCATGATAGTAAAGTTGGCACCTTTGATAAAAAGTTTTGGGACATGGGTTCCAAAAGCATGAAGAGCTTCTTCAAGGCATTGGCCCTAACGCCAACCAAAAGTTTGGCTTTAACCAAGGAGGTCCTCAAAGCGCGACAGGAGCTTGAAGTCTCCGTTGGAAACTTGCAGAGGCAGGCCGCGCTTCGGTCAGCGAAGAACGAAGAGGTACGACAAGCGACTCAAATACTTGAAACACACGAAGCAGAGATGGCTGCCAATGGGAACTTTGACTTAAAGTTCGAGATCATAAAGCCAGTTCAAGTGACACACAATCAGTTCAACACCAACTGCCAGCGGTGCAGCACTACGTGCCACTTTCCCTGTCCATTTGGCAACGACAAGGAGAAGTTTAAATGTGTTGCAATGGGACCAGACGGCTACTGCACCAAGTGTCCACAGAAATGCCACTGGACCAAGCATTTTAATCAGAAGTACAATTGGGATTATGAAAATGTTTCAGAAAAGCGTACAGTGGAAGAGTTACAACGCAAATATCTAAGGGCTGCGCAGGCTAAGGGGCCTGTTGAACAGCGGGTGTTTAAGTTAAGAGCTGAATATAGCACGCTGCAGATGGTTGAGGCTGAACTTGAGGAGAAGTCAGTGACGTGTTTAGAGAGACTGTTATGTATGTGGTTCAATCATACATTATTTCAATAATAGCACTGCTGTTATCTTGACATTGCCTAGTTCCTTTAAGACAGTGAATGACGTCATCACGCTGAGACCGTGACTGTATCCCTGTATGAATAAGTGCGCCATTCTAACTAAAACAATGGATATACAGTAAACGTTGTTTGAGTCTTTATTTGCTGTTATTGTAAGAGAACAAACATAACAGAACTGGCGACGAGGTTATACGAATCTACAGTGCAACAAATGGACGTAAAAAAAATATATATATATATATAAAGAAAAAGACGAGGAACGACGCTCCGACGATAAACAACAGAGCGAGGTAAAAGTAACTTGAAAACAACGCGAATATGGCTGGATTTGTGGCTGTGGGTCATATGGACAGTTTTGACAGTACAGCTGAAGATTGGACTTCCTACGTGGAAAGAGTTGAACAGTATTGTGGGGCTAACCAAATTGAAGAGGAGAGACAAGTTGCGGTGCTGCTCAGTGTTATGGGAGTTAAAACGTACAACTTGCTCCGCAGTCTCATTGCACCCACCAAACCTGCTACCAAAACGTTTACGGAGATCACAGACGTTCTAAAGAAGCATCTGAATCCAACACCACTGCTGATAGCAGAACGTTTTCGTTTTCACAAAAGGAATCAATCACAGTCTGAGACCATATCGGATTACATTGCAGAGCTCCGTAGATTGACGGAGCATTGTGAGTTTGGAGACGGACTATCGGACGCTCTGAGAGACAGACTTGTGTGCGGGATGCACAACGAAGGCATCCAGAAACGTCTTCTGACTGAAGACAAATTAACATTGGCTCGTGCATTGCAAATAGCCATATCAATGGAAACGGCAACAAAGGATGCAAATGAGCTACAAGGCAAACACAATGAAGCAGAAAGGTTAGTGCACAAGTTCCACACAAACCAACGAAATGAGAAAACACGAAATGAGAAAACACAGCCTTGCTACAGATGTGGAAAAAAGTCACATGATCCTGCAGATTGTTGGTTCAAGGATAAAGACTGCAGGCAGTGCAATAAACGGGGGCACATTCAGAAAATGTGCAAATCAAGGTACAGTGACAGACAAGGGAAGAGAACAGGAAAAGGCAGCCACAAAGTACATGAAGTAACAGAGACAGACTCAGATGACTCAAATGAAGAGAATTTGGCTTGTCTTGATTTATACTCCACAGAAGATGGTGACAATGAAGTCATATGGCTGACACCTAAAGTTAATGGAGTGCCATTCAAAATGGAACTCGATACTGGATCTGCACTGTCTATCATATCCTTACAGGACTACAAGGAGCATTTCCCTGATGTGAAACTGAAACGCACCAGTGTGAAACTGAAAACATACACAGGTGAGCGGATCACTCCACTGGGAAAAATAAAGGTGAAAGTGGCATATGAGGGCCAAAGGTGCAACCTTGAGTTGTATGTACTTCAGTATGGAGGCGTGCCATTATTTGGACGACAGTGGTTGAGGCACATCCGTTTGAACTGGCATGACATAAAAGCCATGCAAATCGCCACCAAGGACAAGAACCTGTGTGCAGACGTGCAACTGACACAGGTAATGGATAAACATGCACAAGTGTTCAGAGAGGGCATCGGTACCCTAAAACACATCAAGGCACGGATTGAGCTTGAAGACGACGCAACGCCAAAATTTCACAAGGCTCGCCCTGTTCCATATGCATTACGCCCTAAAGTGGAAGCAGAGCTCCAACATCTAGTGGAGCAAGGAATATTATCCAAGGTGGACTGGTCTGAGTGGGCAACGCCTATAGTACCTGTGGGGAAAAAGACAACTGATAAAGTAAGGATTTGTGGAGACTTTAAAGTGACATTGAATCCTGTAATACATGCAGAACAGTATCCACTTCCACGCATTGACGATATTTTTGCTTCGTTGTCACACGGTGAGCGTTTCTCCAAGATTGACCTTGCACAGGCCTATCTACAAATGGAAGTGGAAGAGCCTTCGCAGAAATATCTGACCATAAATACACACAAGGGCCTGTACCAGTATAGTAGACTAGTGTTTGGCATTGCCAGTGCCCCAGCGATTTGGCAGCGGGCCATGGACCAGGTGTTACAAGGAATACCAGGCACACAGTGCTTTTTGGATGACATCGTGGTGACTGGGCCAGATACTGCCACTCATTTGGCAAACCTAGATGCTGTGCTAACAAGGCTGGAGGAGTATGGCCTGAGAGCTAATAGGAGCAAATGTGAGTTTTTCCAAGACTCCATTGAGTACTGTGGACACAAAATCGACAGACATGGCCTGCACAAGACTAAGGACAAGGTGGATGCCATGCTGAATGCTCCACAGCCAGAAAACGTGAGTCAATGTCGCTCATTTCTAGGTTTAATTAATTACTATCATCGATTCTTGCCAAATCTCTCAACTGTGTTACACCCACTGAATGCACTGCTACAAAAGGACACCAAATGGAGGTGGACCAAGGAGTGTGCACAAGCATTCACTGCAGCCAAGCAACTTATAACCTCTGATGCAGTGTTGGCACACTATGACCCATGCCTTCCTCTGCGCCTTGCTTGTGATGCTTCACCATATGGCATAGGGGCTGTATTATCACATAGGATGCCTGATGGCTCAGAGAGACCCATTGCTTTTGCTTCTCGGTCTTTAACGTCTGCTGAGCGCAATTATGCACAAATTGACAGAGAAGCTTTGAGCTTGGTATGGGGTGTGAAAAAGTTTAATCAGTACCTCTATGGGCAACGTTTCACTTTGATTACTGATCACCAGCCCCTAGTATCCATCTTTTGTCCCCAGAAAGGTGTTCCCGCCATGGCAGCGGCACGCATACAACGATGGGCTTTATTCTTAGGAGCGCACACGTACACAATTGAATATAAAAGTACTAAGCTCCATGGAAATGCGGATGGACTGTCTCGGCTACCACAAGCATCGTTTGAAAAAGCTACTGATCCTGCGGTAGTGCTGCACATGTCACAGATAGAACCCCTGCCTGTTACTAGCGCACAGGTACAAAGAGAGACAAGAAATGACCCTGTCCTAGCTAAGGTCTATGATTTGACAGTGAACGGATGGCCAGCACATGGGAATGCTCAGCTTCCGGAGTATGCCACACGACAACATCAACTCTCTGTGTGCCAAGGTTGCATTATGTGGGGGTCTCGTGTTGTCGTACCTCCAACACTACGTTCCAGAGTGCTCGCATCACTGCATGAAGGACACCTAGGTGTGGTTAAAATGAAAAGCCTGGCCAGAAGTTATGTATGGTGGCCTGGCATCGATAGCCAAATTGAAGACCTTGCCAAGTCATGCACAGGTTGTCAACAGACCCAGCGACAACCCCAGCCAGCACCTGTCCACACATGGGAATGGCCTTCCACCCCCTGGCATCGCATACATATCGATTATGCAGGGCCGTTTTTGGATCATATGTTTCTTATTGTTGTCGACGCCCATTCAAAGTGGCCTGAAATCTTTGCAGTTAAGAAAGCCACGGCTGCAAAGACAGTTAACCTCCTGCGAATGCTTTTTGCTCGCACAGGCTTGTGCCTGCAACTAGTGAGTGATAATGCCAGCATTTTCATGGGGGAGGAGTTCCAAGGCTTCCTCAAGAGCAATGGCATTAAACACATCACGTCAGCCCCTCACCACCCAGCCACGAATGGGCTGGCGGAACGTTTTGTTCAAACTTTCAAACAGTCAATGAAAGCAAGCAGGAAGGAGGAAGTGCCGTTACAACAGAAGGTAGCCAACTTTCTTCTGGCATACAGAAACACTGCACATGCCACCACAGGACAGACACCGGCAATGCTGTTCTTAGGACGACCCTTGAGGTCACGCTTAGATTTGCTAAAACCAGACATTCGCAAACACGTTCAAGAGAAACAGTGTTCTCCCAGCCAGCTGAAAAGGAAGATGAGAACCTTTGATATTGGACAAAAAGTCCTGGCCAGAGACTATCGCAGTCCCACTCAGAAATGGATGTCTGGGGAGATACTGTCACAGACAGGACCCTTGTCATACACTGTCGGTGTGGAGCCCAACATGATCTGGCGCAGACACGTCGACCAGCTTCTAGATGCATCCACCGGAGAAGTCACCACAGAGACAGCGGGTTCAGATACCCCTCAGGCCACAGATGATACCTTCATGACAACAGCTCGTGGTACTGTTCACACTGACACTCAAATTCCAGAGACTGTGGACATTACTCAGGGTGTGACTGACTCTGACCCTGGTCCACTACGGCGCTACCCTGGAAGAGACCGTAGACCCCCTCAGAGGTTGGAATTATAGTTAACACGGATATGGACTACGGCCTGTGAACTTTAACACACACGCACGCACACACACGCACACACACACACACACACACACACACACACACACACACTGGACTGATATTCAAAGAAAAATGAAAAAGAGTTTTGGGATTCTGTATTACATTTCATAACTGTTATGGTGCCTTAATTTCTGTTTGAATGCTATACCTATATTTACTTAATATTTCCTGGCACATTCTGATAGTTGGTGGACTTAAAAATTAGAAGGGAGGAATTGTTATGTATGTGGTTCAATCATACATTATTTCAATAATAGCACTGCTGTTATCTTGACATTGCCTAGTTCCTTTAAGACGGTGAATGACGTCATCACGCTGAGACCGTGACTGTATCCCTGTATGAATAAGTGCGCCATTCTAACTAAAACAATGGATATACAGTAAACGTTGTTTGAGTTTATTTGCTGTTATTGTAAGAGAACAAACATAACAGAGACTGAAAGACATCGCACTGATGCCAAAAGCACTTCACACTCCCGACTACATCGACCTGCTCATCAAGGGAGAGCAGTCTGAGCACAAGCCAGGCCACCTGGAGCGCATTAAGGCCCTGCAGGAGTTGAGAGCAAAGGCACAAACCATGGTTGAAATAGACGAGAAATCTTGCGTGATTATATAGCCTCTTGGTGCAGTGGGTGATTATGAGGGCTAAAATCAGATGTTCTAGTTTAGCGATTATCATCTATCGTTTACTTTATCACGACCGTCATTGTTGAGAAACGGGAGATGACCAGAGAAATTTACAAAAGGATTGATGTTTAGGAAGCTTCAGCAACCATAATTTCTCCATTATGAGTACATAAATGCAGGAAAATAAACAAACAAACAATTAGCAATTTTTCTGACATTGTCACTGTTTTGTATCAAATCTAAATTATAATTTATAGTCACAGTGAAGTAGACCAGGGGTTCTCAACATTTCTTAGCTGGGGTGGGACCCCCGGAAATGCTACCCCCGCTCCGCTCCCCTCCCCACTCCCAATACAAACTGACTGCAAAAATAACCTTAATATTAGAGAAAATGAATACTGAAACCAGATATAATCATTAAGGAAAGTTTATGCATGTACTATCTACTCTTCATTTTCATTTCAGCCATTCAGTTGCAAAAAAAACATTAACAGCGTAGTTTAACTTTAGTTAAGTTAAACTACGCTCAGTGAAAACACACATGATGATATTCACTAAGACACTGTCCTTTTAAAGTTAAACTACGCTCAGTGAAAACACACATGATGATATTCACTAAGACACTGTCCTTTTAAAGTTAAACTACGCTCAGTGAAAACACACATGATGATATTCACTAAGACACTGTCCTTTTTAAACTACGCTCAGTGAAAACATAATGTTTCTCAAATGTGCAATTTATCCAGCAAGCACATGCTGCTCTCCTGAGGACATCTACCTTATATGAGGTCACGTGATTTCAATCATAAAGTATGGTTTCACTGCTAGAGCTTACAGTAGAAAGAAAATAATGAGAGCCACAGATAATTGTGACAATGCTCAGATATGTCAGAGTCTCAGATTGTCTACTTTTCTACTGTCACAATTTTACATCATCATCAGGCAAAACATTATTCATTCATTCAATCATTCATTCAATCATCCATTAATTCATTCATGCTCCTCAAGTGGCCATATGATATTATCGCTAAACTAGAACATCTGGTTTTAGCCAACGTAATCAACGTAAAGAGGCTAATCACGCAAGATAAAACATAAAAAGGTCAAATTAGATTATTAGCCAATGGGTTCTGATATTGGGACATGTTCTGCTGGGACCATTGATGACAGAGAGACATTTGTTGTTTATTGCCAGACAAGCTGAATTTGAATGTTTGCAATGTGTGTTGCAGATTGGACCAGAGGGAACTCCAAAGACACGTGAAGAAGACTTGCAGCGCGGCAGCAGGACTTGACCAGTAAAACAAAACGTATTTGTTCCGTAAATGTAATGTACAGTACACAGCATATACGGTATGAAAATGAGTTGCTGGGGGAGAAGACAAAGAAAGTCAAAGAGACAATATCAGAATCCATTACTCGCACAATTCCCCTGAAAGAGGAAAACGTAAACATAAAAGGATGCAAACGCTTTACCTTTGGTGTCGATTCGCCTAAACCTAATCGCACCATAATGCTCGCTGGGGCAACTGGTGCAGGAAAGTCCACCCTCATCAATCGAATGATCAACTACATCCTTGGTGTCAAATGGGACGATCCGTTTAGGTTTGTTTTAGTTGATGAGGGTGAAGCCAAATCTCAAGCCGAGAGTCAGACGAGTGAAGTTATTGCCTACAAACTCAACCATCAAGAAGGGTTTCAGGTTGACTACTCACTGACCATCATCGACACGCCAGGTTTTGGTGACACTCGAGGAATAGAGAGAGACAGGCTGATCTCAGTCAAGCTGAACGAGCTTTTCACTGCCACGCAGGGTGTCTCCGAAATTGATGCGGTTTGTTTCGTAGCTCAGGCCTCTCTTGCACGGCTAACCCCGACACAGAGATATGTGTTCGACTCTGTGCTCTCAATCTTTGGCAAAGACATAGAAGAGAACATCAGGGTTTTGGTGACCTTTGCAGATGGTCAGACCCCACCAGTCCTGGAGGCCATCAAGGCCTCAGGGGTCCCGTGTCCCAAAACAAAGAACGGGCAGCCACTTCATTTCAAATTCAACAATTCAGCATCGTCTGCACCCAACAAATCATTTCATGCAAACAATACAGGTGCATGTGGTAATGATGATGATGATGATGTTGATCTTCATGATAGTAAAGTTGGCACCTTTGATAAAAAGTTTTGGGACATGGGTTCCAAAAGCATGAAGAGGTTCTTCAAGGCATTGGCCCTAACGCCAACCAAAAGTTTGACTTTAACCAAGGAGGTCCTCAAAGCGCGACAGGAGCTCGAAGTCTCCGTTGGAAACTTGCAGAGGCAGGCCGCGCTTCGGTCAGCGAAGAACGAAGAGATACGACAAGCGACTCAAATACTTGAAACGCACAAAGCAGAGATGGCTGCCAATTGGAACTTTGACTTAAAGTTCAAGGTCATAAAGCCAGTTCAAGTGACACACAATCAGTTCAACACCAACTGCCAGCGGTGCAGCACTACGTGCCACTTTCCCTGTCCATTTGGCAACGACAAGGAGAAGTTTAAATGTGTTGCAATGGGACCAGACGGCTACTGCACCAAGTGTCCACAGAAATGCCACTGGACCAAGCATTTTAATCAGAAGTACAATTGGGATTATAAAAATGTTTCAGAAAAGCGTACAGTGGAAGAGTTACAACGCAAATATCTAAGGGCTGCGCGGGCTAAGGGGCCTGTTGAACAGCGGGTGTTTAAGTTAAGAGCTGAATATAGCACGCTGCAGACGGTTGAGGCTGAACTTGAGCAGAGGTCAGTGACATGTTTAGAGAGACTGAAAGACATCGCACTGATGCCAAAAGCACTTCACACTCCCGACTACATCGACCTGCTCATCAAGGGAGAGCAGTCTGAGCACAAGCCAGGCCACCTGGAGCGCATTAAGGCCCTGCAGGAGTTGAGAGCAAAGGCACAAACCATGGTTGAAATAGACAAGAAATTAAACACCCGGGTTGGTCCTGGGCACCGGAGGGTCCAGTACCCATCTTCCTCTCGAGTTTCTGCTTCCACTTCATCTTCATCCTCTTACGGTGCACGTTCTGGGCACCGGAGGGTCCAGTACCCATCTTCCTCTCGAGTTTCTGCTTCCACTTCACCTTCATCCTCTTATGGTGCGTGTTCTGGGTACCAGAGCGACCCTTACTCAACGTGGGATGGTCGGACCACGATGCCAACATATCATAGTGATAGTGATAGTGAAACTGAAGCTCTCATCGGGGATGGGTCTGTGCACCAGAGGGACAAAAGGGGGTTTTATTATTGTCTTTTGTTCATTGTTGTTATCTTGGTTGTTATAATTATAATTGTTTGGTCCTTGACATGAAAGAGTTTGGGAACCACATGCCCTATAGCCTATCCCTGTGCTGATTACCAGTTGTGTTCACCTGTGTAAACCGTCAGTTCCTTAATTGTGTTGTCCCCTGCCAGACGTTAGATGTTGTTAGAGTTCCGTTTGGCTGTGTATTCCTCAAGTTTAGGCTATACTTATACCTATATTGAAAATAAATGATTGTGTCAGCATCAACATCGATGTATCTGAAAGACAAATGCAAATGCCTTCCTATCAGCAATCAGTCATCGTAATAGATGAGAATATGGAAATGTTTTCTTTTTTTAAATTAAAACTACTAATATTACACAGCATTGAATATACGCTTCCCGTTCTGTGACTATACGTGTTGTTCTTTTTCAGGATTGATTGATTGATTTATTAACATTTTGCAGAATTATACAGTACATTTCAAGTACAACTCAATACAAAAAACTGTTAACTGTGAGTGGACGACACCATGATGCATTAACACTTGTTTACAATAGGAATAGGGCCCACCATTTTCAACATTAAGAGACGTACGAATAAACACAACTATATATAGTCAAAACAGGAAATCATCATAGAGGTAAAAAGGGAAAAGAAACATATACTGTGGGGGGGGGGGGAAAGGGTGTTTTGAAGGAGTCAAGGGATTCACATTGTCTTAATGACTGTTGGTAGGGCGTTACACATTTTGGTGGCATAGGAGCCACCAAGGAAGCTACGTACTGTATACTGTATGACTCATGACTGACTACACAACATATATTTGTGCTGTAATATGCAAAGACGCACTAGACTAGATCAATAGTGTTCTTTGTGTAAGTGTGATCTGTGTCAATAATGTGCCGTAGTGTTTTCAGAGGACCAGTAGAGGGCAGTCTAAGTTTATTATTATATCCTGACATGAAAACTATTTGAGCGAAAATGTCTGCATAATCATAATGATCTGTTTGTTATTCATCTCTGTTTCATACTTTGTGTGTGTGTGTGTGTGTGTGTGTGTGTGTGTGTGTGTGTGTGTGTGTGTGTGTGTGTGTGTGCATGTGTGTGTGTGTGTGTGTGTGGCTGTGTGCATGTGTGTGTCTGTGTGTGTGTGTGTCATCAAAAAAAATCCCAGGACAAAGTACTACTCACATTTGCACTTTTCTTATTTCGTTTCGGCTAGCTTTCATCAGAGCATTCAGTAAATTCAACTCATTTCATATAAAGAGTCAAAGTTCCCCTACAGTATAGGCTACAGCTGATATCTCAGGTCAATCACCTAAGGTCCAATCGCTTGTATGTAAAAACAAACACTCATTTGAATGAATTAGTTTACAGGCAATGTGAAGAAATAAATCAGACATCCAGCAAACATCAAAGGTATCAAAGACAGTCTTAACCCAAAAAGCAGTTCAACCCATTTTGAGCGGGAACCCCTTTTGGTGGTTACATACATTATGTTATAATTCTGCTATTTTTTTTATCGTAAAAATGCAGCACAAATCTTTGAATATATATTCTTTCAGAGCGAACATTATTATATTTTTTTCGGGTTAAGCTATAGTCATCATTCAGTCCATTGGGTGTCATATAGTATTGAGTGTATAGGCCTCCTGCATTTCTCTTTGGGCCAGTTTCTTTAGAATATTATACCCCCTGATATGGGCATCTCAATTCTCTCAATCTCACAGTATTCTTATGAAGAGGGTGAACTTTGCTTCAGCATAATGTTTTGCAATTTGTTTTTGTGTGCGATTTGTATCAAGATACTTTCATATTTTATAACTTCATACTTGACTCTATACACAGTTAAGTTGAATACACTTTACAAAACTGATGTGTTGTACTTTTAACAGTATATACCACAACGTGCACGAATAACACAAATTT
Organism: Protomyctophum bolini; assembly: GCF_963924005.1. Taxonomy (NCBI): domain Eukaryota; kingdom Metazoa; phylum Chordata; class Actinopteri; order Myctophiformes; family Myctophidae; genus Protomyctophum; species Protomyctophum bolini. The sequence goes on from NC_137865.1 coordinate 4,996,873, forward strand.
CCCCACCAAGCTTCATATAGTCGATAAACCTTTGTGAACTTTGGTCTTTGTGGTTAAACTCTTTGACATGAGTACTTTGTGACAGGGCTGTTATAATTACAGCTTTTCTATCTGACTATATATGTCAGAGACAGATGTCTTTGGTAAATTACTTGTCTGAGAGAGGTATATTTTAGTTTCACATGTATGTCTGACAGCAAGCCCAGGTAAAAGGTGTGTGTGTGTGTGTGTGTGTGTGTGTGTGTGTGTGTGTGTGTGTGTGTGTGTGTGTGTGTGTGTGTGTGACGCCTCTGACTGTCAAAGAAGATACTTCAACACGCACGCACACATGCACGCACGCACACACAAACACAGATTCGGGTGATGTCATAAGAGGTGTGTTGAAGTGTCACCTTGTCCAATTTCTCAACTCACTATGTAATTAATGCTGTAGATAGACCTGTGTGTGTGTGTGTGTGTGTGTGTGTGTGTGTGTGTGTGTGTGTGTGTGTGTGTGTGTGTGTGTGTGTGTGTGCGCGTGCATGCGTGTGTGTGCGTGCGTGCGTGTGGACTGACTGGCTCTATAATTAATGTTCTGATATAGATGGAACTGTTATCTGACTATAATTACTCCATACTGCAGGTCTGCACTGCTTAACACAGGCTATGCATTCGATCTGTGTTAAGGTTTTAATAATGTGTGTCTGTCTGTCTGTCTGTCTGTCTGTCTAATATAGAAATCACAGGTAATCACACCAGTGTGAACTGAGCGGTGCAACTAACTATACATTTATTGTTATAGTTACTGTCTTCGCTGTACTAAATCTTTGAGAAATGACAGTTACGTGTGGCGGTCTCCGGAACATCCCCAAGAATATCCAGACCCCCCCCCCCAGAAACAAGCCCAGGGGGGCCGGCCCTGTTCCGGCAAGCCTTCTCGCGTTGCCGTGTTTTCCGTGCTCGGACAGAGCACAGTGAAAGTCCAACATCTTAACCACTAGACCAAAGGGATATCCCCTATAGACCAGGGGAGATATTAGACGCTTTAGGCCATCAGGCAGAGGCTGTGAGCCGCACTCTGCTACACCCTTTTGACCCTGTGTCCCTACCATACAGTAGGGACACACATAGCTGCGTAATTGAGCGGCGGCACCACTCAAAAACAGCCGATATAGACAAGCCCACAGCGCTTCGCATCTTGAGCTTCGTCGGACTCGTAACCTTGTAGATCTACTATTTCCACTATTTGGGGAAAAGTTTTGAAAATGCATTTCAACACGGAAGCAATTATGACAATTCTGCTAAAGTAATTGCGATCAGGCGATCATGTAATAATTTTGACAGTATAGGCTCACCTCTTACACTCAGAAAGTCCCATGATGTTGCCGTGATGAGTGTGCGTGCATATGTATGTATGTACCGTACCGTATATATTTGTGTGTCACCTTGTCTTAGCTCCCTGCATGTAATTACAGTTGTAAAGCCAAGCTGGTATAATTACTGTACTGTATATACACTGGTCTGAACAGGCACCGAGGGACCATAGGCCTTCTATACGGTAAACGCTTGGTAAGACGATTGGATTTAGAAGGGGGGCATTTCTTTATTGTGGACTGAGTTGAGTGTATAGATGTTTTATTTACAGAAGTCATGTGTGTACGTCCGACGTATCTGTTATCTGTGGTCCTTTGAGTGTACGTGCTGTAAACATGTGCTGGCCATAACGACACCACTGTTAAGTCAAAACTCAGAAATGGACCAAATCGGTTCGGCATGACATCTGACTCACACCTCAGAAACTACAGCTCCCAGAATGCAGCAGCTTAAGATGGCTGCTCGTTACCTGATTAGGAGCACCTTGAAAGGAATGGAGCTTCAGTCCTTCAAACAAACACCAGATGCAAACAGCAAAGACTATACTCTTGGGTTCTACCTCCAAAGACGCCAATGGTCGGTGATATTGTGTTGTTTTATTCACACTGTTTGATGTGGTTAATACCTGGCTAATTATATTTAGTTCACACATTAACACTGCAGTATAGCCGTCATTGACTTACTTGGTGTCATTTATGTTTAAAAAGTATCTTTACAAAAGAATAAGACTAAATTAGAAATGTTAAAATGATTTAAGACTTTAAAAGACTACTAAAAATGTGGACAATTCATGTTAAAGGTTTAAAATGCCTTGTTCAATTAGAAGTTCAGCTATTTTCTTTAACTACTTATTCACTTTAAAATGCTAAATGTTTACTTAACTTGACTCATTTATCCAAGCTTAAAGGGTAAAGTGTTTAATAATTTGTTTAAGATGTTGACTGTAATAAGTTAAGACATTTAATGTAGGCATTCATTGTTTAAAACACTTCTTAAAACTGTTTAAAAGACTTATTTGAAAATATATTTCATGTTTAAAATCGAGTGGAATTAGAGTTTGACTTTACAACCACCAACCTTAGAATGACAACGCTATGAAGGGCTTATTGAGTTTAGTTGATGACACTTCAGTATTCTGAATATAACTCCAGTCTGACAGGCTTTAGAGAAAAATCCAGCTCAGTGGCCTTGTGGTTAGAGTGTCCGCCCTGAGACTGGGAGGTTGGGGTTCAATCCCCGGCTGGGTCATACCAAAGACTCCAGTCCCCCTTTCTGAAACCAGCTCCTCGCCACTCTCCCTACACACTTGCCCTCGATTATGCACGTTCACGCAAGGCTGTGCCATATAAAGTGTCGTCCGAAACCAAGCAGCCTTGAGTGGAAGTGGCTTATAAAGCCCTCAAGAGCGAGTATGTGCCAATCTAGACTTGATTGCCTTGTGCAGCCCTGCTCTCTGTCCGAATGGAGACCGCGACCTACAAATGGAAGTACCACCACAAATAAATGATAAATAAACTCCTCCTAAACAATCTTCATCTGATGCAGAATAGACAACCACAACCCTCCAACTGATGTTCACAAGGGCTCTTTATTTACCCCACCGTGAAAAACTATAAATGAAACCACACAGACAAAGCAACTTTTAACACAATGATTTATAAACACCACAGATGTATATGACATGTCATTTTTGACAGTCACGCTGTATTTCCTTTTTCCATATATTAATGAAATCCACATGTCACACAAACATACACGATGCAATGCAATATAACTGTACAAACAAAATAACAGATAACACAATTGCATGATGGCAACGAATGGTGTCTGTTTCCTGTTTCTGCACAAGGAGGGCGAGCGAGTGTATTTCCAGTTTTTTCTACCCAGCACCCTAATCAAGGCAACTTGATTCAGCTGGAGGGGCACTTCCTGACGAGGGAGAGCACTTCAAGTCAAGGGACTGGTTTCAGGAAGGGCCACTGCCTCCCTGCTTGACACTCAGCATCAAGGGTTGGATTGGGGGTAAGTCCCTGCATGCGACACACTAGCGTCATGATTGATTATACAGCCTCCTCTATTTCTCACTTCTGGACTATTAGTGGCGTCCTTCCCTCAAAAATGAGTATTTGTAAGGAGTGCTTTAAAATAGTGCAGCGTTGTCTCACGTCATCACACCGCTTCTACTTTCTACCGCTTCTAAAATTGAGGTAAGGGTGGCCAGGTGCCAATCATTACTATTTCTTTATTTTATCAGTCAAAGGTATACACTCACCAAGCAGACTATACCCTCAACGTTCAGAACGCGCGCTGTTGTATAATTTGTAAAATGTAAAGGACCCTACTTTGAGAACCAACCAGTTGTGTAGATAATATCAGCCCTCGTGTGGACATTTTGATTGTTGACGACGAGAGTCTCTCTGGAGGGAAAAAAAGAGAGGAAAAAAGAGAGAACGTCAATGTTTCGGTACTTTTTACAGTGCGAAAAGGTCAGGTCAGAAAGATGAACGGAGAGGAGAGAAGAGGCAGGTGACGTGACAAGCAGCTGGCATTGAGCCAAGTGTAATTACAGGGCTGAGGAGACGGAGGGTTGTTTGTTGGAGCAGTAATTAGACTCTAGACCCCCCCCCCCCCCCCCCCTCTCATTCGCTGAGTGTTTTGACAATGGCTGTTAGGACCAAAGACCATTTACTGACAGAGACAGACAGAGGGATGAAAAAGGACACAATGACAAATGGAGAGCAAAACTATCTCTCCTCTTGCATCTCTCTCTCATCTCTCTCTCTCTCTCTCTCTCTATCTCTATCTCTCTCTCTCTCTCTCTCTCTCTCTCTCTCTCTCTCTCTCTCCCATCATCTATTTTGTCGGTCTTATTATACCTCCATGCCAGGCCCTAGTCTACTGTGTGAGTGTGTGTCCAGCTATATAATCTTGCAACTATTTCACCAATCAAGCACACCGGCACTATAAGTGAAGGAAATCAATTCCTGGATATCTTCCGATTCTATATCAACGACAACTATACACTGTATGTTTGTTGTAAAGCATTTCATTATATGGTTATTTACCCAGAAGGAGCATGTGAATGATGCTAATTAGCTAATTAGTATCAGCCTGAAGGTGTTGACCAGCTGGTCCCTGAATGCTCCTATCATGTTTAACATTATTGGGGGGGACACCGGGGTAGGCGAGCTCCTAGTCTCCACACAGCGGGTTGATGAAGGCCGCAAAAATAGCGAAAATGGCAGATCTACAAACTCACAGAGCTTGAGAGCCTGTAGATCAGCTATTTTCGGGGGGCACAACCCCAGCACTCTTTATCTACTGGAGATGCGCTTTAATAATAATAATAATGAATTGCATTTTTATAGCGCTTTTCCAAGTGCTCACAGCGCTTTAACGGATTTGAAAAAACAAATTTGTTCAAGTGCGTTCCAAGTTCAGGCTTTCTCCGCCGGGAGAATCTATAGACGCAGCTGCGCGACATGAGACTAATTAATTAGAGCGACAGAGAGAGGTGTGTGCGTGTGTGTGTGTGTGTGTGTGTGTGTGTGTGTGTGTGTGTGTGTGTGTGTCAATTTAACAAAGGTGCAGACGATCAGAAATCAGCAGAGAGCAGGGGGGCAGTCAGACAGATATTTTGTGAAGCCACTGAGGAAATCGGGATTTCCTGAAAGTTCATATAATGGCCTGTTGTGGCGCTGTCATTGGACCCAGAAAAACCCATAGCCCCATAGAGATCCTATGTATTTGGGCCCAACTTCACCTAGACTGTATTACCTTAATAAACATGGTCATGAATACTTTCTGCTTCCAGTCACTAGTTTAAAGTCTCATTTCTAATGTCATAATATTCTTTTTGGAAAATGATGGTCCCATTTATTTAAAAAATGACCATAAAGTCGCGTATGTTCTGAGGGGCGTGGCTACCGTTACAGTCTATGATCGGGATTCCCCTCCCACTCGAGTCAAAATAAAAACCAACGGAGAAGAAGGGAGGAAGTCCCGCCTCGTTGTCGGGGACAGCCAATGGCCAGCTGGGCCAAAACGGATCTAGAAAGATGGCGACTTACAATACAAGGACTGACGGGCTTCATTTTACATTCATGTTAAACCCGGAGAACGCTTTGTCCATATTTTTTACAGTCTATGGCAGAGATTGCCGAATTGAAGTGGACTCGGTCCCAGACTTTTTTTTCCTCCCTGGAAATAAAAACGTCTGGCCTACATTGAATGTGACATTATCACGTTTAATCTGAATTATCTGACTATTGATTGGTACACTGTAGGGGTGAGATACTGAACCCATACCAGTATAGGTGTTATTCTGTGTTGATGTTGGCAACATGGAGGCACGGCTTTCTGGCCATCTGACTACAGCGTTTATACACATCCTCCAACCACAACAGATCGCCTCTCCGAAAAAGAAACGCGTGAATTAATGTCCGTCTCGCGTCAAGCTAAAACCTTTCAACTGCACTCTGGGCAAAACGAAGAACTTTTATCGACGATAACATACTACACCATCATTGTTTTCACAAACGCAATCACAAACGCACTCTCTCTCTCTCTCTCTCTCTCTCTCTCTCTCTCTAGCTCAATATGATCTCTTTCAGTCTCGCGTCCCCCCCCCCCGGCCCCCGTATACTTTCACAGAGACCGCCGCGCCGTCCCCGTCTCCGTGGCAATAGGCAGGGTCAGATAGGTCAGCTGGATGTCATAAGGTCTCTGATTGGATGTTTGCAGAGAAGTGGGCGTTGCCAATCGATGCCCCCGCTAAGTATCGACCCGAGGGGGGACACCTTCACTAATGGAGAGTCCAGTCAAGTCCACAGACGGAGGGAGGAAGACTGGAGATGACAGGGCGGGGGGAGAGGAGGAGGAGGAGGAGGAGGAGGAGGGAGGGGGGGGGGGGGGGGAGAAAGACACACACACACACCTCTTGAGAGACCGTGATGGAGAGAGAGGTGGCACATATGTGTCGACTTAAGCCCTCTGTACTTCATTGTAATTAATAGTGAAAATACCAGGTGTTTGTAATGTAATATTTTTGACAATAACCTCAGGGTTAGACAGAGCGGGACGGACAGAAAGAGGTGGAGAGAGACGGGATATATATATATATATAGGTTTATGTCTCTAAAAGCTGAGGGAGATGAAAGATTGAGGGAGAGGAAGAAGCCAATTGGAGAGTGTGTGCGTGCGTGCGTGCGTGCGTGCGTGCGTGTTTAATGATGTCCGTGATGTTGCGAAGTGGGGAGAGACGGATGAAGAGGAGGGTGATGGAGAGAGTTAGAATTAGTTTTCGATTAGCAGGAGAGTCAGGTCAAGGTGTCTGTCTGTCTGTCTGTCTGTTCATCTTACGGCGGACATGTTTGCCCCGAAAAGGAATCTTTGAAATGTTTCATAGTTTTAGAAAGATAGAGCTTTCAAATTTGAGATATTTACAATGCGGGGCTCAATGGCAGATATTGGCACGTCAAAAAAGCACTTTCACCTATAAAACCCCTGCATTCACACTTTCTATTATTCAGCTTACTGTGGGCACACATGCAGGAACTTTTGACTTGTGAAATGTTTTGTAGAAAATCTGTCCGTCTGTCTGTCTGATCGAAGGCTATAGGGTGCTGCCTGTGTTGCGCTGCTTGCCTATCAGGCTAGGCTCTTAAATGTAGCCGACTGGTAACGTATGCGCCTTGTTGATACAGGGTCCCGGGTTCGCCTCCCGGCTGAGGCTACAATAGCAATCACAAGAGAAAGACAGACCAAATGGAAAGAGAGCCACAAGAAAGAATGGATGAATGAATGGAGTGGAGAGGGACGGAATCATAATGAAAGAGGAAACGAGAAAGAGTCACTTTTACCCCCTGTTGCTTGTGACAGACCTTCACTTTGTTAGATTGAAATGCTCTCTCTCTCTCTCTCTCTCTCTCTCTCTCTCTCTCTCTCTCTCTCTCTCTCTCTCTCTCTCAGGTGAATTGGGAGAAGAAGAGTATACTGCTTTTGCTTTGGTATAGTAGGAAAGTTTCAAGGGAATGAATATAAACTATATACCAGATAGATTAACATGTGGGAGGAAGGCGATTAAGTATCTAATGGCATTCACCTGGGGTATCAATCTGATTCTGATGAGGTAATTGGGTAAAGTTAGCTTAAGCTGTGGCAAATCTGCAAAAAACAAAAGGCTTTACCACTAGCTTTCTTCACAGATGTGTTCATAAACGTGTCTACTATCACAGAAAAAGGTGTTCCAACCCAACTCCATTGGGAAACTTTGTGACAGCTGCTGAAAGTTGGGGTACCATTATCAACCAATATAGGCTATAAGACGAAATTTAATTATACTTTAAGTATAGCATGTGACATGTCAAACTAGGGGGTTTTCAAGATTCTGAATCCATTGCAAGCATTAGTTTTGTGGCTATGGCCGAATTTTAGTCCTCTCTTGGCTGTGCAAACATTTAAATGTAATGACAGAATTGTCTGAGAGAAACAAATAGACTGAGGTGTACAGCAAAGGCACACACACACACACACACACACACACACACACACAGCTAGAGTCAGTCAGACAGCAAGTGATAGAAATGGAGAGACATAGTGCAAGCATATTAGCTAAAAGGCATGCTTCTACCTCCTGCTGGGAGGTGAGAGAGAGAGCGAGAGAGAGAGAGAGTGTGTGTGTGTGTGTGTGTGTGTGTGTGTGTGTGTGTGTGTGTGTGTGTGTGTGTGTGTGCGTGCGCGCGCGCGCATATGTTCACTGAACGGCTGAATGGACAAAGATTCTTATAAAGTCGACATGCACCCGGACAAGGAAAACATTGCAGTTATTTGCGCACACGTCACACACACGCGCACGCATACACACACGGACACACTCGCACGCACGCGCTCGCATGCACGCTGTGTTTTGAGCTAGTCGCACGTGTGTTGTTCATTGGGCCTGGTGTCTTTTCCAATTCATTTAACTTCAGATGATTATTAGGTTGGCCAATGATAATGACTGATATAGACAAAGAGAGATTAGCAATGTTACTCAACTGAACAACAAAGTATATACAATACAATAAATACATTGCCTTTTATAGTAATATTACATACCGGTAGTAATATTACAGTACATTTTTTTATTATATTAACACAAAAATACGAAATAAGACCATAACCAAACTGGGGATAAATCAGGTGTTGTAATTTTGCTTGCGGAGAAATCAGTCCCTGGATCTGGATTTTCGTACCCCCTTTTACAGGTGGAGCGAGATCAATTCGTGGCGGCGACGACTCGCCACGACCTATTTTTTTACGCCATGACGTAATCTTCATTATCCGCCATGGCAGAACAAAATCCGCCGTGGCGAGTACAGAATCCGCCATGGCGGCGACTCGCCACGACCTATTTTTTTACGCCATGACGTATTCTTCATTATCCGCCGTGGCGAGTACAGAATCCGCCATTGTTTATTTTTTTTTTGCGTGCCGTGGTGCAGGTTTTATTGTCCTAGTAGTACTATTCTCGGAATTATTTCATCCTCTTGTAGCGTAACGGTTAGCGCTCTCGCCCCTATAGTCAAGGCACTGTGCCGGGCCAGGTTCGATTCTTGCAAAAAACAAACTTTTTTTTTTAAAGTTATTTTTTTACCCGTACATACAGTGTGTGTGCGTGCGTGCGTATACAGTGTGCGTGCGTGTATGCGTGCGTGCGTATACAGTGTGTGTGCGTGCGTGCTTCATCGTATTTATTATTATTATTATTATTATTAATATGCAGGTAATAATAATAAATACGATGAAGCACGCACGCACGCACACACACACTGTATACGCACGCATACACGCACGCACACTGTATACGCACGCACGCACACACACTGTATATGCGTGCGTGCGTGCTTCATCGTATTTATTATTATTACCTGCATATTAATAATAATAATAATAATAATAAATACGATAATAATGAATAATAATAATGAATTTTATTTATAATGCACTTTTCATTCACAAGGAATCTCAGAGTGCTACAAGGTTTAAAAACATATGGCGATGAAGCACGCACGCACACACACACACACACACACACTGTATACGCACGCACGCATACACGCACGCACACTGTATACGCACGCACGCACACACACTGTATGTACGGGTAAAAAAATAACTTTAAAAAAAAAAAGTTTGTTTTTTGCAAGAATCGAACCTGGCCCGGTACAGTGCCTTGACTATAGGGGCGAGAGCGCTAACCGTTACGCTACAAGAGGATGAAATAATTCCGAGAATAGTACTACTAGGACAATAAAACCTGCACCACGGCACGCAAAAAAAAAATAAACAATGGCGGATTCTGTACTCGCCACGGCGGATAATGAAGAATACGTCATGGCGTAAAAAAATAGGTCGTGGCGAGTCGCCGCCACGGCGGATTCTGTACTCGCCACGGCGGATTTTGTTCTGCCATGGCGGATAATGAAGAATACGTCATGGCGTAAAAAAATAGGTCGTGGCGAGTCGTCACCGCCACGAATTGATCTCGCTGTCTCTCCCCTTTTATCCCCAATTTAGTCGTTATGCAGATTACTTCCTCTGTGAGGAGCCCCCACCGGGAGGATGTCTGGCCTTCGTCCTATGCTCCTCCCGACCAACAGTCCCTGCTGACAGACCTGTGCTATACCCGGCTATTATCCTCCCTCCCCCGAACACAGGCCAATTATGTTGGCAAAGCCGGAATGCACCACGAACGGATTCGAACCCTGCACAAAACTCCGCGGGTGACGACCACGAAGAGTGTGGTGACCTCTGGAGAGACAGAGAGCGGCCGGAGAGAGAGAGACACGGCGACCTGGGGTTGGAGACTGGGTCGGCAGCCCCAAAACCACTTAATTCTTCCGTCCCGTGAGGACGAAGAAACCCAAAAGCTTACTGAATGCGGTAAAAAACTTGCAAAGAGGGTTCCTCGACCCCCAACCGAGGCCTGAGATGTTTGCAGCGGCAACAACGACGCAACACACAGACGGAATTCCACACTCCTCTCAGACACGGGAGGAGTCCACGCCTGGAGTCAACCCACAATGCCTCCTATAGTGTTGCCAACACCTGCATGCATCTCATCAGCCATCTTCCCCAGAATCCCCACTGACTGTCGACTCTAAGCCCCCAAGAGACAGTGGGGTCAGTATAGCATGACACTTGGACACATAAGGCAGCCGTTGCGAGTGAAAATCAACCGATAATTCCCAGTAGGTTTGCTTATCAAGCCGATCTTATTGGTCTATACTGCACATGCTGGGAGCCTATACTGAGAATGACAAGCCTCCTCACATATATACCCTCACCTAAACATAAACCCCGCAAGCACGTAGCAGCGCGGTCCCAAACCTGAATGCTGCCTTCCGGTATATATATGGCATGGAAATGGGAGGAAGGGATTTGCATTTCTTTCACCGTATAGTCAATGCTGCATTCATGGTCTGGAGAGGGCAGTTGTTTTACAGACGGGTGTAAAAGGGCAGGGGCTGATGCCCCCTTTGACGTCCATGTGTGCACGGCACGTCCCTGCTCTCAGCATTCCTAATGTCTGTCTCAACTACATTCTCTCCCTCTCAGCATTCCTATACTGTCAGTCTCTATACATTGTCTCCCTCTCAGCCTTCCTAATGCCTGTCTCTCCTACATTGTCTCCCTCTCAGCATTCCTATACTGTCAGTCTCTATACATTGTCTCCCTCTCAGCCTTCCTAATGCCTGTCTCTCCTACATTGTCTCCCTCTCAGCATGTCTGTCCCTGCAGTATTCCTAATGTCTGTCTCTCCTATAGGCCTACATTGTCTATATCTTTTCTACTGTCTGTCTCTCCTACACTGTCCGTCTCTGTCTCCCACTCTCCCTCATCTTTTCTACTTGTCTGCCTGTATAGCGACAGCCAGGCATGGCTTTTAGATTGATAGTGATAGGGCACTATTTAGACAATCTATTATTTTTTGCACGGTGCCGCGTGATCTAAAATGCATAATGCAAACGCGTCGGGGTGTGTATATCCAATTTCAATTTAGCTAATTGTGTGGACGGATGATGTGGACCTAAAACAAGGCGCACGGTGCAATGTTGTTTTTTATCTCTGAATTAGTCATGGGTTTATTTGGGGCATGATAATAGTCCAATCAGTGTTTCCTCTCCCCATCCCCTTTAAACGATATATACATTTGGAAAGTTGGAGGAGACATTTCTGCTGTGGAAAAGGATCTGCTTGTCTACAAAATGGATGACCGGAGATGGGGAAAACAAGAGCTCCATCTCCTCCACTCACCTTTCCTTGACTCCTTACAAAACCGCTCTCAACGGACGGCCCACGTTTTTTCTTTTTCTTCTACTTTTGTGTGACACATAGGCATAGAATGACGATGTATAGGGCAGTAATTCGGGGGAAAACTGTTAAAATACGGATGATGATAATACGACCCTCATCGGAAAAATACAGTGGACCTCTCCATCATCAGAGTGTAGCACACCCCACCGTGGGTGACTCTGCACTTGCTCTGCTCCACAACGCGTGAGCTTATTTATAGATGGGAACATCTTTTAATGTTCTCCCCCAAAATGGTTAAAAAGTGGTTAAAGTGAAAGATCATGGTATTATTAGGCTACTGAACAGACAAGGGGCTTTTTTAGACAACTGTAAAGGCCTACGCACGCACGCGCGCACACACACACACACATACACGCACACACACACATACACGCACTCACACACACAAGCGTGCACACACGCACACACACACACACACACACACACATGCATGCACGCACGCAGACACGCACACACGTGTTGATGTCACACTGTTGGCTTCAGAGGTGAAAAGTGAGTGAGAATGAGAGCATCTGGAGCTTCAGGTAACACACACACACACACACACACACACACACACACACACAGTCAGTGCAAGCAACCTGCCTACCATCTGTGGCCAAGAGGTGGCAGTAAGACTCCAACACAGCAACAAAAAGCTGGAACCCCCCCTCTGCTCTGTGTGCGTGTGTGTGCGTGCGTGTGTGTGTGTGTGAGTGCGTGCGTGCGTCTCTTTCTGTCCTATTCCCCCTAGCTTGCATGCTTGTCTCTCTTTCTTTCAAGTCAATTGACTATATTTTATTGCCATTAATGTAGCTTGAACAACACGTGCAAGTGCAGTGTCTAAAGATACAATGGAAACCCATCAGAAGAGAAGAGAGATATCAACAGCTGCTTCACATTTCTCTCTCTCTCTCTCTCTCTCTCTCTCTCTCTCTCTCTCTCTCTCTCTCTCTCCTGTATCGTTGCCCCTCTCGCTCCCCGCCCGTCTCTCCCCCAATCTATCCATCTCCGTGTCTCTCTTTTCTCCGTCTCCAGTTTTTTTCGCGGCGCATTCATGCGAAAGTCAATCAACTCATCAATTGATCTGTCTTCTTTTTCGGCTTTCATTCTCGCCCTCCTTCTGTTTGCTCTCTCGTTCTCTCACTCTGTCTTTTTTTCTTTTGGGGCACAAAAGGTCCCACTCTTTTCTTCCATCCACCTCCTCTGCTCTCTCTTGTCTTTCTCCCAGCTGTCAGAATGAATATTCACCTATAAGGACACGACTGACACCTTTTAAAGACAGGACGTATACGTGTGTGTACATGTGTGTGTGTGTGTGTGTGTGTGTGTGTGTGTGTGTGTGTGTGTGTGTGTGTGTGTGTGTGTGTGTGTGCGTGCGAGTGTGCAGTCTCTGCACACAATTGTACATGCATGCATGCACCTAAAGTGTCTTTGCCTTTCCTGTAACTGTGTGTGCACGCCCATATATGGTGTGAGCGTCTCTCTGTCTATTCAGCATGTGCCTGACACTGTTGTTGTTTTTAATAATCATAATTGTGCCCCCTTTAGTTGTTTTGGGGGTATATATTTGTTCGCACATACACAGTATGTGACATTTGTCCTCTGCATGTAACCCCTTCCTGACTATATGAGCAGTGAAGAGTACAGTTAGGGGTTCAAGTGTCTTGCTCAGGGACACTTCGGCACTTTGGACTGGGTGGGCCAGGTGCAAACCGTTAACCTTCTGATTACCGGATGGCCTCCCTATACTCCCCACTCAGCTTCCACCTCCTTGTGTGTGTGTGTGTGTGTGTGTGTCTGTCTGTCTGTCTGTCTGTCTGTCTGTCTGTCTGTCTGTCTGTCTGTCTGTCTGTCTGTCTGTCTGTCTGTCTGTCTGTCTGTCTGTCTGTCTGTCTGTGCGCACATGTGTGTTAATTGGTCCTTTCTGATGTTTAAATCTCATGTAATTCTGCTGTAATGAAAATGATAACTTAAATCATAACACACTTTTCAAGACAAAGTGTTCACTATAGCAAGAAACTGATTAAGCACACACTCATTCACACATTGCACCTGCAAATGTATTGAAAATACCTCAACAACAGCAACACAGACACACGCACACAGATACACACTGACACACACGCACAAGGCACACACGCGCACAGACAAACACACACGCTCGCTTCATTCTATTGGTATGATGTTAGCTCAACCGGCAGGGAAACCATGAAACTCATTAAGACAACTCTGCTGGCACACACACGCACGCACGCACACACACACACACACACACACACAAACACACACTCCCAAAAGGAGTGAGAGAGCTTTGTGATCTCTGACCTCTTGATATAATAACTCTCCATGAGAAAAGTAGTATGAGATCTCTCTCTCTCTCCCTCCCTCTGTCGCTCTCTCTCTCTCTCTCTCTCTCTCTCTCTCTCTCTCTCTCTCTCCCTCCCTCTGTCGCTCTCTCTCTATTCTGTCTCTACTCACTCTCTCTCGACTCTCTACTTTCTCTCTAATCTCTCTATACTCTATATACTAACTGAACGTTTTAAAAGACTTGTAGGCGTCCATTTGAGATCTAGCTTTGTACTCGTTCACTCCGAATTGTTTCGTATCCTGTAATGTATCTGTGTTTATATGTGTTACTGTAATCGGGGCGTTATTGAAGAAGAGAGCTTGCTCTCAACTGACTTCCCTGAATAAATTAAAGGTTAACCCATTCTGAATGGGAACCCATTTGGTGTCATCATCATGTCATGCTTTAGCTATTGAAAAATAGCAGATCTACAAGCTCATAGCGCGCCACCGAGTGGCGCGCTACGAGCTTGTAGGTCTGCTATTTTTGAAAAATCGAAGAACGACTGACATTTTTAGAATCTGATCTCAGGTCAGAATGGGTTAATCAGACCAGTGTGTGTCCAGTGGAAACCTCGTATGAATCTGATCTCAGGTCAGAATGGGTTAAAGAAAGAAATAATGAAAGAAAGAGGCAGGTTTCTGAAGAGTCCTACTAAATTGTCAAATACAGTAGCCTATACTTGATTAAATGTACTTAGTTACTTTGAGTACCCTGACTCACTACACCAGGGGTTGGGCAACTGGCGGTCCGGGGGCCACACATGCGGGCCCCCACCTTCACTTAATGCGGCCCGCGGGTTAATGTCAGACTACTGATTATAGTATTGATTTCAGCTGTTACAACTCCAAACCCGCTTTAATTACTTCATGACTATATAGTGTTCAAATGTTATTGTCATTTTGTGTCTCCAGTGTATTATGTTAACAGTTCATAAAGTTAACATGACTAAATGCATTTGAAATTCAATATAAAAAAGGTTACTTTTCAGGAATTCCAATTCAAAAATAGCAAGAACAAAAAAAAATCCGGTTTTCAATTCAATTTCTATAGCAAAAAAATAGCTGATCTACCAGCTCAAAACGCGTGTCATTGCGACTCGTTTTGAGCTTGTAGCTCAGCTATTTTTTGCTACGACAGTAATATGCAATGTGGCCCCTCTGGAGTGAGTGTGGAAATAATATATTGGCCCTCACCATCGTCACAGTTGCCCATCCCTGCACTATGCACTATACTACCCCCACTGTATAGGCCTCATGAGTCTGAGAATGACAACTCACCTTTCAGAAGAAGCTTATTGGTCTGAAAACTTCCCGGAATAAATCACGCAAAAAGGTCCTGAAATAATGTAAAACAAAGGTCTCGTACACAGAGGTGTATAAAGGTCATAGCAGTTCCGACAATCAGATCCAGAGGCTTCGGGCCTTTCTGAACTTCCTCTCTAAACTAAAGTGCCACCATGAAAAGACCTGTGGTGTTTATATACCAACCCGTCTCTCTCTCTCTCTCTCTCTCTCTCTCTCTCTCTCTCTCTCTCTCTCTCTCTCTCTCTCCGGCTCACTGCCACACTACACTAGGCCTGAACAATGCCTAACTATGTGTGTGTGTGTGTGTGTGTGCGCGCGAGCGCGGGCGCCGCTGGTCTGCACTGATGGTCTTACATTCTCATTTATCACAGCTGATTTGGAGCCTAGTCTAGTTGAAAACTTCTTCCACTGCCGGAGCAAATGCACGCACACACGCACACACACACACACACACACACACAGTGACACACACACACACACACACACACACACACACGCACGCACGCACGCACACACACAGTCACTCACACCCTTATCTCCCCCTCCTATTGTATTCCACAGTTACACATGATGCAACGCATGTGCATTTGTCCTGAACTAAGCTGAAAGGACAGGTGAGGAGAAACCAGAGAGAAGGAAAGGGAAAGGAGACAATATACAGAGGACTTATAGTAAGATATGAGGAGCAGCAAAGACTCACATTATAGAGACCATAGCAGGGAAAACACCATCTATAGTTGCGTAATTTATATATTCTGTAGTAGGCTATAGCCTATACATTGAAAGAAACATTAAGACAAATTGATCACACACACGGATTAATCTTATTGTCTCCACCAGGCCGAAGGCATGGGGAGAGGGTATGTTTTGTCTGTGTGTGTGTGTGTGTGTGTGTGTGTGTGTGTGTGTGTGTGTGTGTGTGTGTGGGTGCTTGTGTGTCTGAGAGATCTCCATATATGGGCACAGAAGTGATAGACAGACAGACGGGTATACAATGGACAGACGGACGGACAACAACAGATATAAGAACAGAGCAAAAGGACATCATGGTTGCCTTTTGTTTCTTTGGGTATAAATGAACAGGCTTTAGTTTTTTGTTTGCACCTGATTCATACTTCCTGCGAGCCAGTGTCACACATGTGCGCCATTGTGCGGCGGAGTCTCAGGGGTATATAGAGTGGCTGGACGGTAACCCGCAATGTTGCCTGTTCGAACCCGGGGTGTCCCTTGAGCAAGACAACTGAACCCCTAAATTGCTCCCGATGTGCTGGTAATTGGTGCCTGGCATGGTTTCCGCCGCCATCGGTGTATTATGAATGTTTGTGTGAATTGGGTGAATTGTAATGCACAATCTATGTAAAGTGCCTTGGATAAATGCACAATTTACCATTTACCAAAATAGCCCATTCTGAACGGGAACCCATTTTGGTGTTAGCATCATGTTATGCTTTAGCTATTGAAAAATAGCAGATCTACAAGCTCATAGCGCGCCACCGAGTGGCGCGCTTTTGGTCTGCTATGTTTTTTTTTATCGAAGAACGACTGACATTTTTAGAATCTGATCTCAGGTCAGAATGGGTTAATCAGACCAGTGTGTGTCCAGTGGAAACCTCGTATGAATCTGATCTCAGGTCAGAATGGGATAGCCGGTGCTGCGGTGCAACTAAGCATGAAGCAGCTCTTTACTATATACCCAGTATGTGTTGGAGCAGATCTAATGTGCTTCAGGACGCCCCAACCTCTGAGGCAAGGTGTGGCCTGGCACCACTTCCTGCCCCTTTGGGATTGGCTGGCCTCATTGTGACCTCTGGCCTCGTCTAAACTATCCCCCCCACTGTGACCTGCTCCCTGTGACAGATGGGCTGTGTGTGTATACGCAAGCACACACACACACACACACACACACAGGCACCCACCCACACACACACACACACACACACACAGTGACACACACATGCATGCACGCACGCACGCACACACACGCACGCACGCACACACGTCATGTTGGTATTTGTTGTAGATTATCGTAAGACTATAACCCAATCAACGACATCTCATCTTGACTTTCCGAGTTTGAACTTTCAAACGATGGCGAGGGGATAAGGACACGCTGTCACAGGTTTTACGTATATATAGTTTTGCAGTTTTAACTAAGGCGGTATATAAACTCCAAACGTGCTCCTCTCCGTAATGAGCTTGGAGCTAGAAATCCTACACATCAGCCTCCATGAATGAATAACACACACAGAGATATACACAGACATATGCACAAGTCAGCGTGACATTTGGCTCGCGCTTGTATCCAATTCAACTTACAACTATACACCACGAGTGCATACATATTATGGGTGGCCACAGTGGGAATGGAACCCATAGCCCTGGCCAAACACACACACGCACACACACGCACGCACGCACGCGCACACTCAATATAATAGACTTATTTCTCCCCCAAAACATTATCACAGTCAGATATATACAATATTGGTTGTAGAACTTTGGCATATACACTATATAGGGAATAAGGGGAGTGAATTATTTCCGTTCTTTATACTTCTTTGTCGAGTGCACATAAGAACTTTATCCGCGCATGAACTCACGCACACTTACAATTAATAAAGTGTTCGCTTGAACACACACACTTGGAATTAATTCTCTGCACGCCTGGATGCACATATATACACCACCCCCCATTCACGCCTGAGCAGAGCACGCACACTGACACACTCGTATAACTGATGAAGAACAACACACACACACACGCAAGGTTTACTTGTGTGTGCGCACGTGTGTGCCTGCACGTGTACAGTACACACATATTCTGTACACACATTCACACGTACAGTAGAGCATACATGGGCAACTGGCGGGCTGGCCCACGGGCCACATGCGGGCCCCCACCTTCACTTAATGTGGCCCTCGGATTAATTTCGGAATACTGATATGTTATTGGTTTCAGCTGTTTACAATTCCAAACATGCAAACATGACCCGCTTGAATTACTTGCAGTCTAAATTAGTAGCTTGCTGAGTATATAGCATTACAAATAATGTCATTGTCTTTTTTTTATGTCCAATATATTTGTATTTAGTTCAAATTACTTTTCCGGATTTCATTATAGCAAAAATAGCTGATCTACAAGTAGATGCAATGTGGCCCCTCTGGAGTGAGTATGGAAATATAATGGCCCTCTCCATCGTCAAAGTTTCCCACCCCTGCAGTAGAGTATATATATATATCGATGCTTCTGTGAGAATTATCTGTGTTCACAGGAACACAACCTGTAATTTTTAATGGCATAATATCCTTTTTGCTAGATTACATAATTAATTATTATGTCATTTTACATGATTACTATTGACAAAGTATAAGAGTTCAAACATTCAGGTGTTCAACATGATTTGACTCTGTTTGTTGCATTTTCAAAAGATCGGAGTAGTTGACACATGAGGTAAAAGTTTGGAAGCCTTCCACATCCAGGTATTTGTCTCTAAGTAGACCATAGGTGAGACCTATAGCATATGGATCTACCATGAGGGGCCATTGGAAAAATGGGTGTCCTAAATTTGGTCTAGTGCAGGAATGCGTTTGCAAAGTTTCACAGCAATCGGACACTGTGTGGTCGCGTCATTTTGTGTCATTTTGTGCGAAACAGGCGGCCACTCCTTGGCTCTTTGGAAAGCCAATCACATCTAATTGGAATAGAATATAAGACATCTGACTCGTCTTAATATCTTAACATCTGTTATAATGTACCACCATGAGGCTGATTTGAAAGATTAGGACCTACTGGGAGTGTGGTTGCGATGTTTAACGCCAATTGACCTATATAGCAACGCCCCTCCCCCAAACTGCTACGGTCCAATCACAGCTTGGGTTAGACAAAACCTGTCCACCAATAGTTTTCCGATTATGATTAAAAAAAATGAAAAAGAATGTCGGGCACATATTTTTCCAGTGCATCTGGCATAGGCCTTGTTGACAGATTTGGAAGAGACTTTGAATATCTGGTTCCAAAAATGAACCAGTATTTAATGTGTAAAATCCATGGTATTTACATTGGAATGAATGAGCCCAGCTGGAAAGTGTCTCATCGTGAGAGGCCCGGGGCTTATAGCTACTGTATACAGTAGGTGAATTGGTCCAGCTGTGGCTGAGACTATAGCTGCTCACAGGCGAACAGAATTCCTTATCTTCGGATGTTCTGGACTGGTGGGGGACACCAGCACCCACCGGGACAGGGACCCTATTTTCCATGGCTCATAATTATAATTTGTTTGTATATATCCTCTCTTCATAATGTAAATAATATCCCAAGCGGCACACTTTACTACTTATTTAGATGGAAAGGTAAGAAGGTAGGAAAGGTAAGAAAGCCTTCTAGCATGGAATTCTCCTTTAACACATAGAACGAAACTTTTTTGTTTCCCAGTCAGTCAGTCAGTCAGTCAGTCAGTCCGTCAGTCCGTCCGTCCGTCCGTCCGTCTGTCCGTCTGTCAAAAATAGATCAGCAGATTTCTTGTTCATATTTCTTGTCTATGAGGTGACAGTATACGTCATTAGACACCCTGGAGTCGTCTTTATGTGCAATGGTGTATTAAGGGTTTCTTCCTGGAGGCTGAACCCTTGACAGTCAAACGGGCCAATGATATAAACAGTAATATAGTGACACCGCACTATCAGCCCCTCCCCTAACCCCTCCCCCTTTATCATGCAACTACAGCTGTCCACTCCTGTGCACTCCATCTTTAACTTCATGTTTTTCCAAGTGACAACATATGCCACATGATGACTTCTCAATGTATTCAGTTTCACCATCCAAATACTTGTCTATCTATGTATATATATAGCCTGTCATTCTGGCTGCACCGTAATCATAAGTTAGTTAACTGGATTTTAAACAAAGAATATTGGCAACATCCATTTACAGTATCAGCTTGCTATGTTCTTCATCAGCGCACGCACGCACGCACGCACGCACGCACGCACGCACGCACGCACGCACGCACGCAGCCCCAGGGATGGAACAAAGTGAGGTCTCTCAGGGTCATGTCTCTTTTCCTGCTAACTTTGTGGAACGGTGAAGCATGCCAAGCCATGCCAAGTTGCCAGGCTGGCGCACAGAGAGCATGTCAGCCAGGCACAGAGGCAGTTGGTCTGTTGTACGCTGTAAAAAAATTGGTTTAGTTGTTTTTCCGACTTTCCAGATGAGGCTCAGCATTATCTTTAATTCGACCCCTTAAAGAGGAGGGGGGGAGGGGGTAATTTTCTCGTCTGCTCTGGGACCATGTGAACACCCCCAGACAGTTTGTATAAGTTGTTTGATTCATGTATTTAGATATTTGATATTCATATTATCACTGAGACCACCTTCCTATATGCAAACCCATGGTCACTCCAACCTTCATTTTGAACCATGTTAGATTCGTCGAAAACACCCTGGTGTGACTGACTCCTAATACGAAAAAAGTAAAGGAAAAACATGGCCCCCTCCTAATACGTGAGGGGGCCATGTTTTTCCTTTACTTTTTTATCATTTATTTTATTTTATTTGTTTGGCAAATGAAAAATGTAATTATACAAGTTTGAACCTTTGATTCCACAGGCGTTGTTTACACCAAATAATAACGTGTCCATAGAAACGACACTAATAACAACCGTCCGTATATATAGGCCTAGATAAACAACAAATTAAAGTAATAAATAGGTTATTTTGTCTCAGCAAGCACTTCAGGACCGTGGACAGCAATATTTGCGAGCAGGGCGTTCAATGTGTGCTAATTAGTATAGGACCATGGCGGGGCCTCGGACCAGCCCAGTTAAACCCATTCTAAACGGGAACCCATTTTGGTGTTGGCATCATGTCATGCTTTATAGCTATTGAAAAATAGCAGATCTACAAGCTCGTAGCGCGCCACCGAGTGGCGCGCTACGAGCTTGTAGGTCTGCTATTAAGAACGACTGACATTTTTAGAATCTGATCTCAGGTCAGAATGGGTTCATCAGACCAGTGTGTGTCCTGTGGAAACCTCGTATGAATCTGATCTCAGGTCAGAATGGGTTCATCAGACCAGTGTGTGTCCAGTGGAAACCTCGTATGAATCTGATCTCAGGTCAGAATGGCTATACCCTCTGGAATGCTCTCCCCAAACACATCCGAGATGCCCCCTCACTCCCCACCTTTTCAAAACCCACCTGTTCAGAATAGCATTCCCTATAGCTGATGTGTTTTTAACTTCTTACATGTTTACTTGTTTTTCCACACATGTAAAAGCGTCTTTGGGTATTAGAAAAGCGCTATATAAGTCCCAGATATTATTATAATTATTATTATACTTCTTTGTGGAAGAAACTCGATCATGCCCTTGCGAGCCACACGAAGAGTGCCTTTGCTCAATGGACTTTCAATCACTTTATTTGAGTTCGACTTTTTTGGCAGAACAAACAATAAAACAAAGAGAATAAAAGTAAGAAAAATGACAAAAAACAAAATAGAAAAACATGCATAAGAAAAAGAGAACAATACTCTTACTTTTAATGTAATTGCACTTTGCGGGAAGACCAGACAGTGGCCCACCTGGTCATACCAAAGACTGTAAAACGGGACCCAATGCCTCCCTCATGCTTGCTCAGAATCAATGGGTAATTGGATTGGGGGGGTCCAATCAACGAATGATTCCCGAGCGCGGCGCGCGCCGCGGCTCACCGCTCCACGAGACGGGTCAAATGCGGAGAACAAAATCTCACTAACGTGTGTGCCTAATCGTACGACTTTGACTGCACAAAAGAGTTTCACTTTTTTTTATTGTCTCATACGGCAAGCTGAGCTGCTCTCTTTGGTCTACTATAGCATAGTCAGGAATAAAGCAATACAGTAGAATCCTTATAGTGTTCATTTATCCATTTGTAGCTCTGAACGTATACGTACATGTATATGAATTGCATTTTTATGTATGGCCTCCGCAAAATCCCCCTTTTCCCCTCACTGTATGTTTCTTTTCCCTTTTTTACCTACTTTTTGATGAATTCCCGTTCTGTTCTTTGACTATATAGAAGTGTCTCTAATGGACCCTCTTGTAAACAGGTGTAATGCTTAATTGGGTCGTCCACACACAGTTAACAGTCTTTGTTTTATATATGTAGTATTTCTACATTGCAGTATTGATAATTTTACTTAAGTAAAATAAAAAACTATAAAGCTGTGCATTGGGTCCAAGTACAGAGCCGGTGTCTCGCCTTATATAAAACACGCTCACCCTCGTGTTTTTCCCCGCCCACCTCACGCCGACCACTCGGTGGGGCGGTTCTTGTATTCTTGTATTTGTTTTACTGAGAATAAGGCTAGAAATTAGTTTCGGGTCAGGCATATAGTTTTACTTGCGGTTAAGTTTATAGGAATAGGGTTAGGTTAAGGTTAGGAAATGAGGTTATAGGTTTAACAGTTCCAGCATAGTTTACTTGGGTTAAGTTTATAGGAATAGGGTTAGGTTAAGGTTAGGATAAATGAGGTTAGGTTTAACAGTTCCAGCATAGTTTACTTGGGTTAAGTTTATAGGAATAGGGTTAGGTTAAGGTTAGGATAAATGAGGTTAGGTTTAACAGTTCCAGCATATAGTTTACTTGGGTTATACGTTTTTAGGAATACCAGGCTGAGCAGTTTTCGCCGGCTGTACGCCCGGGGTGACTGTGCTTTGAGGCGAGCTTTCCTGCAGTATTCAAAGAGCCAACTCAGGTCTAGAGAGTTTGGTTATAGGAGAATCTGCAGAGGTAGATGAAGTATAAGAGGGTCCTATCTGCAGGGGAAGATGAAGTAGGCCAGAGCGATTCGTTGAGTACAGTAGTCGAGTTGAGCCAGTAACATGCGTGGAAAAGCAAATAGAAAATGTGAAATCCCCCCCCCCCCATCGTTCCTCAGAATACTATTACATAACACAGAAATGCCTCGAAACCCCACTTCCCAAGCTTGTTATTTTCTTTCTCGCTGAGGCGGTATCACACATCACGCATTATTTCACATACAATTGCGCCCACAGATAATCTCAAATCATACAAAAAAACAAAAGATAAGATAATTTTGCTGTCATTTCTTGCAGTGTGCCAGGCATGGCGGCGGGACGGTCGATGCCAGGCGAGGCAGAGAGAGAGAGAGAGGGAGGAGGATGGATGCCAGGCGTCCACAGAGTGTGGGCCGGGTCTTTATTTATGAAGCACAGCGCGGAGCCCAGCAGCTGCCTGGGAACTTCTGTTGGCCAGCTGCATTTCTCTGGCTCCGTTTCACCGCGACACACACGGCTGTTCAAACACTCTCACACTCAGCGCCAGCACGACACGCTTGGCAGGACTGGCACAATGTGTGGGGCGCACACAAGCACAGAGACACATGCAACCCATCGGTAGATAGACACGCGCGCACGCACGCACACTCTCTCTCTCTCCCACACACACACACACACAGCTCCCACTTGCTGGTTCAGCAGTTTGAGTCAGTGAAATGTGGCACAGTGCAGCGAGATGCGACCCATCATCAATCACAAGCCGGCACACACACACATGAACACACACGCACGCACACGCACACGCACGCACGCACGCACACGGCACACGGCACACACACACACACACGTGCGTGCGTGTGTGTTTGTGTGTGTGTGTGTGTGTCACTAGGCCAGGAGGAGGGAAGCAGGTGGCAGATAGACTGTCTCTGAGGCGACAACACAGACTGCGTGCGTGTGTGCGTGCGTGTGTGCTTGTGTGCGTGCGTGCGTGCGTGCGTGCGTGCGTGCGAGCGCATGTGTCTCCTATACTGTACACTTATGCCAAGTTGAGGAGAGCAAAGCCAGAAAATGTATCGGGAGGATCAGAGAGGAAAGGAGAGTACAAGAGAAACTTCTCTCTCCTCCAGCATATACATTGCTGCACGGCACGCTCCACTCATCTGGCCTCTCCTTCCCTATATATAAACTTTGTTCACTATTTCAGCTCACTCTTGCCAAGTTTCTTTACACTGTTATAGGAGCCAGTTGTTTTCCGGTGTGACGCGTGGAGAGAAAGGGTGCAGAAACAGGGTTTGACCTCGCCATAAACGGCGAGGTCAACAAAGTGGATACGTGCCCGTGGCGCGTACACACGTCCCCTTCGTCGACGGGAGACTGCTGGGCGAGCGCTGGCTCTTTGTCATGGGGGGGGACATCAGGCAGGTGGTGAAAGCCTTCGTTATTCCAGCTATAGAGCTCCATATATGGAGACAACCTATGTATATATAGCTCCATGTATGGAGACAACAGCGATAATCCAGCGCTGATGTCGCGATGACCTGGGCACCCATGCCGGGGGGCTTAATGGCTGTATAGTGACCAGGGGGGGGGCTGATGTGTCGCGATGACCATGGACACCGCTCGAGTGCTGTCGCTTTGGCATGGGTTGAACTTTGAGCAAGAAATGCACAATGAAAACGGGTATGGAAAAGGGTTCCTGGAAATGGCCCGCATGGGTACATGGCCGTATATAGAGTCTTATAGAGACGTGACAATCACGTGACTATAGTGTCACAACCTCGAGATTAATTTTGCGGAAATCACACAATGATTTGCAGCATTTTGTTTGAAACTGAGCACTCCTTGCGAACTTTGGAAGCCAATCTTATAGCCAATCAGGATGGAGTTTGAGAAATCTGAAAGACCTGTTTTGTTGAATGGCTCTAGAGAGACTGTGTACATTTGCGTGATGTTTGGACAAAATCTCTAGGTGTACTGTCCAAAAACTTGTTTTGCACAAAGCGGCCTCCTGGTGGCGCTATAACAGGCCGTTCGGGAAATTTTGGGGGCAGAAGTTTAACCAGGTTAACGGTGCCGGAGATTAGCTGTTCACAGACAGACGGACGGACGGACGGACGGACGGACGGACGGACAGACGGACGGAGACAAACACACACACACACACACACACACACACACACACACACACACACACACACACACACACATACACATAGACGTACTCTCTCCCCATGCCTTCGGCCTGGTGGAGACAATTACAACTTGATTACCACCACTATATTAATTTAGTGCTTTAGGGCGGGCTTACTGTAAAAACACATCAGAGGAGAATAACTATATAGCATGCCAACACATGGGTATAAAATAAATGTTTGCATTTTTTAAGCAATGTTAAACTTGTTAAAATCTTGGGTTCTATATAGGCTACCTGGCCATGATAAGTCTAAATACTGTCGATTGTCTTTTATTGTTACATTTTTATCCCACGATTTTGCAATTTCCCCCTCCATCAGGCACCCCGGGGGAGGTGGTTTCGAGACCAGGATTACTGCATGTTTTTGTGAGGTATACCTACCCTATAGGGGACACGGGGAGAACATGCAAACTCCACACAGAAAGGCCCTTTCACCAACCCCGCCTCGGGTATGGGCACTGATGACGCGGAGGAGAGAACACGCCCCCCAGCGCACACAGCGTCCCCCAGCGGGAATCGAACCCAGGACCTTCTAGCTGTGAGGCGACATGAGCACAGCACTATACCGACTGTGCCACCGTGCCCCCGTCCAGCTGTCGATTGTCCTTGCCTGCATGAACTTGGGTGATGAACTGGTAGTAGTATTTTATTCTGTTCACTTCCATTTTCACTTTTGTGATTTTTTTTTATTGTGTGTTATGTTCCAATGTTCAATGACAAAACCACTGATTTGTGTGGGTCCTTGAGCATGCCGAGTAATATCAATGACAAACAGACTGATATACTGTTGTATCACTGTGATGATTATTATTTTAGCTAACACCTATCTAATGAACAGCTGTTCTGTGTCTGTCTGTGTGCCTGCATACTTTCTGTGTGTGTGTGTGTGTGTGTGTGTGTGTGTGTGTGTGTGTGTGTGTGTGTGTGTGTGTGTGTGTTGTTCGGTTCTTGCCTGTCAAACAACATACATCAGCAAAAGCATGACATCAGATTGAAGGGAAATGTCTGAGGATTGAGCGTCTATAACTTAATGAGAGAAACAGAGATGGGGAAAGGTGTTGTTATTGTTTTTGTACTTTATGATGATGATGTTTATGATGATGATGATGAGGACAATGATGTTAATTAAGGTTTTCCCAATGAGCAACTGTTTTTTATTATAACAACATAGGCTCAAAAGAGAGGCAATGATGACAGATGGCATTAATAGAGGCCGGCAAAAACAACCCCTAATAATAATGGCAGGTTAACTGAACAAAGAAAAGTAAGAAAAAGGCTGCACACTCATAGTCACGATGCTGAATATATAAAGAAACCAACGTTTGGACCTGTAAGGTCTTCTTATACAGGAAACTAGCACATATAGGCTACAGTACACACACACACACACACACACACACGAGTGAGCAGCGACACACACATTTTGTAAACATCTATTTCTGGGTTAAAGTCAGCCCATCAACAAGGGGTGCATGTATCAGTTGTACACCACACATGCCTGGAAATACACAGTAACCTATATAGTAGACATTAACGTAGGCCTATTATATGTTTCACAAATAACATTTTTAACATTGGTCCCGCAGGATTAATTAATTTAATCATAACACACACGTTGCACAACTCCCCATTTAGCCCACGCTCGATCATTTATGCCTTATTAGATTGACTCCCATTTTACATTTTCTTAAAAACACGTTTTTCCCCCATCTTTCCTCACTCGTCTTGTCAAAGAGCACTAATGAGTGAAAGAATGAGACGGGGATGTGTCATTCTGTCACCTCATCTCTCTCCACCTATACCTAGGCCTACAGCATCCTCTGTTATCATCTTAATTAGCAGCAAACTGCAAATATAAGCTTTTATGCTGATTGCTTGGTTTATAAACAGTTGTAGGTAATTCATTCTTTCTGGATTTAATTCAACCTAGCCTAAGATTTAGGGACTCTCGTAGATTTATTGATGAATGCATGATCTGCGAGAGTCTAAAATCTTAGGCTAAATTCAACCTACATTGCACTGAAATCTACCCCCACAGACACGCGCGCAGTCGTCCCGCACACACGTCCGGAACTAATCTAGCCGAGGGTGCGTTTTCAAGGGGGTGTCGTAAAACTGACGCACACAACAAGCAAGACATCCGCATGCTGGATATGCTGCCGTTTGGCAGCAATTGAGCCGAGATTTATTTACCTCGTTCTCAAACGACATCTTGGGGTTAATTCCTCGCTGCCAGGCATTTTCCGAGCGACAGTGGTGATTGATTCAGATTAATTTATTATACGGTTAATCATAGGGACGCGTTTTAACGCGTTTTAACTAACTATATAGTCGCTGTTTAGTAGTGTTTACTGAACCAGTCCAGAAGACGACATTTCAGTGACCTGTCTGCTTTCTTACTGGTACGTATATAGCGTATAGCCTATATCTTTTAATTCTCACAAAACATAATCAACTTTAATCTTTTAGCTTGAGGTTTGTTGATTCCAGCTGATCCCTGAACTGAATTAATTCGTGTTGTTGAACGTGTTCACATTACATATCAACATATTTTCTGTATCTTTCTGTTGTCATGATATGCCAGCCATGAGAGTGGAGGACCCGAGAACGATTTACACACCGTTCTAGATATCACCCCCATTATATGCTAATTAATTATCTGAAAAGAGCATGAACTGCACGGCCTGTTATTCCTTAAGTAACCCAAGTAAATTATGCTTAAATTAAACCTAACCTTAACCTCAGTAAAACTATGCCTAAACCTGACCCTATACCTAAACTTAACCCCAGTAAAACTATGCCTAAACCTAACCCTATACCTAAACTTAACCCCAGTAAAACTAAAGTGTCAGAAACTTTACTACATTTGGGTTCTGCTTGTGGGGCTATAAAACTATATGCCTAAACCTAACCCTATAACTAAACTTAACCCCAGTAAAACTATGCCTTAACCTAACCCTATACCTAACCTTAACCTCAGTAAAACTATGCCTAAACCTAACCCTATACGTTAGGTATAGGGTTAGGTTTAGGCATAGTTTTACTGAGGTTAACCTTAGTAAAACTACGCCTAACCCTAAACCTATTTCTAACCTTATTCTCAGTAAAACAAAATAAAGAATACAAGAACCGTCGGACCGAGCGAATTTTGACCGGAAGGTCAAGATTCAATGTGTCCCCTGAGCAAGCAGGCCAGCTCTATTAGCTCAATGGTAAAACAAATCAGCACTTGTATTGCGCAGGAAATCCGGGGTAGAAGAGGAAAGTTACGTAGTGGTGCTTTAACCCATTTTGGGCGAGAACCCCTTTTGGTGCTAGCATTATGTTAAGCTTTAGCTATTGAAAAATAGCAGATCTACAAGCTCATAGCGCACCACTGAGTGGCACACTATGAGCTTGTAGGTCTGCTATTTTTGAAAAATCGAAGAACCACTGACATAGAAACATAGCTTTTTCAGAAAACTGTCAGGATGTAGCAGACATTTTTTTAAATCTGATCTCAGGCCTAATGGGTTAAATTCTGAAGATAATTCCATTCCATGTATAGAACAGATTAAGTCAGTACGTTTTTGGCATAAATCAGTGCTATTGAACACCCCTTACGTCTGTGTGTTTCGAAAATATTGAACCAATGGTAAAAAGTACTTTGGACAAAACCTCTTAACTCCTTTGGACCCTCAAAATGTCTGCTAAATCAACTAACTCCACCACCTCTCTGCCTCTCATGGAAGTAATTGACAATGTATAAAGTTACAACACCAACTTTGATGAGGCTGTATTGCTTTGTTTTAAAAATTAACATTTTGGAGTTAGGTGGTTTCCTCTCGACGGCAGAGATATGATGTATATTACCCATCATATTTCACCTGATAAAATGGGATCAAATGTCATTTCTCAGCAGCTATGTCGGGGGAATCTTCAGAACAAGACCTGTATGACATACTCGGAGCCAGCCCATCTGACTCCCTACAACAACTGAAGCACAGATATCAGCAAATGGCCTTATTGGTAACTATACTCATCATACCGTCTCAAATCATAACGGGAATGCGACCGCCAGGGTGCTATGTGTAAACGAATACAATGTTTTTATCTGTATTTCTCTTTCTGCCTCTTTAATTCTCTGTATGTTTCCACTTACCATCAATTCTACATGGCTGCTAAACCACAAGGCAATTTTAAGAGAATTTCGGGCAGTTCTCTCTCTCTCTAGCACACACACACACACACACACACACACACACACACACACACACACACACACACACACACACGGTGCAGCTCACTCGAGATACGTTTTTCTGCACAGTACGCTCGCCTCGTTCTCAGCGTGAAAGTCGTTGGAAATAATGTAGAATTCTGTGAGATCGCACATTATGCGATGCTTTGCTCCTTTTGGATCAATGAGTAAACATTGTACGCATTGAGCTAACCACAATGTGGATTGGAACAGTGCACGTGTGTCACATGTGTGCGTGCGTGTGCTATGGAAAATCATGATATAGCGAGATTTGAATGACATCGAATGTCATCACTGCATTGAAAGGGACAAAATCATGTTCAACCGGATCATTCAAATGCTCCAGTAGACGTGTCTACTGACCTATCGCAACGCGGGTGCAGTACGTAGTTCAGACTAGTCATTGGTCTGACAAACGACAACCCACCTCAAACCCTAACCTAACCATAACCGCAAGCACGGGAGCAGCGCAAGGCCTCATGCTCATTTTGATATTGCAAAACAATGTTGCCTATACACACCAGATAAAAATAAGAATCTAATTTAATGAAGGAGAATAGAAGAATGTCTTCTTTGTTTGTTTTCACCACCAATGCTGCTGGCTTACTGGTACAGTATACTTGATATGCTTCGAGAAATTAGCAAACAATAAAATGTAATATTGAAAGACCAGCAACATATACTTAAAGTTTGCTTTATTAAAGCAAACATATTTTGCGTCTCCTCCACATAGAATTGTAATACGTTTTGGGGCCAAAAATGGCTCTTCTGATAATAAAGGTTGCCTACCCCTGAACTAGCCGATCTACATCTACATGTTATCAGCTATTTGAACTATTTTAAAAGGTTTTTTTAAATGGTAAAAAATGCGTTTAGGGATAAGGGTTAAGGGTTATGAAAAGTTTGAAGATTCTATGCACATTTATATAATAATTATATAATAATATAATAAATTAATAATTTACATTTGGGGGATATCTTTCACAATAATGAATAAAACATGTTCTAGACATTCTAATGATAACAAAAAACATATATTACAATTTATTTTATTGTAATTTTATTTTAGGTCAAATGTCATAGGTTAAAAATTGTTAAAAAATTGTCCAGAAATGTCAGCCTCTGTGGGGGGTATTTATATGCACATATCATGACCAATGGCATTGCAATGAACATCAATGATGACGTTTAGGTGAAAAAAGAACAGAAAATAATATTAATAACTAAGTAATTTCTTAAAATAAAAATGTTACCGAAAAGCAACGCTGGGTCTTACAGGGTTAGACTGTCGTAGATTTACTAAATCTTAGGCTAACATGGCTGTACACTGATAACAAGTGAAGCATCTGAATATTCAGATATTTTGGCCCTGAATTCATATAACCATATAATTCTCTTTTTGTTTTGGGGGATTCAATTCTTAATTACCAGGCAGTAGATTTGAAAGTGGTCACTGTTATCGGACTAAACTATCACCCCAGTCCATTATCATTATCAGAACATTCAACATACAGTATGTATTGCTTCTTCAATCAGGCTCTCTTAGTAAATAGAATTCTTGCTTTTAGGGCGGGCATTTTGTTTTGTTTTGTTTTTTGAAATGTTGTAATTGTTCTCCCTCTTGATTTCAGGTATTTGTTTAATTAAAAGTTAAGCGTCTCTCTCCCTCTTCTGTCTGCGTTTATCTATCCATCTATTTTTCAGAGAGTCATCTGTCTGTCTGTCTGTCTGTCTGTCTGTCTGTCTGTCTGTCTGTCTGTCTGTCTGTCTGTCTGTCTGTCTGTCTGTCTGTCTGTCTGTCATGTGTCTCTCACTCACTCTTTATGACGCACGCACGCAAGCACGCACGCACACACACACACACACACACACACGCACACACACACACACACACACACACACACACACACACACACACACACACACACACACACGCACAGAGTGTGTGAGAGTGGTCATGTCCCAGCCTTGCTGACAGGATTTTCTGGGTAATTTGCTCCTTCTGGTCCATTTAACAGAAAGGAGACCAACACAGAGAGATAGATACACGGGCCAAGTGTGTGTTTCTGTGTGAGTGTGTTTCTGTGTGAGTGTGTTTCTGTGTGTGTGTGTTTCTGTGTGTATGTGTGTGTGTGTGTTGATGGTGGGCAAAGGTTAGGCTAATTATACTGCAGTAGCCACTAGCCTAATCGCTAACAGTCTGTCACAGACACACACACAACAACATGTATTGGGTAAAATATGGGCTTGGGGGTGGCCAGCGCGTTTTCCGTGATCGACCAGCCGATTGCCTTGTGTCTGCCCAGTCGGGGTCGATTGCTAGATGAACGTGTCTGCCAGTCAATGACAAGATGGCACTCGTCGAGTTCAATATAATTATCCCACGTTGCCACTACTGTGTGTACTGTGTGTACAGTACTGTGTTAGTTGCAAGCTCAAGTTGTATGACAGACGATCAGTCGACAGCCCTTTTGCTTTTCATGTCCATATAATACGGCACAGAAGTTTGCTTTTGTAACCCGTTAATTGGGAAGGAACAAAGGGAGTGAATAGGTTGACTACTCTGACCTGAATATATATCGCATATTCAATGATGCATTTCGAAACATCTCGCTGCCCTCAATTCACTCAATACCCTAATTGTGAAGATAATCTGAATTTGTGTGCGTAGTGTGTGTGTGTGTGTGTGTGCGTGTGCGTGTGCGTGCGTGTCCGTAGTACCATCCAGATCGTCTGAGTGGCGTGAGTTCTTCAGAAGCAGAGTCTGGCCTGAGGAGGTTTCTGGCGCGGACGCAGCGTGGAAGGTCCTCGGTGACCCGACGCCCGGACGAAATACGACCTACAGAGGAGAGGTAGGATTTTAGGATCTTAGTGTACATACCGGTACATGTACAAGGAAATGTAGTACTAGTTTGCGAGCATTTGGAGAGATGCCGAGCCTCGCGGTTTGAAGCGCGCCGCCGCCACGCACCACCATGGTGTGTCTGGCGTCGACGTGTGTGTCGTGTCAACTCGAACGGCACTCGATGGAAACCCATGCTGAACCGCTCCATACTGGTTAACAAGCTAAAAAGCAATTGGTTTTGATGGCACATCAGTGAGCTGGACGCAATCCTACACCTGGAGGGGAGAGAACAGATGGTGGAGGTGAACGGAAACACTGTCGTCGTCGTCCCTTTCAGTGAGCTGTGGCGTTCCACAAGGAAGCATACTAGGGCCTTTACTGTTCCTAATATATGTAAGGAATGCAATTTGTTCCTGTTCGCGGATGACTCGGCACTGCTGGTCTCGGGACAGGGACAAACTGCAGGTCGAAAAGGCCCTCAGCTCTGAACTCGGTAGAATCTGCACCTGGCTCGCTGATAACTAAACTATCTCTTTACACCTGGGAAAAAACTGAATCCATTCTATTTGGATCAAATAGTAATCTCCGCGAGGCAGATGGCTTCTTGGTTAGAGAGTGGGTGACGATATTATCACACGAAAGATGAAATTACCTACCTATAGGTTCCATCCTGGAGGCAAATCTTCTTGACTCCTTCAAAACTGCTCTCAAAGGTCACCTACGGACGGCTGCAATTCTAAACTGGCCCCCGTGAAATCTGAATCCCCCCCCACCCCTTTTCCCCCCTCACTGTATTACGTTTCTTTTCCATTTTTACCTCCTGTTTTGACTACATAGTTGTGTATATTCGTACGTCTCTTAATGTTTTGATGAATTGAAAATGGTGGACCCTATTGTACTTGTAGTAACGAGTGCAATGCTTTATGGTGTCGACCACTCACAGTTAACAGTTTTTGTGTTGAGTTGTACTGTACTTCTGCAAACTGTACAATACATCAATCAATCAATCAATCAATCAATGCCTCGCAGGGGTGAACGGAACACAGAGTAGAGCTGAGGGTTGAAGTTTGCGTGAAGACTTTGACCTGCTGACGTTTGAGAGTGAACGGGAGCAACAGGAACATCAGTGGGTGTGGCACTGTGAATGGAGGGCATGAGGTGTGTATAAAGAGAGAGAGAGAGAGAGAGAGAGGAGGAGATGGTGTTACGCGTGTGCGTGTATGTGTGCGTGTGTGCGGAGAAAGTGAGAGAGCAAAAGTGTAGGTGTGCGTGCGTGTGTGTTTGTAAAGGTGTGTGTTCACCTAGCGGAACGTTTCGTCGTTTGTCACCTGGTTCCGTTTCGTGTGTCTCCCTCTGATTAACCACCTGTCAATCTAATAGTCAACTCGTTGCAGCCTTCAGAGCTAAACATAGACTCACTCATTAGAACATATTAATTCTACCTCAATAATCTGACCCGCACAAACAAACAAAAGGACAGTTTGAGAGAGAGTACGTAACTCGACTATAAACTATGTTCTGTGAAAAAACTGTACTTGGGGCCTGGACAGCTCAAGCTGGTAACCCAAATGAGTGTCTTTGACGGCTCACCAAACAAAGTAAGTCCGAGGATGGAACTTGGGGCTTCAACAGTTAATTGAAGTAATGGATTTCACGGGTCAATTGATTTAGCTCTCATTAATTCTACTTTGCTTATCAGACGATGATGGACTAGCCCAAAGCCTTCATCAACCATGAGGTGTAGCTTCTCGACAGTATCTACAGTATTGGTATTCGGTACAGTGTATGTTTTTGGCAGCAATTTTTTTTGTTTTGTTTTAGTCGGTCTCTTGAAAAGTATCCATTTAGTTTTAGTCACATTTTGGTCACCTGGAATGTCTTGGTGTTAGTCTAGTTTTAGTCGACTAAATGTCATAGGATTTTAGTCGACTGAATCTACAGTTGATTTAGTCGACTAAAATGTATCTTGGTGGGCCTTGATGCTGTCGTAATGGCTGATTTTACACTTGCTGAACTTGAATCTGCTATTTTCAGCATGCAACTAATTGTAAAATGACTTATACTGGATCTTTTGACCACTAGTCCCTTCCGAACATTTTAGTGTAGTTTTTATTTGTTGACGTAGTTTTAGTCACCATAGCTTAGTTTTCATTTAGTTTTCGTCAGTGAAAAAAAGGTAGTCAACGAACACTTTTCGTCATAGTTTTAGTCGACGAAAACAACACCGATTCGGTACCCACATTTTGCCACTTTGAACTGGACCCTTTTCAAGAGGCTTAGGTTTAGATAATCAGTTGGTGTACATTGTGCTTTCAAAGACGCATGACATTGATGAGGGGAGGCTGAGGGCATAGCCTGTCAGACAGTCACCTTTGGTTGTCTCAAAACCATCTCTTTCTCTTGCTCATACTTCATCTACAGTACTTTTGGTTATTTTACTGCATGTCATCCAAGTTCAGCTTCATTCCAACGACAATATTGGGATGTGTGAGAATTGTGGGCTCCCTCGGGGTCCCACCTCCCTAATTATTACCCATTTAACACTTATTATTAACAATTAAAGATTTGCACAGTGAATTGTCCATTTAACTATACCGGTGTTCAACTTTGCTCACAACAATTAACACTAATTAACAATGAAACTCATTTTAATTATGTGACTGGTGAAACCGCACAATTCTTTCCTCACACTTGAAACGTGAAAGATACACGAATCTGTGAGCATCCATACTTATTTCTATATCTGACTATTATGTCCATCCTTCCGTCCATCCACCACATCTAACATTATATTAGATAATAGTTAGACATAAGATTTTGCACTCTTTTGTAAGGCAGGCGTGGTCACAACTAAGCAACCTTGCTTTTCCAACCCTCTCTTTTTATCCTCTTGGTATCCACCAGAATGGACTGTTGTTAACCAACACAGCTGCATGATATGATGTTTTAATGGGCCGGTGGCTTCCAGCCAAAACCTGCTGTTACCACTATGGTTACAAACCTCTGTAGGACTAATGGTTATTAACCCGTTTAGGCCTGACGTCGACGTTTAAAAAAAAAAAGTTTTCTAAATCCTGACAGTTTTCTGAAATACCTCATGTTTCTGTATCAGTGGTGTTCAATATTTCATTGTCAAGGACCCGGAGAATTATATGTAACTGGCCGCCGACTCCCATCTGAAAATATGTTGTTCCAGGGACCCCCCAGAAGCAAAGATTTTAGTTAAAAAACGTTCGCTTTGGGCCTGGGGCCGTGGCTCAGCGGTCTAGGCACCTTGGCCGGTTAGTCCGAGTCTGGCAGCGTGCCGCGGGTTCGACTCCCGATCTCTCCCCCCATTTCCTGTCAGCCTATACTGTCTGTCCCTCTATAAAGAAATATATTTAAAAAAAAGACGAAAGCCCAAAAAGGAAAAAAACGTTCACTCTGAAAGAATATATATTCAAAGATTTGTGTCACATTTTCACGGCAAGCTCATAGCGCGGCACTCGGTGCCGCGCTATGAGATCTGCTATTTTTCAATAGCTAAAGTATAACATAATGCTTTAAAACGCCAAAAGAGGTTCCCGTTCAGAATGGGTTAAGACGTGAACATAAATACATCAATATGCACAGGTTGTCTGCTGACACGGGATGATGATGGTCCAGTCATTATGACTTGGCTGCTGTCCAGTTGGTCTATGCAGATTGCTAGCAGTGACCACTGATCCACACCACACAGACCAGGGCACAAACTGTTAGCTCACACACGGAATCTTAAACGTTTCCCTGCCCAACATGCCAAGGACACCCAAATAGCCTCTGGCTGAAAATCTCCTATTCCTAGTAAATGACTTTAAAAAAAATAAGAAGTTCATGCCAATTGTCAATTTGTCACGTCGATGAATTGATTGCATATACGCCGCGGCCTAAATGGAAACAAGACCGCAAGGACTTTTTTTTTGTGCTATGGACTTTGTATTGAGTGTTTGACTGTACTACTCCGTTGCCGTTTATACATTCTGTCTAATAAACTTTTTAATTACAAAGAAAAACGAAGAGAGATATTCTATTTTCATAGCTTATTTTAACCCATTAATTAAGACCTGAGGCCGATGCTACAAAAGCCTTCTAAAAATAGCAGGTGTTCAAACTAGTATACGTTATATCTGCTACTTTTGAATAGCCAACGCAAGCGTCGAAAATGTCATGGAATCATGGATGCTTACTCGGTTTGAATGGGTTTTTAAATGTGTGCAGATTTTGACAATAATAGCGTGCCCAAATTTGGGTTGCATAGCAGGGTTGAACGGGGTTAAACGTAAAATATATTGATTTGATTTAAATTTTTATGTACAACATACTTATTTTATGCTTTTGCTTTTCATTTTCATTTTCCTTGCCCTCCGTGGCCGCTCTCACCTAAACGGAGCAGGGCATAATTCCATTACCTTTTCCAAAGGTTCATTTTGATCTGACATGACTTATATATATTATTTATTATGTATCCAACTGTGATTTCTGCACAAACAGAACTGATACTCTCTGAAAGTCCATACCAGTGTTGTTTTTGGCAGCAAATTTTAATTTTGGTCATAGTCTCTTGAATAGTTTTCATTTAGTTTAAGTCACATTTTAAGTCACCTGGAATGTTTTAGTGTTAGTCTAGTTTTAGTCCACTAAATATCATTAGAATATTTTAGTCGACTAAATGTACAGTTGATTTAGTCGAACAAAATGTATTTTGCCGCGCCTTGATGCCGTCGTTTTTCCACTTGCTGAAAATAGCCGATCTACAAGCCCACAACGCGTCGCAGCGCAACTAATTGTAAAATGACTTGTAGTGGATCTCTTGTTCCCTAGTCCTTAACATTTTAGTCTAGTTTTTGTTTGTCGACATAATTGTCAGTATATTTAGTCTTGGTTTTAGTCATCATAGCTTAGTTTCATGTAGTTTCCATTTAGTTTTCGTCGGAAAAGGTAGTCAACGAACATTTTTCGTCGTACGGCCAAGCTACACCAGGCTTTTCTCGCGCGTTTTCCTCTAAACGCGCGGACCGTGCGTGCGTAAGCCAAATGCCCTGGCTACATCGATCTGTCAGACGCGCGGCAGGTTTGTGCAGGACCTTCCGGGAGGATATATAGATACGCGCGCATGGGGGCATACGCACGTAATTTTTTTTAGAACCGATCCTATTTTTAGAGCACGCGTAGGATGGCCCGCGGTATCCGTGCGTCTGGTATAGCTGGTATCATTGACATATATTGGTCCTCTATCCAAACGCACTGTACGCGCGCAGTAAACGCGCGCAGTAAACGCATACGCACGCGCGCAAAATTGCCTGGCGTAGCTTGGCCGTGAGTTTTAGTCGACGAAATCAACACTGTGCACGTAACGACCCATTTGCCATAGTTCAGCACTTGGAGAGAATATCAGATACTACGGTATTTGACCCTTCATTTGTGCTTCTCTAGCCAAGGACCTGAAACAGGATTGGCCAGTGGATTCTGCAATCTATCTGGAGGACATGACCTGGGACGAAGGTATGGTTTATCATTATATTACTATTTCACTATACATTGCACACAATAATAACACAATAATTTTGTACTTTTACCTTACTGTACCGTTATTTTATTAAGGTCTAAATTAAATTAATCACATGCATATCAATTGATAATCAAATACTGTATATACCCGGTATGTAACAATTAATCATCAAAACGTGCTGTACATCACAATTGCCTGCAACCCAATAATGATTAGTTACTGTAAAAGTGGCTGTGCTCCACACCATTGGATGCTCTAAGACTTATTATCTTATATTATTTCTGAAATGTTTAGAGAGAGAAGAGAGAGGGGGAGGGGGAGAGAGACAGACAGAAATATAGTCTCCAAACGTTGATCTTGAGGTCTATCAAAACTGCACCTGCACTTTCCTAATTGTTTTAGTAAGGGTTCACTTTTCATGGCTATACTGTACTGTGTTGCCGTTTTCATGATGTACAGAACATTGTCCAAACCTTTTTCAAGGGGTGCCATTATTTGAAAATATGAAAATACCTTACGGATGATCATTGCATCTCCGGTCATACTTATTATTGTACATTCTGATTAATTTAATATAAATGAACCCCAATAGAAACAAGCCATAGGCATTATTGGGTTTACTATGCTTTTTTTTTCCCTCCTGCAAACTGTAAATATAGTTTTCAATCAATCGATCGATCAAATACTGTACCTCAGAGCATAATAAAGTAACGTAGACTGCATCGAATTACAACAATTTTATTTTGAACTACTGAAAAACATCACTATTCTTTTGTTGGCAGTGTAGCCAAAAGTACTGTAAATCCCTCGTCTGTACTGTAAACGAAACCTAAACAATTAAGCCTTTGTTCACATTCATACACTGCATTTCTGTTAAATATTTATAGTCCAACTGTATTTTGTTAAGCTTGTAGATAACTATATGCTATATAAAATGAAAATAAGTACCCTCACAAAAACATGCAGTAATCCTGGTCTCTAAACTGCCTCCCCCTGGCCAGCCGGGGCACCTGAGGGGAAAGGAACTGGTTGGAATAACGTGTTCCTTCCACGCGCTACGTCCAACCAGGGAAACTCCCCCCTGTCAGGTGTAAAGGAGCAACTTGGACACTTATGCATGAAGGAAGCATGAGTTCAAGTCCGTTGCTCTCCCCAGGTTGGCGGAGGGTGTGTAGAGCCCAGGATTGCATTAGATAATTGCCACAGGGGTGAAAAATGGGTTACAAAATCGTGGGATCAAAATGATAAAAAAAAAATATATACTATTTTATTGGTGTCCCTGGCACAAAATATTTTCACATGGGGCCAAATACTTTGGGGGTTCCTGACATGAAAACGCTTGAGAACGATTGCTTTATTAGGGTTATTAGTTACAGCTGTTTGTCTGTGTGGTCCCCTCAGAGGACGCAGTCTATTCATACACCTGTCGCTGTGGAGGGGAATTCACTGTCACCGAAGAGGAACTGGTGGAGCGAAAGGGACTCTGTGAGGAGGAGGAGGAGGAGGAGGAGGAGAGAGTAAAGCGAAAGGGGGAGGACGGGCAGAGACTCGACGAGAAAGAACCGGAGGAAGGAGTGAGTAAACCGAGAGACGAGGACGAAGAGGAGGAGTACGGAGGCATAGTGGTCTGCTGTGACACCTGTTCACTCAGTATTTATGTCACGAGGTCACGGTGACATTAAAAAGGTCACACCTCAAAAACGCCTTTTAAAGTATGTGCATGTTGGACGGCCTTTTTTGCCTTAAAGTCACTGTGGACTCTTTTCTACTGTAGCACAGTATGGAGCGTCGCAGTCCCGCCCCCCCTCGAGAGACCCGGAAAATAATTCCCCGTTCATTTTCTAAAAGTATTTATTTAAAGACGTTTACGTTGCGGACAAAGCCAATGAAAGCCGTCATGAAAGGGGGCGAGACTGCGACGCTCTATAGTAAATGACGTGTGCACGAGTCACTGCTACAGTGGTAAAGGTTTCCCTCCTGGGTGAGCTGAGCAGTGCCCAAAAACTGTGAACATTTTTGCCATAAGATTTAGCGGACATTTTTCCTGAAGAACAGTGGAGAGAAGGACTGCGCGCCGAATCACACACTTCACCTGTTATTATTTCATTAAAATGAAATTGGAACTGAAGAAAGTTATGTGGGTGTTTCTCTTGCCTTAAATCATTACAAGCAGACGTTGACAAGGACCTTTTATAGTCAGCCTTTCTTCAGCAATTATTGAACTGCACGACCGTACAGAAAATTTGCCTTTTGTTTTGGATACATCGTATGTTACATTTAGTCTTGAGCAACCTGACCAGTTTACCGTGCATCTGCTATGTTTAGAAATATACCCTTCAAAGCTGACTTGTGCTTAACTCATCCTGGAGCAGAATCCCCTTTTTGTGTTTTAAGCATTATGTTATGCTTTAGCTGTTGAAAAATAGCAGATCTACAAGCGTAGCGCGGCACGCCGCGCTACGAGCTTGTAGATCTGCTATTTTTGAAAAGAATCGTGAAAATGTGGTGCAAATCTTTGAATATATATTCTTGCAGAGCGAACATTCTTTTACTCAAATCTTTGCTTCTGAGAGGTCCCTGGAACAACATATTTTCAGATGGGGGGGTCGGCGGCCAAACACATATATTTTGGGGGGTCCTTGACATGAAATAGTTTGAGAACCACTGACATAGAAACATGGGGTTTTTCAGAAAACTTATAGAAGACATTTAGTAGAATCGTCCTCGGGTCTATAAATGGATTAAAGGTCATTAGCACTCGTTCCTCATAACCTTCTAAATGAGATAAGTATAGGGCTGAAGCACCGTGTGCTGTGGAGTGTTCCATCTGGGTTCACCGTTGCCACGTAGCTCAGGTTGGAACAAACTGTGTGTTCAGTACAGCGAGGAGAAGAGCACGGTGCTGCTCATCCAACTTCAAATACAAACCAGTGTTGTTTTTGGCAGCAAATGTTGATTTTAGTTTTTAGTCATAGTCACTTGAATAGTTTTTAGTCACATTTTAGTCACCTGGAATGTCTTAGTGTTAGTCCAGTTTTAGTTCTAGTTCTAGTTTTAGTCAACTAAATATCATAGGATTTTAGTCGACTAAATCTCCAGTTGATTTAGTCGACTAAAATGTATTTTGGCGGGCCTTGATGCCGTCCTAATGACTGTTTACGACGCATTGTGAGCTTGTAGATCTGCTATTTTCAGCATGCAAAAGTGTAAAATGACTTGTACTGGATCTCTTGTCCACTATAGTCCCTTCCTAACATTTTAGTCTAGTTTTTATTTGCTGACGAAATTGTCGATATATTTAGTCTTATAGTTTTAGTCATCATAGCTTAGTTTTCATTTAGTTTCCATTTAGTCTTCGTCAGTGGAAAAGGGTAGTCGACGGACATTTTTTTATTTTTGTCGACGAAAACAACACTGAATCCAACTCGCAGACGAACGGAAGAAACTAAGGCCTAAATGTCTTTCTCTCTCTTACCCCCATCCCTGTATCTCTGCAGTGATGTACTGTACATATAGGTTTTCAATGTAATGAGTCCCAGGATGCAGGGATGGTCCTTTAGATGAGTCCCAGGGAAATTCTATGAGTCCAACTTCAACGACGTTAGGAGTCATATTTTGCAAGTTTTTTTTTCTTCCAAATTGCAGCATTTAACTCCCATTTCATTTTATATGGTTATAGTGTGGATGCAGAGGTCGTTGTTTTATTGCGTCCCTTAACCCATTCTGAACGGGAACCCATTTTGGTGTTTAGCATCATGTTATGCTTTAGCTATTGAAAAAAAGCAGATCTACAAGCTCATAGCGCGCCACCGAGTGGCGCGCTATGAGCTTGTAGGTCTGCTATTTTTGAAAAATCGAAGAACGACTGACATTTTTTAGAATCTGATCTCAGGTCAGAATGGGTTAATCAGACCAGTGTGTGTCCTAGTGGAAACCTCGTATTAATCTGATCTCAGGTCAGAATGGGTTAACTCTAAACTGCGTTTTGGGATGCAAAATGCACCCTATTTTAATCTCTGTCTCTGTATTCAATACTTTTTTTGCCATCTTCTGTCCCTCTCTCCTTCCTTCTGACTCTTATATATTTCCTCCTGTTTTGCTGTACAAGCCATTTGACAGTTAGAGCAGTCTTGAGAACCGTGTACAGCGGCCTCTAGGTGGAGGCAGAGAGCCCTTTATCCGTCTCCTCGTTTCAACATAATAATGAGGCAGAAAAGGTAAAAGCCAAAGGCTAATTTGGAATGAAGGAAGGAAGGAGGGGAGCGACAGTCAGAAATGGGGACCAAGGCAAAGATTCATCATATACTCGCATTAACAGCCCATACTGATTCATAGTCTTCATTTGAAAGGTTAATAATATACTCGAATAACAGAATTGGAATCTCCATATAGCAACTCTTGGTGATTTTTCCACAAAGACGCAGCTTTTTGACCATTGTTTGTAATGCATTATCAACCTGATTCCAGGGCTGTTGCTGTCGTGGCATAAGAAGCCACGTATGGTCTGAAAAACCTTGACTTTTTTTTTTCATCAACGAACCTGTGCTCCCAATGGAACCAATCTGTTTATAATTTAGTCACAAGCACTCGCTAGTACTTTTTAATTGGTTAAAGATTTATAAAACTCACACAGACCAACGTAACCACATCCCTATTTTGTGCATGTTATATAGGCAATTTATTAATAATCAATTGCATTTTTATAGCGCTTTTAGTACTTACTCAAAGCGCTTTACAATGTTCCATTAATTCATACATACTAGGGAAGTAAAGCGGCGAACAGTCAACAACGCCAGCGTCCACTTCCCTTCCCACATTCACACACTAAATTGTGGCAACCACTGGAGACGATGTATAGGTTTCAGTGCCTTGCCCAAGGACACTTAATTGGCATGTGGACGGGGGGGAGCCGGGATTCGAACCGCCGACCCTGCACGGATCATTGGACGACCTGCTCTATACCGCCTGAGCCCCAGCCAGGCAATAACGTCAAAAGTATAGCAGGGCATTCTGGGCGGGAACCCCTTTTGGTGTTCGCATTGTGTTATGCTTTAGCTATTGGAAAATGGCAGATCTACAAGCTACGAGCTTGTAGTGTCTGCTATATTTGAGAAATCGTGAAAATGTAGCGCAAATCTTTGAATATATATATACATATATATATTCTTTCAGAGCGAACTTTTTTAAATCAAATCGTTGCATCTTGGGGGGTCCCTGGAACTACATATTTTCAGATGGTGGTCGGTGACCAAAATACATTAAAAATGTTGGGGTCATTGACATGAAATATTGAGAACCACTGATATGAAAACATGAGTTTTTTTTCCAGAAAATTCTCATGATTTAGAAGATTTAATTTTTTAAAATGTCATCCTCAAGGTCTAAATGTGTTAAAAGCAGACGTGGTGTTCAGGTATAGTGTGGTGGTTTTGAAGAACGTGTGCAGCTCTCTCTCTCTCTCTATGTAAACGCACCGATCTCTATGAAGTGCCTCGCAGCATTCCTCTCAAATCTTAACGGGAGTGGTGACTGGTGGTGAGTCTTAATTTCTAAATGGCCGCGTGACCCTGCAGGGGGGCTTGACAAAAATGACGTATTTTCAGCGGAGGAAATTAATATTTTTTCCCAGCTGAAAATGTGCCGTTTTTGAAGCGGGAACCCCTTTTGGTGTTAGCAATAATATGTTATGCTTTAGCTATTGAAAAATAGCAGATCTACAAGCTCTACAATCTACGAGCTTGTAGTGTCTGCTATATTTGAGAAATCGTGAAAAGGTAGTGCAAATCTTTGAATATATATATATATATTCTTTCAGAGCGAACATCACTTTTCACCGATTCTTATAAAAATAGCAGACCTACAAGCTCATAGCGCGCCACCGAGTGGCGCGCTACGAGCTCGTAGGTCTGCTATTTTTATAAGAATCGGTGAAAAGTGACATGAAAGCGTTTGAGAACGACTGACATAGAAAAACATCAGCTTTTTCAAGAAAACAGTCAGGATTTAGAAGACATTTTGCAGAATCGTTCCCGGGTCGTAATGGGTTAAAGATGATTCCCCCAGAAGTGAAATGAAAAGTCAGGAGGAATTTCCGATCCTGGTTGATGTGGGTCCTGTTTTTAAGTATAAAGAATTATTTTTTTAAAGTCCAGAAAATGCTCCTGTACCAATTGTCATACCTCCACGTGACATTTCAAGCATCAGCTCTTCAGCAGATATGGACTAGTGTGACTAGTTGCATGCTTATTTTTCTTTCTTTTTTTTT
This sequence comes from Protomyctophum bolini, assembly GCF_963924005.1. Taxonomy (NCBI): domain Eukaryota; kingdom Metazoa; phylum Chordata; class Actinopteri; order Myctophiformes; family Myctophidae; genus Protomyctophum; species Protomyctophum bolini. Next base: position 5,041,067 of record NC_137865.1, read on the forward strand.
CCAAGTGTATAACATTATTATCACTCGTATACTGTAATGCATTTCTGTACCATAATGGAAGCAAGGAAATGCTGCATAGGAAAACTTCTCATATTTACCGAGGTCACTCATTTCGCAACGGCATTAGGCACATTAACATATAAGTATGTATAGGTATACATAGTGTGTGTGTGTGTGTGTGTGTGTGTGTGTCAGTGCGTGCGTGTGCGTGCGTGCGTGCACAAATGCATGCATGCATGCAATCGCACCAACGAGCGCATGCGTGTGTGGCTGGTGGCCACCCCATCAACCCGTTCAGTCAGCTGTCACTAACACTAACAGCCTAGCAGCCAAGCTATGGTGTGTGCGCGCGTGTGTGTGTGTGTGTGTGTGTGTGTGTGTGTGTGTGGAGGATGGGGAGAGAAGAAGGAGGAGGAATGGAGGGAGACGACAGTAACAGCCTAGTAATGAGAGAGTATAGGGATGGAGACGGAGAGAGAGGGGGAGAAAGACGAGGGGACAGATGAGACGATGGGAAGACATAAGGAAGGACTGGATGTCCGCAAAGGAAGGGAGAGATATTAATAAAAGGGGGTCGCGGAGACAAACGAGAAAGATATACTGTGATGTTATAGTTTGCCTGTTGTTTGGTGCACATAATAAAGGTCCCATCGATGCACTCCCCCCTTGTAATACATTGATCAGTTCTCTTAACCCATTCTGAACGGGAACCCGTTTTGGTGTCGGCATCATGTTATGCTTTAGCTATTGAAAAATAGCAGATCTACAAGCTCATATCGCGCCACCGAGTGGCGCGCTACGAGCTTGTAGGTCTGCTATTTTTGAAAAATCGAAGAGTGACTGACATTTTTTTAAATCTGATCTCAGGTCAGAATGGGTTAATCAGACCCAGTGTATGTCCAGTGGAAACCTCGTATGAATCTGATCTCAGGTCAGAATGGGTTAAGTTTTCATCACATCATTGATGTGTCGTGTGTAAAGCAACTGAGAAGATAATCCCCCCAGAGGTGGAATTCAGGTGTCTTCGCAGCAACAGTATATAACTCAGAACGAACCCACCCTGGGCAAGACCTATACAGTATACGCTGTTGTAGTAGAGGCTATCATTTGTTTGGGGCGGAGGTAATTGCGGGATTTTAGCGGAAGTATCGCCCCCAAGGAAATGACGTTGATGCTTTGTTACCAATCGGTTTACATTCTCCGCGAATGAAACGAGTGTTGTGGTGATTGGTCGGGGGAAAATATCGTATCCGGGTGGAAATACATCTTGACGGATGTTTCCCGGACGATACGTCCGCCGATAGCATCTCTGCCTTACGTTGTTTTGTGACCAGGCTTTTCTTTTCGCAGATAAGTATAAGCCTGGGACTAGAGGCTAGAATGAACCACAGAGAGGTCCATGGAAGAGGCCCTTGGCCTTGATATGAAATTGTATCTCTGAATGAGTGAACAAAATGTACTTTATATGTATGAATGAGTATACATACAGCAGAAGCAGCAATATTCGAATGGATATCCCATTTATGTATTATCAATGTCTTATCAATGACGGTGAATATGGTATTATGGTCCGTTAACGGGCATTCAATATGACTGAACATACTGTATACATACTGTATATCCTCTGGACAGGCATCTGTCAAAGTTTGACAGAGTGCATCCTAATAGTACAGTATGTGGATATATTTTTAATATATATTTTATCCCACGATTTTGCTACCCATTTTTCCACCCAGTGTCAATTATCTAATCTGTAATCCTGGTCGCTACACTTCCTCTGCCAAACTGGGGGGGCAGCGGACTGACCTCATGCTTCCTCCTATGCATGAGGAGTCCAAGCTGCTTCTTTTCACCCCTGACAGAGGGGGATTTCCCCGGGCCGGAACGTAGCGCGTGGAAGGAACACGTTATTCCGACCAGTTCCTTTCCCCTCCATCAGGCGCCCCCGGTTGGCCAGGGGGAGGTAGTTTTAGAGACCAGGATTACTGCATGTGAGGGTATATGTGGATATCACTAGTCAAAAGTCAGACAGACCAGCTCTCAAAGTTCTCATAGTGGGGTCAAGCTTGGTTGTGGAGACCAGCTCAGTGGCCTTGTGGTTAGAGTGTCCGCCCTGAGACTGTGAGGTCGGGGTTCGATCCCCGGCTGGGTCATATCAAAGACTGTAAAAATGGGACCCAGTGCCTCCCTGCTTGACACTCGGCATCAAGGGTTGGATTGGGGGTAAGTCCCTGTGACATACTAGCGTCATGTCCAGGGGGTGCACTTGTACATCAAGCTTCCTCACACTGCAGAAACAGGAGATAGGCTCCTGCGCCCTATGGGCTACTTACTTTACTTGGTTGTGGAGACTGACCGGCAAAAGGGAGCGGCCATGTATCTTTGTGGTGTGCCGAGGAGGGATGAGTAGTCTGTGACTGTCTGCTCCTCATCCTCACTATCTCATTATGGAGGGGATGGGAGGGGTTCTCCGAGATAGTGTCCAGCTTATACTCCTCGTCATGTCAACTTTGACACCAGCAGTACAGTACTGCTTTGAACTGTTGGTCTTCTCACTACATGTATCTATTGTTAATATAAAATCCAACTCCCTACTCCCTATTCTATGGCCATCTTACCATATAAGTTAATGGCAAGGTGCAACTTCCAATGGCAGCCCATTCATCCAAACAGAAAAGTCCTATCTAATTGTATTAAACAATGTCAACAACAACTCACCAACATTGCAGCTGTACGGAAAGCTTGAATTATTCTCTTTCTATCCTCAAAGTGTTTGTTTCATAAAAAATCCACTGTAGACATGTTATGAGCTATACTTTGTGTCCTTGCAGGTGATTATTTTTCCCAGTGCTGGAGTTTTGAAGTGCTCGTTAGATATCACTCAACTGCCCTGTGCACCACCTGTTTATAATTAGCACATAACGCAGGAGGCAGCAGGACGTTGCTTTATACTGAAAACGAGTGCTTCCAAAACTCTGACGGAAACATGGCCGCAAATGGACAATAAGGATGTTTACTGAAAGAGATAAATAATTGAAAAGGTTAATGAGTTCACATACAACGAAATTGCCGATGCTATATCCTTTGGGGCTTTTCCATTATATTGTTATAACACGCTATTTAGACAGATTGAAAATCACCATGGTCAAACTCTGTATCAAATACTCCCCCTAAAGGAAGAATCACAGCTCACACAACATGACTCAAGTTATGCGACATTGATGCTCACTCACGTGCTGCGCTTGTTATTGTCTTGACCAGGCCGAAGGCGCGGCCGACGTTTTTGCCCCCCTGTCCGTCCACGTGTGTCCAGTCCGTGTGTCCGTGAGCAGCTAATCCGGGACCGATTGGCGAGAAACTGCACACACATTCCCAAGTAAAAACCTCTGCCCCCAAATGTTTCACCAGCCTGTTATATAGCGCTGCCAAAACATTTTCGGTACACATTATCTCTATAGTCGTGTGTGATCAAGACCAATATGTCAGGTTTTTTTATATCCCGCACTGATTGGCTAAGATTATAGCCTCCAAGGTTTGCAGGAGTGGCCTCGATTTGAACATTGTACTGTACATTGTACTCTACTGCAGGGTTGTTGGTTTTTTTTTGCAACTGAATGGCTGGAAAATGGAAATGAAGAGTTTACATATAGTACACATAGTCCATGCATACACCTTCCCTAATGATTATACCTGGTTTATTTATGGTGTATTGTCTCTATTATTAAGGTTATTGTAGCAGTCAATTTATATTGGGGGTCGGGAGGGGTGGGGTGGGGCGGGGCGGGGGTCCCGAGACGTTGCATTTTCGGGGGTCCCCGGCCAAAAATGTTGAGAACCCCTGCTCTACTGTATAGAACAACAGGTTCACCCATTAGATGACCATCAAACTATATTTGCATGGCGTTTTGTTTCAGGCTGGATTTGTCTTTTTCTTTGTATAACTATTTAAAAAAAGAGAAGAAAAAGTCTGCTCCCATTATCTATTTTAACAATTGTAAAGTGGCCACTAGCCAATGACAACATGTGCGAGAGATGTGGCCAAGATGTGGCAAGCCAATCAGAGTCACCAGCTCTCAGCCCACACCAGGCCCGCCCCCGGCTCACACGTCACTAGCTCTCAGAAATTCAGAATCTGCAGCGTTCTCTCCGTCTCTCCGCTCTCGCAGGAGAAGACACAAACGAGGAAGGGGAGGAATTGGATTTAGCTTATTCCTTCTAAATGTCTGTATTTAAAATATCACTGACACAGCGATTCCCTTACTTACATCAACATTGTTCTTTGTCACTACTTCGTTCGTGGCGAAATATTAACATTACACATATCGCTTTGCCTCTTTTCGCCTGACAGCCAACTGCCCAGTACACATACAGTACACACGGCTGCACGCACACACAGGAATAGCCTGCAGGCAATTTCCGTCTTCCCATAGTGCGCGGCAACGTAATCTGGAATGAGTGCCCGCGAAGCGGGCATGAAATTCTAGTGAGTTTATAAACGTAGATGGCAATACAAAGGTTAAAGGGGAATTCCACTCATTTTCAACATTTTACTATGTCGTTAATATACCTGATAGCAATAGGTTGTAGCTAATGATAAATGATAAATTATAATTTACAATTTACAATTTAGGCATTTAGCAGACGCTCTTAATCCAGAGCGATTTACATTATGCAAGAACAAAAAAGCATTGGGATACATCACATAAAAAGCATTTATCATGAAACATGCGTAAGCTAAGAACTTAACAGTGGAATATCTATATAATGAGACTATACATATAAACTATACATATATACTATACTATGCTATACATATGTACTATGACGTGCTATGACTACATACAATGCAATTATAGTGCTGCCTACATAACATGCTATAAGTCTCTATCAAATGCTATCTAAGTCTACAGAAATGCTATCTAAGGGGGTAGGGTAAGTTCTATGGGCCATGATGGAGTCTGAAAAGGTGGGTTTTCAGACTACGGCGGAAGATTGGGAGTGATGCTGCAATTCTGACTGCAATGGGAAGTGCATTCCACAGTTTTAGAGCCAGAAGGGAGAAGAGTTTGGGACGTGTGGAGTTCAATCATACTTGCAAGATATGAGGGAGCCATACCTTTGGTTGCTTTGAATGCCAGCATCAGAGTTTTGTATTCTGTGCGGGCAGCGACCGGGAGCCAGTGGAGGGAGCGGAGCAGGGGGGAGACATGTGAGAATTTTGGCTGGTTGAAGACCAAGCAAGCTGCGGCATTTTGGATCAGTTGGAGAGGCTTAAGTGCACATGCTGGTAGGCCAGTAAGGAGGGAGTTACAATAGTCGAGTTTTGACAAGACTGTTGTCTGGATTAGGAGCTGGGCTGATTCCTGGGTGAAGAACGGTCTAATTCGTCGTATGTTATAGAGTGTGAACCTACAGGATCGAGAAACAAAGAGAGACTTGTTTTAGAAATTGAAGTAAGAAAGAATAATTTGTGTGACACTTCACACTGGAATCAAAACAACATTGGGACAGAAATGGAACTAACAGCAGAAGTTTCGTGTAATAATGTGTTTCTATTCTGTATCTTCTATCTAGACTCCATACACCTCCTTGTGTGTAAAGATGAGGTATTCCCTGAGCAGCAGGAGAGAACCTCCAGTCTGGTCAAAGAGGAACCAGGGTCTCTACAGATTAAAGAGGAACAGGAGGAGATAACCTCCAGTCTGATCAAAGAGGAACCAGAGTCTCCACAGATTAAAGATGAACAGGAGGAGAGAACCTCCAGTCTGGTCAAAGAGGAACCAGGGTCTCTACAGATTAATGAGGAACAGGAGGAGAGAACCTCCAGTCTGATCAAAGAGGAACCAGAGTCTCCACAGATTAAAGATGAACAGGAGGAGAGAACTTCCAGTCTGGTCAAAGAGGAACCAGGGTCTCTACAGATTAAAGAGGAACAGGAGGAGATAACCTCCAGTCTGATCAAAGAGGAGCCAGAGTCTCCACAGATTAAAGATGAACAGGAGAAGAGAACCTCCAGTCTGGTCAAAGAGGAACCATCATCTCCACAGGAACAGGATGAGCTACTTCAAAGATCAGAGGAGGATGGTGGATCAACAGAGACATTACTATCAGTGGAACATGAATATGATGAAAACATACAAACAGAACCTGTAGCCAGCACCTCATCTAAACACATGGAAACACAAGCTGATGTAGAGGACTGTGGAACATCACAACCAACTTATAATCAGCTCATCTCTTCACACTGTTCTGAATCTGACATGACTGAAGACAGTGATGAGTGGGATGAGACCACGGATGACCAGTCAGGTTTAAACACACAGCAATTGCACAATACACAACACATGGGAGGAAATAGTTTGTCTTTGAGCAACAAGCTGCTCCGTGACCTCAAGTCACCAAAACAAAGTCACTCCACGAGGAGTCAAATAGGTAAGAAATGTTTTAGTTGTGCACTTTGTGGTAAAATGTTTAAAAGCAAGGGAACTCTGAATAGTCACATGTTGACTCACACAGGGGAAAAGCCCTTTTTGTGTACAGTTTGTGGCAAGGGCTGCAGACAAAAGGGTAATCTAAAAGTACACATGAGCACTCATACAGGGGAAAAGCCCTTTACGTGTACCGTTTGTGGCAAAGGCTATAGTGGCAACTTAAAAATACACATGTTGACTCACACAGGGGAAAAGCCCTTTTTGTGTACAGTTTGTGGCAAGGGCTGCAGACAAAAGGGTAATCTAAAAGTACACATGAGCACTCATACAGGGGAAAAGCCCTTTACGTGTACCGTTTGTGGCAAAGGCTATAGTGGCAACTTAAAAATACACATGAGGACTCATACAGGGGAAAAACCCTTTACGTGTACCGTTTGTGGCAAAGGCTGTACTCATAGTGGCAACTTAAAAATACACATGAGGACTCATACAGGGGAAAAACCCTTTACGTGTACAGTTTGTGGCAAGGGCTGTAGTCAAACAGCTGATCTAAAAGCACACATGAGGACTCATACAGGGGAAAAGCCCTTTACATGTACAGTTTGTGGCAAGGGCTTTAATCAAAGGGGTAGTCTAAAATTACACATGAGGACTCATATAGGGGAAAAGCCCTTTACGTGTACAGTTTGTGGCAAGGGCTGTATTCATAATGGGGCATTAAATGTACACATGAGGACTCATACAGGGGAAAAACCCTTTACGTGTACGGTTTGTGGCAAGGGCTGCAGTCACAAGGTTAATCTAAAAGTACACATGAGGACTCACACAGGGGAAAAACCCTATATGTGTACCGTTTGTGGCACAGGCTTTAGTCGAAAGGATAATCTAAAATCTCATATGATGACTCATACAGGGGAAAAGCCCTTTACGTGTACAGTTTGTAAAAAAGGCTTTAGTCTGAATGGAAGTCTAAAAACACACATGAAGACTCACAAAGAGGAACAAAGCTGTTAAATGATTAGTGCTTTTTTGAGAGGCGCTATCCCCTCCCTAGGTGAGGGCAGAAAATAAAGACACCAAAAGTGATTGTGGTGATCAAACCCTTTATGTGTACAGTTTGTGAAAAAGGCTTTAGTCAGAATTGCAATATAAAAACATTGTCTAGAAGAGTAACTAGCAATCACTTCGTTTTATCATTTGTTTAGATTTTCTTTATAGAATAATTGTCTTCATAGAATGCATTGTAATAGAAAATATTTACTCTGTCATACCTGTAGAAATGAAACACTGTCTGTAATTTCTTATTTTTCAAATAAAGGTTTGACAGCTACAGATCCTTTATGTGTGTTCATTACAAGAAGCTCATCACAACACATGTCTTTCACTTCCTTTAAGTATGGACATCTACTGTGAACAATACAGTGACAAGAATGGCTTAATTTTACATGATTCATACCAAACTATTACTAGAGCATGATAGGAGTATTAATTGTACAGTGAACATGACAGGAGTAAGTCTTATTATCACAGTGTGCATACTGTCCATTGTACTGTAACCACATGTACATCTAACGTATAATAAGAAATGTTTCATGTTCTGAAGGTCTATTCATAGTCTGGATTTTCGGTGGTGAGGTGACCACCAACCGGAGCTGAAATAACGTTGAGCGGTGGTGAGTAAAAACAGAGAGAAGGGCTGGAGTGGTGGCGGTGGTTTGCTCTTCACCGCGGCTCGTGACGTCATGTTGTAGTTCGGTGGTCACCTCACCACCGAAAATCCAGACTATGTATGAGCCTTAACAGTTTTGTTTAAGGGTGGTGACACATCCCTTAGTCATACTGTGATGATGGTAAAACTATGACAGAACTAGAACTGCACTCTGCCGAGTGCATACTTGCTTGTTGCACACTAGTAGGCCATAAATGGCCTACTAGTGCGCAAGCAGAGCGCGCAAGTACTTTCGACCGCTGGAAAGTATCACATCTCAGTATCTCTGTGAAGGAACGTTTGAAATGTATAATCATTACGTGTAACTATTTGCTACCTAACTACTTTTTTACAGAAAAATGAATCATTGATATGTGATGAAAAAAAAAGGTATATAAACTGAATTAAAATATATTATACAGTATAATTATTTTATTACTTATTGTAAATTGTCAATTGTTTTTCAAATCACTCATTCTTGAGATGAGGGACAAAAGTGGAAAAAACATGTCCCACACATAAGAGCCTTATTTTATGTAAAAAATAAATTAATTCATAAAAATAAAAGCACTTGCAAAGTTAAGTGTAATACAGTTGTGTATTATTATGCCCTTCATTTCATTATAATTGTTTTCATATTCCATCTGAATTAGTTAAAAGCAGGCCCTGTACCCAAAAAGGCCTGTATTTAGCCTGTCCTCAGCAAGTGGCCACAATTTCAAACTGCCAAAAAAGTGTCTAATACTGTCACAATCACATAAATATACATACTAAATTAAAGTAGATTGTCAACAACATAGCAAATAATATACACAGTTAATTTTAATTTATATTTTCTATTAAATATCTCATATCAAATGTTCGTCCCACGTCTCCGTCAACTCCGTCAGGTTTTTTTAAAAGTCTTAAATTAATCAGAAAATATTGTCGACAGATTTAGCCTGAAGACTCCTTTTCCAAGTCCCATTTATATTTGTTGCAACAGTGGAGTACCTGGTCTGACAAGCATTCAATTGTTTGATATTTTAAACAAACAATGTTGATATCAATGTGGTCACAGCTTTTACATGTCAACTCCGTCTGCACATTTTTATGATATTTGTTAAGAATTCCAAAATAATGTTTATTATTTTAGTTTAGGGGTTAGGTTTAGCTAACAAAATTAAGCAAAAACAAAATGGCTACATTGTACTAAAGAGGGTTAAGATGAAAACAAATGCCATTTTGTCAACTCCGTCAGACGTCAACTCCGTCAGATTTTGTGTCTGACGGAGTTGACGTGTATCTGACGGAGTTGACAAAAGTGTTCCTAAAACAATAAAAATATTGTTTTTGAATAATGGGCAGTATTCTAATTTGGCACACAGTTAGAGCATGCCTTAAGGAACATTTTTGGCTATGGGGCCATCACAGATTTGTCTCGTGGTGACCATGGCAGCCATATTACAAAAGAGCCGCCACCTGATGTTATTTTACAATAACTCAAGTTCTACACCACCTAGGATCTTGATTCTGGTGACTAAGACCTCATTTTCAAGGATGAGGGATACAGTGGTACAATTTAGACTTTCCCTGTGACCATGGCAGCCATTTTTCAAAATGGCCGCCACCTGCTGTTATTTTACAATAACTCAAGTTCTACACCACCTAGGATCTTGATTCTGGTGACTAATCATACATTTTCAAGGATGTGGGCTACATTGGTAATATTTAGATTTGTCTGTGACCATAGCAGCCTTTTTTTTTTCAAAATGGCCGCCACCTGCTGTTATTTTACAATAACTCAAGTTTTAGACCACCTAGGATCTTGATTTTGGCGACTAATCATACATTTTAAAAGATGAGAAATACAGTGGTACTATTTAGATTTGTCCTGTGACCATGGCAGCCATTGTTTTTCAAAATGACCACCAACCTGCTGTTATTTTACCAATAACTCAAGTTTTAGACCACCAAGGATCTTGATTCTGGCGACTAATCATTACATTTTCAAGGATGAACTTTCTCTGGGAGAGGTAAGGGCTTATTTCAGGTGCAGGTTGAGTTTCTACTGACAGGACATTAAAAGGAGGTGGGCTTTCTGGCCTTTGACTTGCCCCTTTCAGGTACAGATGCACAGTTTGACTTCACTGGCCACTGCAGGGAACTGTGGGGGAGAAACTTTGGTCTCTTGACACCCCGATTAGGTTCAGGGTTTTTTTTGGTGGAGACTTGCCTTTCATGACATCTTTGCTGCAGCAGTTGATCTCCTTACTGCCAGTGGTGGCACACTCTGGGTCTCTGGGGCATTGTATCTTGGTGGCCTCCTGCCAGTGTTTCTCCATCCTTCTCCTGAGCTCTGTTCTGGGGCTCTGTTATAGTCAACTTACATTGTCTTGGCTGGAGATTGCTTTCCTGCAGGGTCCAGCCCAGTCTTGTGCAGATGGCTGCTGGCCCACCTGGAGGCCCCAACCTCACTTGTTCGGTTGGTGTGATTAGGTGGGGTGGTCTTCCCCAATCAGGATGAGGGGTTTGACCCTTTCAAACGGCAGTCTGGCCAAGTGTCTGTATTTAGTTGTGAGTTTAGATACAGGATACGATTGCTCACCCAGCCCCAGGTGACATGAGGTGAAGGCTCCTTTGATTTGGTAACATTGCTTTGGTTGACATGCTGGGGACACAAAGAAAGACACTGATGCCTTCAGTGTCTGCACATCCTGCCTGATGGTCCTGAAGCCAAATCTTCTGTCTTCAGTCTTTCGCTCACTGTTCACTGCTCACTGTTCACCTCACCGAATTTAGCCCAAGGAGTTTGACCCCTAGTTTGGCCATAGACCCCCTAGTTTGGCCATAGCCACTTGCCCAAATGTGCCGACATGTGCTGACCTCATCACATCTGTGATGATGGCTATGGCCGTTTTTAGCCAACGTAGTGTTTTTTGTGCAAAACTAATGCTTGGAATGGATCCAGAATCATGAAAAGCCCCTAGTTTGACATGCCACATGCTACTTAAAGCATAATGAAATTTAGAACATTTAGCCTTATATTGGTTGTTGATGGTACCCAACTTTCAGCAGCTGTCAAACATGCCCCTAGGGTGGTCAAATAGAAACCAATGTGGGATATGTTAGTAGACACCTTTACAAACATTGGTGAAGAAAATTCTTGGTAAGAAATGTATTCACAGATTTTATATTATTCTGATAATATTCCCTGAGTAAATTGGTAAAATAATAGCAGGTCCACCATTTTTGAAAATCCCATGGTCACAGGATAAATCTAAATAGTACAACTGTATTCCTCACCCTTGAAAATGTATGATTAGTCACCAGAATCAAGATCCTAGGTGGTGTAGAACTTGAGTTATTGGGAAATAACAGAAAGTTGGCGGCCATTTTGAAAAATGTCTACCATGGTCACAGGACAAATCTAAATAGTACCAATGTATCCCACATCCTTGAAAATGTATGATCAGTCACCAGAATCAAGATCCTAGGTGGTGTAGAACTTGAGTTATTGGGAAATAACAGAAAGTTGCGGCCATTTTGAAAAATGGCTGCCATGTTCACATGGCAAATCTAAATAGTACCACTGTATTCCTCATCCTTGAAAATGTGGGATTAGTCACCAGAATCAAGATCCTAGGTGGTCTAGAACCTAAATCAGTTAAACTTGTCAACTCCGTCAGATGTTTGTCAACTCCGTCAGACGTTCGTCCCGTGATGTTTTTGTTAATTTCCAAAGAAATAGAAAATTAGCTGTCAAATCTTTTGTGCTTATGTATTGAAACACCAACTGAAATGATACGTAATGATGATTTTTTTTTTTTTTACATGGTTTTCAAGTTATAATATTGAAAATAAAGGTTGAAATGACGGTTTTGAGAAATTGGATATTTCATAATAGTGTGATATTGGAACAAAATAATATTAAAATATTTGTATTTCTTAACTTGATTACTGAAAGCCATTATAAGATAACTGAGGACTTTATATTATTGTTGAAATGATAAAATTCAATTAAAAGGGATTTTAGTGTGTCTGACGGAGTTGACATGAATCAGGTATTAAGTGCATAAATGTCCCATTTTAGAAAGAAATGTTATGCGAAAAACCTGTTCCTTCTCAAGATTGGTAGTTGAGACCTGTGTCTACAAATACATCTATTTGATTTGAATGTATCTTAAAAAAAAAAAAAATCCAGTTTGAAAAAAGTTTTGTCCCTTATCTCAAGAATGGGTGATATGTATTTCATTTTGTACTATAGTGATATTAATACTAAATCATGATCAGAGTAATATGTGTCTCTAACTTCAATTTCTGTAATAATACTTTCAAATTTGTTGAAATATATATGATCTAAAATACTTCCGAAATCTGTAGTTGGATTTGTATTTAATTGTTTAAAGCAGATACCACATTACGTCATCTTTGAGAGCTGGGACCAGAGTACACGGTGTGTATATGTATGACTAGCTCTCAGTGATGACGTAAGAGATATGGTCATCTGTGTAGTCTGGTCCCAGCAGACCAGGCACAGATTTACAAATTACAAATCACATTACAACTACATACAGAGTATGTAGTTGTAATTTGATTAGCAGTATACTGTGGTTACTTGGTTCCAAAAAGTGAAGCCAAGTTTTTTTCAACCGTAAGTCTGTGCCTGGTTTGCTGGGACCAGTTACAACATTACGTCATCGTTGAGAACTGGGACCAGAGTACATGGTGTGTATATGACGTAATGTTGTAACTTGTAACTAGTCCCAGCAAACCAGGCATACACTTACGGTGTATGACTAGCTCTCAGTGATGACGTAAGAGAAATGGTCATCTGTATAATCTGGTCCCACCAGATACCACATTACGTCACCTTTGAGAGCTGGGACCAGAGTACACGGTGTGTATATGTATGACTAGCTCTCAGTGATGACGTAAGAGATATGGTCATCTGTGTAGTCTGGTCCCAGCAGACCAGGCACATATTTACAAATTACAAATCACATTACAACTACATACAGAGTATGTAGTTGTAATTTGATTAGCAGTATACTGTGGTTACTTGGTTCCAAAAAGTGAAGCCAAGTTTTTTTCAACCGTAGGTTTGTGCCTGGTTTGCTGGGACCAGTTACAACATTACGTCATCGTTGAGAACTGGGACCAGAGTACATGGTGTGTATATGACGTAATGTTGTAACTTGTAACTAGTCCCAGCAAACCAGGAACAGACTTACGGTTGAAGAAAACTTGGCTTCACTTCGAAGAGACCTAGCGAAATTATTACTTGCGCGCTCTGCTTGCGCAAGTAATAATAGTAGTTGTGGACATGAAGTGTGGGTTCAATTGTTATCTGACAATTGGTATTAATGAAACATGATTGTGAAACATGTCTTTCAGATTGACCAGTTACTCTTGATGGACGATTGAGTCAGTTGTGTCTTTATCATAGACTGTAAAAAATATGGACAAAGCGTTCCGCGGGTCTAACATGAACGTAAAATGAAGCCTGTCAGTCCTTGCAATGGAAGTCGCCATCTTTCTAGATCCGTTTGGGCCCAGCTGGCCATTGGCTGGCCCAGACAACGAGGCGGGACTTCCCCCCTTCTTCTTCGTTGGTTTTTATTTTGACTCGAGTGGGTGGGGGATCCCGTTCATAGACTGTAACGGTAGCCACGCCCCTCAGAACATGCGCGACTTTATGGTCATTTTTTTAATAAATGGGACCATAATTTTCCAAAAAGAATATTATGACATTAGAAATGAGACTTTAAACTAGTGACTGGAAGCAAAAAGTATTCATGACCATGTTTATTAAGGTAATACAGTCTAGGTGAAGTTGGGCCCAAATACATGGACTTCTATGGGGCTATGGGTTTTTTTGAGCCCAATGACAGCGCCACAACAGGCCATTATATGAACTTTCATTTCCTTAGTGGCTTCACAAAATATCTGTCTGACTGCCCCCCTGGTCTTTATATGTACAGCAAGCATGATGCTACTGTACAATACCAGCAGTTATAACACAAATCAATGTATTGTTATTTCTAGTCGTAGGCTATGGGAATTACACATTGATCTACATTGGTTGTGAATGTTGTGGAGTTTTTAGGAGGATGTTAATGGACAGGTGAGAATGGTTGCTGAATGTATGGGCCAACCAATTTGCATGTGATCCTTTTAGTATGATAAGTAGAGTGGATGTAGCCTACTCCTACAGTATTGTGTGAATGGAGTGGAACGTGTATATAGGATTAGGAATCATTTGCATTTCAATTATTTAGACTGGGAAATAATTAGCATCCCTGCGACATCATCTGAAATGTGACAAAAGCAACTTGAGTTATTTGTCACCCCTACATTTGGACTTTACAAGGTTAAGCATTCCTAAATTCACCACACCCACTGCACGCACACATGGTCATACTTGTAAACAATACAGTGACAAAAAAGACAAAACTGAAGTAATTGTTTTGGAATCAAGGATGGTGGATGAAAAGTCCAGCGCTCAGCTTCAAACCTTGACTTAGTCATGGACTCTAAGCAGAGTTCTAAGCAATAATAAAAGTCCCCCCATTCTGTGTTGCCTAGAAAAATATTTTTTCTATTATTTCCACACAACAGCTCTAAGCTATATTCCATAGTTTCCTTTCATGGCTGTTTACATTCGAGGGTCGCCGGTCCTCTCGAACGGAACAGTTTAACGTCATGCCCAGGACGGAAAGCTATATTATAATAAGCTATAAAGCTATATTAATGACATAGTAAAAGGTTTAAAATGAGTGGTATTCCCCTTTTAAGGCAGGGGTTCTCAACGTTCTTGTCTGGGGACCCCCCGGGAATGCTTTGGCCATGTTCCCCAAAGTGTGCCCAAGTTCCCCAAAATGTGCTGACCTCATCACATTTGTGACGATTGCAATGGCCGTTTTTAGCTCAAGGACTGTTTTTTTTTGCACAAAAACTAATGCTTGGGATGGATTCAGAATCATGAAAATCCCCTAGTTTCACATGTCACGTGCTACTTAAAGCATAAGGAAAGTTTGAGATTTTTGCCTTATATAGGATGTCAATGGTATGGTCACACATAAACCCCTATAATAACATTGCTCAGTACCGACAGACAGTCAGCAAGTGGATTCACGAATGTAGACTATACCAAATGATGCCTTTCCTGGATGGTTTAATGTGAAGCTCTCAGTGGCGTTATTACCTTTTTTATTATGTTGTCAAGGCCACTTGGAACATCATCATGGGAATTTAGTGCAGACAATGTGAAGAACAGCTAAAACGGTAGCGGGTTTGACACCATATCCTCTGGAGAAGTTGTTTAATTCAGGCAGTATGGAGTACAGCCTGAAATGAAAAGCCCAGGAGGCTTGCTAGCTTGCATCCCTAACATGCAGCACTGCAAGTCTGAACCTGCCCCTACCACCTTACCTGATGCTAGTTAGCAGGGACACACATAGGGCTATCACCATCATGAAACTGTACTTTGTACGATTAATTGTCCCACAAATAATTGCGATTCATGATCTAATTGGGTTTTGGGCATTGAACATTGGAACATAATTTTGATTATTTGATTATAATTTCTGGCAATACAGAATACAATAGAGCGTCCCGCGGGTCTCCCACCCCTCGAGAGACCCGGAAAAGACTGCCCCTGTTCATTTTCCTCATAGACATTTCAAAAAGTATTTTCATGCCTCATACAAAGCCAACTCGAGTTGTGACAAATCATGACAACAAACACATTTTTTTGGGCCGAACAAATAATTAGAATGAAGAAAAAAAACGGCAGGTTACAACACTTTTTGTTGTTTTTCTTAATTATTTGTTTGGTCATAAATATTGACATGTGTTTTTTGTCATGATTTGTCACGACTCCAGTTGGCCTTGCCGAGCCATGGGGCCCATAGGGCAGGAGCCTATGTCCTGTTTCTGTAGCGTGAGGCAGCTTGACGTACAAGTACACCCCCTGGACTTGACGCTAGTATGTCGCAGGGACTTGACCCACAATCCAACCCTTGATGCTGAGTGCCAAGCAGGGAGGCACTGGGTCCCATTTTTAGAGTCTTTGGTATGAAGCCCGACCTCCCAGTTTCAGGGCGAACACTCTAACCACAAGGCCACTGAGCTGCTGGTTACAAGATCAGATATCATCTCAAATAGATTAAATTAGGCGATTTATATTTGTGACAGGGCAAAAGCCACACAGACGGACACACTTAGCATAGCTGATGCTTAACCACAATATGCAAATACATATACATGTACACATCTGCACTTAATATTATATATTTGTGACATGTGACATGCATGCTTTGCCAAACTTTGTCACATCACTGAAACGTATCTGGAGAACATTGTATTTGTTGTCATCTGCCTTGATTGGAAGGCGCTTTGGGTCCATAGTGTTAACCCATTCTGGACGGGAACCCGTTTTGGTGTTTTAACTAAGCATTATTTAGCCATTGGAAAATAGCAGATCTACAAGATCATAGCGCGCCACCGAGTGGCGCGCTATACGAGCTTGTAGGTCTGCTATTTTTGAAAAATCTTTGAATATATATATTCTTTCAGAAGACTTTATTTATTTCGACGTCAGGCCTAAATAGCATCTCTGTCTCAGTGCCACATGACGCCTTTGGACGCCTCCCCCTGGTGGCCAAGAGTGGTGCCTTTGGACGACTTTTTTTGTATTAATCCATATTTCGAAAATTCCTCTAATCTGGTGTGCAGGTGATGATATGTAACCTGACGCTGCCAGATCCAAAAAGCTTGCTACACAAATTTGTTTCACAGCTTATTTGGATCTGGGATCGCGGAAGCAAATTCGATGACGGGGCTGTTCATTTTTTTCAAGATACATGGTAGATGATTGGATGGGAGCGTCTGTCTATCACCGTGTGGGCGTGCAAACACAACCAATCATATCGACGTGTCTATATACCGTCACATCCGCATCCCGCCTTTAGCTCACGCTGATTGGTTCGGTACGAAGCAGATCTGACTCAGGGCTCAACTCCGTCAGAGATCCCAGATGAGTGTTGTGTTGGGGAATATGTTTCCCCAATACCGCCCTCATCTGGCAGCGTCAGGTTAGATGATATGCACATTTAATTACATTTTCTTTCTTTTATTTTTAATGGGCTTCGGTGGCAACGAGGGCCAAAACTGGTGTCCACCAGGTGGCACTGAATGAGTTTTAACGCTATGGTATACTTTCAACTTCCTGCACACGCATGAAAGGCTGCACTGCCTGTCGAGTTGTGTAAAGAACACTTTCGCTACTCACCACAATACAAAGACAGTTTTGTGGAGTTGAAACCTCTTTTCCCTTGTGTACTACACTCTGAGCCCCCCCCCCCCGACTACACTTTATAAAATGCCCTTTTTGGCCAGAAAATATTTCACCGGAAGAGTAGAAATTAGAATGTGTTCTTTTTATTTTTCCAGCAGTCGACGAGCAGTTCAACCTTCTTTCTTGCGCTCACAGGAAGTTGAAAGGTCTGGCGTTACCAGACTGTTGCCTCCTCAATTTCCAAATGCTTTCATCATACAGTCTGGGCCAACGGAAGAGCTGTCATTAGTAAACTATAAAGCGGAAGTGGAGCCTCCTCGCCACTTCAGTTTCGTCTTTACAGTCGCACACATTTATCCTAATATGAATAGAAAACATCTAAGCATATATAGCTTGTTGCTTAGCAGAAAGATAGGTCCAGACTCTATATAGCATTAGGAGATTGTGGAATAGTTGTCTGGCTGTATACACAAGACTAAAAGCTAGGTAAACTTTTCCCCATGTTTGTGTTAATTTATTTAAATTGATGCAAAGCGTTTTTCTTGATGGTTATTTTTTTCATTTGATTTTTTTTACTCCCTTTTGTTTTGACATGGCTGCATTTCATCTTTTGCTTATTGTATGGCACTTTTATAACCCTGTTTGGCAAAATGCTCAATTTAGTTTTAATTATCTGAAAGGTTAATTCACTGGAACAAGGGGAGAATGTATATACACTAAATTGTGAACCGTGTTCATAAATGTGTGGTTCACTATTGTTACAGTCTGAAAATGATGGCTGCATGTGTCCTTTACTTTTTTATTATTATTCGTGGAAAGTTGCCTTTATGGTGATTCACGAATCTCTCCCCCCCCCCCCCCCCCCCCTCCCCATCTTCAAGCATCAGTATGTATTATTTTTTTCCCCCCCAGCTCCTCTAAATGACAGAGCTATATTCTCTCAGCTGGGTGGTGACAGACACACAATAGGATAAAGACTCGTAATGACTCTCTTCTCTCACTGGTCACTCAGCTGGCAAAGGTCACTGCTGATTTACTGGCTGACAGCTGACATATGTAGACAAAAACCACCATGGACCTGACGATCGTCTCTCATCCATTATGCTCCCTCGTCCGTCAGTCCGTAGTACGTCCGTCTATCTGTGCATTAAATTAAGACAAATGGAGAGAGAGAGAGAGAGAGAGAGAGAGAGAGAGAGGAGAGAAAGATGGAAGAAAGTGACACAGAGCATATAGGAAAGCAAAGGATTGGGAGTCAGTGACTCATTTGATTAGTCCATTAAAATGACACATTTGATTACTCCCATTAAAATGTGTCCCCACTATAGTGAAATAGTTTGGTGGTCAGTATAGCGTGGTGGACCTTAACGCACACGCACACACACACACACACACACACACACACACACACAGACAGAAGATACTGAACTGCAGAGTGAGGGGGGGGGGCGGGGGTTTGAGGACTGACAGCTGATGTTTAAATTAGAGGTTAGTAGAATATTGATGTGACAGAGACAGAGACATGCTGGGATATAGAGGGACACAAAAATCACTTTCACCAACACACTGCCTGCAATTAGAGTGGTTTAGATCACTTTCCAGCGTCTCCTATACCTCCCCCCTCTTCCTCTGTCTCCATCCATCCATCCATCTATCCTCTGTATCCCCACTCCGTCCTTTCACTAACTCCCACATCACATCGCTATCCCTGCAATTAGACCTCTTTAACCCATTTTGACCTGATTCTATACAAATTTCTTCTAAATCCTGACAGTTTTCTGAAAAACCCATGTTTCTATATGTCAGTTTCATGTCAAGGACCCCCAAAAATATATGTAATTGGATGCCGACCTCCATCTGAAAATATGTAGTTCCAGGAACCCCCCCAGAAGCAAAGATTTTAGTTAAAAACGTTCGCTCTGAAAGAATATCTATTCAAAGATTTGCGCCACATTTTTCACGATTTTTCAAAAATACCAGACCTACAAGTTCATAGCGCGGCACTCGGTGCCGCGCTATGAGCTTGTAGATCTGCTATTTTTCAATAGCTATAAGGGGTTCCCGCCCAGAATGGGTTAAATCACTTTGTGTCCCTCGCTAACCCCCACCACTCTGTGGCACCCCTCCGTCTCCCCATCTTCCTCTCTCCACGTGCGATTATTAAACCTATTTAGATCAGATTCTACCAATCTTCAAAACCCCATTCCCCTCTCGGGGCTGTCCCCCCCTACAATACATCCTTCCATCTCTTGAGGGTTCTGCCTCCAGGAATTATGAAAGATTTCCCCTATGGCTGTTGCCAGTGGTTATGGCAGGTTGTGGAAGCTATACTGAGTAGTGAGTCCTACTAAGCATTCCAATAATACACATACAATTACTGCCAGAGAAAGGGACGATATGGCTATTCAGCTGCTGAGTGCTGCCGTGACCGGTTCAGTAGTACTAGCTACTGTACCAGCGCCATGGATCAGCTATAGCTAACTGCTCTGGTGCTGTGGCGGAAAGTTGCTCTTCTTCAATTGTCCCTCGGTCTCTTCTTTCCCTTCCCCTCTTCTTCAGACCCGCAGAGACACGGGTGCGGATGCGGAAGGTTTTCATTTTCTGCCATTTGCCTCTCTTTTGTTGATAAGTGTTGAAAGTGGTCGATATCGACAAATTAGGTGGCACTGTATTCAACTGGTTTGAATCAACATCTGCGGGCAAAAAAAAAATACATGCAGTAGGTCCGCAATTAAGGATCCATTCTAGAGACTCCATTGTTCAATCTACATGCAAGTGGAGCGTGTGTGTGAGTGTGTGTGTGTGTGTGTGTGTGTGTGTGTGTGTGTGCGCGTGCGCGTGCGTGCACGGTTGTAATCCACATAACTCGAGAACTGTTTGCCCCACTGACTTCAAATGTGACACACGTGTTCCACACGCGTTGCCCGGCCTTGAGTCGGTGGCATGCACTGTTGTCGAGAAAGACCACAAAAGGCCCTGGTCAGGCTCTGCCTTCATGTGGACCTAATGAGCCCAAGGGTCAACAAAAGGGACACCGACAACAAATAGTTAAAACGGGTGCTATATGACAAAGGTTTCCCAAGTTGCATCGTTCCCAAGTATAGGCCGGTGGCTTGACGGGCACGTTACAGGTCTAGTTTGGAGCAAATGCCCAGAAAACGGCGGGTCTGTTCTGTTGCCAAACTTGTTTCATTTAAAACTCCTTTATAATTATATCTAAAGACCCTATTTGTTTGCCGCTGCCTTTTTAATTGAGTTATTTTTCTTTTTATCTTTCTCTTCTGTAGCCTAAAAGTATTTATTTTACTCATGTTGTTTTCACGTCCTATAATGTCAATTTATAGTTGTTTCCTTTGCATGGTGTTCCGTGTATTGAATGGACTTGTTGTTGACTTGTTGTTGTGAAATTGCTTTGCCTTGCCATACTTTGAAATAGAATGTCATAGAATACACACGCGGCTTTGCACACAGCCAGGATGAATAGTGATCAGAAGGAGCAGCAAACCGTTGCTTTCAGTTTTGAAGAAATAATAAAACTTGTTTTGGCATGTTGTTATTTATTGCGAACGCAGTGATTGCGAACGCAGTGAGCACTTACTATGAGACCTAGCAGATCATGTCTGTGTGTGTGTGTCTGTCTGTCCCGCTTTTGTGCCCATATATGGAGCTGAGTGATTGGTTTGTTTGTGATTGATGCAAGTGTCTGTCCCGCTGTTACGTCAACCATGACTCAGCCATAACCATATAAGGAGTCCCCAAAGCAGCTATACGTCCAAAACCCAAATATGTACAAGCTGCGTTCGCTTCCCGCGTTTGCGCGTCTTACTTGTATTTTTGATATATATATATATATATATATTTTAGGGGTGCTAGCCCCTCCTATATAGAGAGTTTAATGTTTGTTTTGTCACTAACACAAACATTAAATGCCATTAACAATGAACAGAGTTTAATGTTTGTTTTGTCTGTCACTGAGCAAATCGGCATATGATGAAGATTCTACCGAGTTCAGAGCTGAGGGCCTTTTCAACCCGCAGTCTCGGACAGGAACAAACTGCAGGTTGAAAAGGCCCTCATAGCTCTGAACTCGGTATAGAATCTGCACCTGGCTCGCTGAAATGGTAATCTCAGCAAGGCCAGATGGCTTCTTGGTTAGAGTGGGTGACAATTATTCTCACACGAAAAGATGAAATGACCTACCTATAGGTTCCATCCTGGAGGCAAATCTTTCCGGTGTTCGGAAAGATTTGAAGAAGGGAAACGTCTGAAGAAGGGCTGCGCGGCCCGAAACGATACCATTTCAGTAAAACAGATATCTGGGAGCAGAAGATAGTGTGTGGATTTCTCTCTTTTCTGAGTTCCAACTCACCACCACCCACCTATAGGTCCTAAACAGTAGCATCCTCAGTGTTCATTTACAGAGAATGTAAAAGTGCAGTGATTGATTGAATACTTTACAGTTTGCAAAAAAGGTACAGTGGTACAAGTTTATACAAAAGGTGCCTAAAAAGGTTAAAAAAAAAACCTTAAAGCTGCTATAAGCAATATGTCAAAACTTTAATGACCTTATTTTTTTGGTATTCAGATCAGATCGCTCCCAAAAAAAATGTGGGTCTCTGTGACACATCTATGGGCCGCAATCTGCATTCAAAGATGTTCCTAGAAGCTTTGTCATTGGTCGAAAAAAACCTGGTCGCAATGACAATCAGGAAGCAGACAGGCAAATCGACCAATGACAAAGCTTCTAGGAAAATCTTTGAATGCAGATTGCGGCCCCTAGATGTGTCACAAAAATGTCGGGGAGCGTTCTACCCATTGCTGGCTGTCTGAATACCTTAAGAAAAAGGGAAAAAAAGGTCATTAAAGATTTGACATATTATTGCTTATAGCAGCTTTAAGCGCTCATTTCTCTTGTGGTCCCTGCAGAGTGCTTCTTAATTTGACTGAGAAGGAAGATGGGTGACACTTTACCTGTCCACCAGCGTGCTAATGGGACATGTCTGGGCCTCTGGGCAGTAGCTTAATTGGCTGCAGGTGACGGAACAGACTAATGGCCCTTGGGAAACACTGACCTTGTTAGCTCATTAGCCTGTTGTTAACTTGCTATTAGCTTGAAGGGTTTGTTAGTGTTACCATGTTAGCTTGATGAATGGCCAGAAGAAGCCTAAGGCCTGCTCGGGCATGACGAAGTGTACCACTTAACCTCTCTCTCGCTCTCTCTCTCTCTCTCTCTCTCTGTGTGCGTGTGTGTGTGTGCGTGCGCGCGCATGTGAGTGAGTGAGAGAGTGTGAGTGTGGACCACCTATGTGTCTTTGCTACCTCATTACCATGTGTCAGGGAGCTGACTGCTATCTAATGGCTCCCATGGTAGCTAGCTATATACGGGAGTGGCTCTTTATGTGTGTCTTATTTATAGCTGGACGAACTGAAAAGACAACAAGGGGTGAGAAAAAACAATTCCATGTGACGTTCATCAGTGTGTGATTGACCCTGACAATTAAAGGCATGCCTGCATGCTGCAGCCAGAAACGTTGACCGTTATCCTCTTATATTAACCCATTCTGACCTGAGATCAGATTCATACGATGTTTCCACTGGACACACACTGGTCTGATGAACCCAATCTGACCTGAGATCAGATTCTAAAAATGTCAGTCGTTCTTCGAATTTTTCAAAAATAGCAGACCTACAAGCTCGTAGCGCGCCACTCGGTGGCGCGCTATGAGCTTGTAGATCTGCTATTTTTCAATAGCTAAAGCATAACATGATGCTAACACCAGAATGGGTTCCCGTTCAGAATGGGTTAAACGTATTATCGTGCGACGGGCCGGCGGCATATATATACATGACGTTCTCCAATGGACGCCACAGTCCAAACATTGTACAACAAACGTGCGCTCGGGAAAAAGCATAAAACACAAAAAAGTGTATAGATTGAGGAGATTAATTGAAACGAGCCGAATTGACGTCTATATACATTTCTCTCTCTCTCTCTCCCTCTCTCATTCTTTTTTTTTTTTTTTTTTACTTTTGTCTTTTTAAGTCTTTCTCCCTCATTGTTGCTGTGTCCGATCAGAGCTGAGATGTCTTCATTCACGCCGCCGCTAATCCTCCTCGCAAGCTCACCACTGCTTTGTAGACGCGTAGAAGAGGTGTGGGGGGGGGGGGGGGGGGGGGGGTGGAGGGAGGGGGGTGGAGGGGGGGGGGGGGGGGGGTGGAGGGGTATAGATCCTGAATGGTCCTTTTTTGTTCCGCTCCTCTAATCTCTGGCTCGGTGGATTAAAGCAGGTGCACTTTTGGGGCGGGGGGAGGGGGGGGGGGCGGATGAAACCATGAGAATAGAATAGATCTGGAGGCAGAACAGGCTTGTGGGAGCTGCCTGAGGCGAGAGAGAGAGAGAGAGAGAGAGAGAGAGAGAGACTATAGTATACTATAGTTGTTCTCCCTGTGAGGAATGATGAGGGACTGTTGCTATATTGTCAAGGGAAAGTATAGAGGACTATGGATTTGGATCCCTTCATTTAAAATATAAATGTATACTGTATATATTACTACTATGTTGATCAACAACACATTGCTGTCTCTTGCCTGTGGTGGAGTTTTGCAAAGAGAAGGGTTTGTGCGCGAGCGAGGGGACAGCGGGGTGTGGAATGGAAGAAGAGGAGAGAGAATGGAATAGAATGCAGCTCTATATTATAGGGCTGAACTCTGAAGACAGTCTGAACTGAAGCTCTGTTCAGGGCCCCGACTAAGCCCTGCTACAGAGCAGGTTAAGCGTGAGTAATCTGCGCCCGGCTCAATGGAAGAGGTCTCGCACTGCACCCCCTCTTGCCCTCCTTCCCCCCGATTGTTCTCCGCCCCCTCTTCGCCGCTTATAAGCTGCCCCCTTGTGCCCCCTCTTTGCCCTCCTGCGCTGCCCCCCCCCCCCCCCTCCTCCTTAGCCTCGGCACATGAAACAACTCCCATGGCTTAAAAACCAAGGCTTGCCGAGTAAAACTACACTTTGAACAACAACAACAACAACAACAACAACGCGCACTCGATATGAGAAGATATATGCCTTGAAAACTATACATGAACCCCATGTCATGGATGTTCGTTCGGCGAGGTAGTTTTACTGATGAATTTGGAGTAAGGAGAGTTTGATTAGATTTAAAATAATCAGACTAAATCACATGCTTTAAAAAACGCATGAAGCTTTATTGTGAGTTGAACTGAAGCCATGTTTCAGAGACTAAGAAGAAGAAGAGAGCGGGGGCAATGCGTCACGATTCAGGTATAAGGTATAAGTTTGTGATGCCAGAGGTCGGGTCGCCCTCGCATCAAGTCACACCGCGCGGTCAGACCAACAGGCCCATATATTATACTGCATAATGGAGATCTCTTTACCCGTTAATCCTTATCTTTTATATACCCATATATACAGTATGGAGATCGCTGGTGACATTATGTCCACATACTGTATATGGGCAATGGGCCTTTTGTTCCCCTTGTACGGCGCTTTCCGGTTTTCTTTGCGCCTCGTGCCACTGCCATGACGACACATAAAAAACAAAACAATAGTTAAAATAGTTTATATACTGTACAAGCTTGACTAATTTCTCTGTAAAAACCCAATGTAAAATATAGGGTTTAGTGCTTAACCCATTTTGGGACACTCGGTGGCGCTCATAGCGCGCCACCGAGTGTCGCGCTATGAGCTTGTATAGGTCTGCTATTTTTGAAAAATCGAAGAGCGACTTGACATTTTTAGAATCTGATCTCAGGTCAGAATGGGTTAATCAGACCGGTGTGTGTCCAGTGGAAACCTCGTATGAATCTGATCTCAGGTCAGAATGAGTTAAGTTAAGCTAACATTGATAGAAACATCAACTATGGTTTAGGCTTTAGTGGGGGGGGGGGGGGGGGGGGGGGGGGGGGGGGAGATCCCTACAATCACCACCAATCTGGGTTTCGACTGTGCCTGTAACGTGTGCGTCCGCTGCCTTTGACCAGAGGCTTGCGTTGACAAATCACTTAATGTTAAGTGTGTATTTAGTCATTTTAAACAACAAGAGATTAGTCCAAGCCATTGAACAATGCGGCCGAATAAAACCAACGATGCTAGTTTAAACAAAAGAGACTGTTGCACATTGGAGTTTTATAACAATGGACTCACCCAGTTAGTTGGTTATTGGTTCATTTCCAGTGTGTGTGTGTGTATAGTGATTTGCACAACAAAGGATTTCCACAAACCACCGAACCAGCGAGTTGTGAACTCAATCAAGCATTACTTTAAACAGTTTTTTTTGTCACACCATTCATGATTAGAGGGTTCACTCTGCGAAGACTGCGGAGCACTCTACACAGATTCAAAGTGTTGAGTGATTTATACAATAGGTGATTAGCCCAAACCACTGAGCAATGACTTGTGAAATAAACCAAGTGTAAATAGCAGCTTTGTGTCCACCAGCCTCCCACATTTACACAGCCCGTCACAAAAGACCCCAGTTGGATAGACTGGCTGATTTGTAGTGTGTGTGTGTTTAGTGGTTTAGAAAACCACTACAAGACACAGATGCAAATTGAGAGACTTGAGTGACGTATACGGCAGTGGATGAAAGAGATGTTTATTTGCAGCACTTTTTGAATATTCGAATCTATGTTATTTGTCCTTTTCTTCCTGTCTGTGTTGTATACAGTATGTTGCGGTCTTTCTGTTTATAAAATAATCCAAGTAGTTCATTTACACAGTTTTCCACTGACTGAGACGTCAAAGATGAGCTGAAATGAAAGGTTTTGTACACTTTTAGACTTTAGAGCGTGCAGGAATGAGGCAATGCAGTATAAGATCGATCCGATTGGCCACTGCTCTGTTGCAGTGTGCGTTGTGCAGTGTGCACTGTCACTCTTAGAGGGCCGACGAGGCGGTGTAG
>NC_137865.1:5067600-5125100 GCF_963924005.1 Protomyctophum bolini
TAAGTTTGTGATGCCACAGGTCGCCCTCGCATCAAGTCACACCGCGCGGTCAGACCAATAGGCCCATATATTATACTGCATAATGGAGATCTCTTTACCCGTTAATCCTTATCTTTTATATATACCCATATATACAGTATGGAGATCGCTGGTGACATTATGTCCACATACTGTATATGGGCAATGGGCATATTATACCCCCCTTTTGTTCCCCTTGTATGCATGGCGCTTTCCGGTTTTCTTTGTGCCTCGTGCCACGACGACACATACAAAAACAAAACAATAGTTAAAATAGTTTATACTGTACAAGCTTGACTATAATTTCTCTGTAAAACCCCAATGTAAAATAGGGTTTAGTGCTTAACCCATTTTGGGACACTCGGTGGCGCTCATCATAGCGCGCCACCGAGTGTCGCGCTATACGAGCTTGTATAGGTCTGCTATTTTTGAAAAATCGAAGAGCGACTGACATTTTTTAGAATCTGATCTCAGGTCAGAATGGGTTAATCAGACCAGTGTGTGTCCTAGTGGAAACCCTCGTATGAATCTGATCTCAGGTCAGAATGAGTTAAGTTATAGCTAACATTGATAGAAACATCAACTATGGTTTAGGCTTTAGTGGGGGGGGGGGGGGGGATCCCTACAATCACCACCAATCTGGGGTTTCGACTGTGCCTGTGACGTGTGCGTCCACTGCATGCCTTTGACCATAGAGGCGCAATTGCGTTGACAAATCACTTAATGTTAAGTGTGTATTTAGTCATTTTAAACAACAAGAGATTAGTCCAAGCCATTGAACAATGCGGCCGAATAAAACCAACAATGCTAGTTTAAACAAAAGAGACTGTTGCACATTGGAGTTTTATAACAATGGACTCACCCAGTTAGTTGGTTATTGGTTCATTTCCAGTGTGTGTGTGTGTGTGTGTATAGTGATTTGCACAACAAAGGATTTCCACGAACCACCGAACCAGCGAGTTGTGAACTCAATCAAGCATTACTTTAAACAGTTTTTTTTGTCACACCATTCATGATTAGAGGGTTCACTCTGCGAAGGCGCGGAGCACTCTACACAGATTCAAAGTGTTGAGCGATTTATACAATAGGTGATTAGCCCAAACCACTGAGCAATGACTTGTGAAATAAACCAAGTGTAAATAGCAGCTTTGTGTCCACCAGCCTCCCACATTTACACAGCCGTCACAAAAGACCCCAGTGGATAGACTGGCTGATTTGTAGTGTGTGTGTTTAGTGGTTTAGAAAACCACTACAAGACACAGATGCAAATTGAGAGACTTGAGTGACGTTACGGCAGTGGATGAAAGAGATGTTTATTTGCAGCACTTTTTGAATATTCGAATCTATGTTATTTGTCCTTTTATTGCCTCGCTTTAGCTTCCTGTCTGTGTTGTACAGTATGTTGCGGTCTTTCTGTTTATAAAAGAATCCAAGTAGTTCATTTACACAGTTTTCCACTGACTGAGACGTCAAAGATGAGCTGAAATGAAAGGTTTTGTACACTTTTAGACTTTAGAGCGTGCAGGAATGAGGCAGTGTGCACTGCCACTCTTAGAGGGCCGACGAGGCGGTGTAGTTGCATTTAGATCCCATAGCTCGAGAGGACGCGGGGCCGTTGCCTGACACTGTGATTGGCTGAGACCCATCCCCTGGTTTTACTATAGAAATGCAGTCTTAGAAAAAAGCACAAAGCCAATGCACAAGGTTGGTGACAGGTGCTTAAGACAAAAGCGCATTTAAAAAAAGGGTATCTTTAAGTGACAAGGAATAGGACCTGCACAAAGTCAGACACTTACAGTACAAAAACAAAATTTGCTCTTTATTAATTGGGCATTTCGGTCAATGATGTCCCAATTAACTCAAAACAGTCGGCATAGAAGAAATGCTACCTTTGTGCATTTCTGCAAACCACTGATACGTTGCATTAATTGCAACATTGCAAGGCAGGTGCGCTGTAGACAGCAGGCCTAATAAGCCCCGTGAGGTTCACCTGAGCAAGGTGTTTATATGTGAGGCCACACCGGGGCAGAGGGAAGCCCACTGTTGCTGACTCTGTGTAGTTCAAGTTGCATAACAACAAAATTGTAAATAATAATTATGTACATTCTCAGTGGTTAATGAACATTGAATAAAACAAAAATGGAGGATTGAGTCGACATGGTATAGACTAGACACGCTCAACTATACAACACAGATAGCAGTCTAATGCAGTGTTTCCCAAACATTCTTGGCGTCGCCATTTGCAAATAAATATCCCCTTGAAGATTTTCAACGAACTCAAACTCCAAAAACTCAAAAGTCAAAATTTCCCAAAGAATTTCTGAAAAACATAAATAATCAATTAACTAAAAGAAAAATAGTGACAATAATAGCAGATCAAACAAAGCTCACGACACGTCATGTCGTGTTGTGAGCCGATACGTGGGGTCCGTTTTCTATATAATACTGTTTTGTAATTCATGTCCCATGGGAGAATACATTACAGTCACACCACAAAAGTCTGCTGCTGTGGTGACATGGCCTCCATGTCTCAGACACTAAGAACACAGCACACGTGGAGGAGGTGTGTGTGTGTGTGTGTGTGTGTGTGTGTGTGTGTGTGTGTGTGTGTGTGTGTGTGTGTGTGTGTGTGTGCGTGTGTGCGCGCATGTGTGCATGCATGTAAATGTCTGTAGCTTGGTGATAGTAAAGGAGGGACTGTTATGACATGACAGTTACTATAGCAACCCTAGGGCATTTGGGGTGAGGGTGGGGGCAGCTGTCAAGAACCATTTTACAACCTCAGGGGGTGCACACACTCTTTGTCACACTCACACACACTCACACACTCACACTAGTACTCTCTCTCTCTCTCTTTCTCTCTCTCTCTCTGTCTGTCTCTCTCTCTCTCTCTGTCTGTCTGTCTGTCTCTCTCTCTCTCTCTCTCTCTCTCTCTCTCTCTCTCTCTCTCTGTCTCTCTCTCACTCACACAAACTCTCTCTCTCTCTCTCTCTCTCTCTCTCTCTCTCACTTGCACGCACCGTGACGCACGCATGCACACACACCCATGCACACACACACACACACACACACACAAACACGCACGCACGCACACACACACACACACACACACACACACACACACACACACGCACAGACAGAGACTTGTTTACCGTGTGTGCATGGCAGGTTGAAACATGGCAGAGTCTCTAGGGACCACAGTCTGTGTCATTTTCGCCCCCAGGGTCCCCGACGAAAACAACTGTATACTCACCAGCTAAATGATGACAAGCATAATGTGTGTGTGTGTGTGTGTGCGTGTGTGTGTGTGTGTGTGTGTGTGTGTGCGTCAGTGGAGCCTGCCTGGAAAATTACATGGGGGGTCCTTAATGTGGGCGTGGTCAGGCAGTGACATCAGGATTCATATATAGGATGTGAGACAGCTCAAAACAATGTAACCAAATGGACCCCTGTGTTTGTGCTATTTGTATAATGTTCAAAATAATTGTAAACGGCTCTCTGGATACGGACCATAAATGTAAAAGTAATGTTCTGTCTTTCTATTTAAGTAATACTACTACTACTACTACTACTACTACTACTACTACTACTACTACTACTACTACTACTACTACTACTAATAATGATGTTCTTTAAAAGTTCTATACCTTGAATGAGTCAAAATTTATGTGGAATTAAGGTAAGAAAGGTGGCGAACTTTAAAGAACTTAAACAGACAGGCCGAAACGCGTAGGTCGTTTTTTTTCTACTTCCACTGCACAGAGTTGCTTTGGACCCTTTCTAAAGTTCGCCACCTCCTTACCTCCTTCCACATTGATTTGGACTCATTCATTCACGGTATAGAACTTTTAAAGAACTCATGTGCTGTATTATTTGAAACCCTCTCCCAAAGAGCACCCGTGTCTGTAGTTGTTTTTACTTATTTTCTTTTTTCTAATAATAATAATGATGGATTTTACATTTCTAATGTAGGCTATACTTTACATTACACAGAATCTCAAAGTGCTATTTAAGTAAATTGATATTATAGGCTACAGATAATCTTCAGTGCACAACATTGTGATTCTCATCATTTAATATTCACATTTAAATATTCTGCATATGCATTGTATATTTGTATGCTACATTGTGACATAATGTGATGGCAGAATTAGGCTGTCTGTCATTGTTGGAGCTCATTTTGTGGTCTGTCAGTTGACTGATAGTCATTGTCGTTTTCTGACGGCTCTACTCGGATCTCGGTGAACAACTTCACGGGTCCCTCCCGGTTCGTCCCAAAGTTATTAGTGCAGCCGCGCCCTGCAGCTGGTGAAAACATGATTCATCAACAGGCCCAAAAATGAAGGCCCGGCCCTATACCTGGGCCCTCATCAAACCCTGTACACTCAAGACACTGCCCCACCGCTGCCACCCTTAGATCTCCACATATGGAGCTGACCTGTTCTGACATTCCATAATTTTTATATGACCTCATACAACCCTGTACACTCAAGACACGCTCCATATATGGCCGGCTCGCCCAGCAGTCTGCCGTCACCCAGGCGGATGCGCGTTAAGAAGCCACACATCGGACATACATCGGCTAGTCTAACATTTTACTCTAGTTTTTATTTGTTGACGAAATCGTCAGTATATTTAATCTTGGTTTTTAGTCATCATAGCTTAGTTTTCATTTAGTTTCCATTTAGTTTTCGTCAGTGGAAAAAGGTAGTCGACGAACATTTTTCGTCTTAGTTTTAGTCGACGAAAACAACACTGGTTGGCTCCCATAACCCATTCTGGGCGGGAACCCATTTTGGTGTTAGCACTATGTTATGCTTTAGCTATTGAAAAATAGCAGATCTACAAGCTCACCGAGTGGCGCGCTACGAGCTTGTAGGTCTGCTATTTTTGAAAAATCGAAGAACGACTGACATTTTTTATAATCTGATCTCAGGTCAGAATGGGTCAGAATGGGTTAATCAGACCAGTGTGTGTCCAGTGGAAACCTCGTATGAATCTGATCTCAGGTCAGAATGGGATAATCTCGATGCCAATGTCTGGCCAGCCTCATTCTCCTCAATGACAATACACAGCAAGCCCCATATACTCATGTGTCAATCTGTACACCAAAGGATAAAACAAAGCAACCAAAAAAAACATCCAGCTCAAGTGGAGTTAGGAGGTTTTGGCCGAAGCGCTTTTTTAAAATAATTTTCATTGGTTATTATTATTATTATAATGTTTTACCAAACCACAGGCATTATGGAGAAAAAAAAGGCTAAACGGTTGAAGTTAGCTGGTTTGGCAGACAGTTTGACCATCCAATGTAACACACAGATGTGAAGCACGTCTAGCACTATGTAGCACCGAATGTATGAAGAAAGATAGATCTTTAAAACCTGGAAAAAATGGAGTTAGCTGGTTTCTGCCAGACAGCGACGATAGTATTTATACATCAACACTTTTCATTCTCCCCTATGATTTCTTTTTTATTAAAAAAAAGAGAGAACTGGCAACTAATCAAACCATGCTAGTTTTAACGCCAACTTTCCCTATACTCTGTCTGCCCCCCCCTTTCTCTGTTGGCAGTCTCTCCTCTCCTTTCCCCTTCTGCCCGTCCTTCCCCTCTTCCCCCCTCCTTCCTCCTCCTCCTCACCCCACTCCATGTCTGCCTCAACTTAGTGACTGATTATGACTGAACAAACATCATGAATATTATAGCCTACTCCATTCGTCCACTTATTGTAAGTTGCTCTGAGAAAAAGAGTTATACCTAAATGAAATGGTATACATTTAAATCAGCACGTTCTTTGTTTCTAATGCAATGTCTTTCAGCTCTGGCTGTGTTTGTCTCACTAGATAGATAAGACAGACAGACAGGCAGACGGACCGACCTCTATTGATCCCACAAGGGAAGTTCTGTTGTGTCTCATTGTCTCATGTCTCTTTCAATGTGTGTGTGTGAGTGTCTTTGTCTCTGTGTCTCTGTGTCTCTGTACAGTGTATTGGCAGAGAGCCTGCTCGATTATCAGTTCCAGCTCCCTGATGTTGTCTGTGGAATATCTCTCTGCCACAATCCCCCCCTTGCCCCACACGCACACACACTCACGCACGCACGCACGCATGCATGCATGCGTACACACACACACACACACACACACACACACACACACACACACACACACACACACACCCGAGTCACTCACACACCCTCTTAATACTTCATATACGATCCATTTCCCTCCACATCATCACATCAACTTTTTTGACTCGTGTGTGTGTGTGTGTGTGTGTGTGTGTGTGTGTGTGTGTGTGCATGTGTGTGCGTGCTTGTGCGTGCGTGCATGCACGTGTGCACGCGTGTGCATAGTCAGCTGGTGAGACAGATGGAGAGGTGGCTTCTTCTAGAACACCACTGATCATCGGTGGTCTGCAGGCACAGAGCAGGGCACGCACACACACACACACACACACACACACACACACACACACACACACACACAGCGAGCAGTATCATACAGTCAGATTCAGTTGGCATGCTTTCTCAGTGGAACTCACAACAGGGAGACACAATTTGGACCAAGCAGTACCACAAGAGGTTCAGTAATACCCCAAAACAGATTCCTCCTCTTCCATTTGTTCATTGAAGAGTGCCCCTTTGCTATCGCATGCAGTCAGAGGTTGTATTACTTTAACAGAGGGTTATTCTTAGTCAAACGGACCTGAGTTACAACTGTACTTGGAACACTTCTTTTCATCTACACCAAATCTCTTCACCAAAAATAGCTACTATTATTATTATAGGCTATTTTTGCCGAATGTTCCCCCCAGAATACCACTAGGTAGGCATGCTGGGGTTCAAGTGTGTAAGTGGTAAAAGACAACTCGTGCAAGATTTTTCGTATCAGTGACTTTGGCAATCAGTTGAACAGATGAGAAACAATAACTGTATTCCTGATTACTTTGTAAATATTGTAAGCTCTGTTCGATTCATTGACCTATCCCAAGCCCCTCCCCAAACTGCTAAGGTCCAATCACAGCTCAATCTGAGAATCCCATCGTCAAATATTTGGGAAAACAGCGCCTCCCCTGTTGAGGCAACAGTCTGTCTTGAGAGACTAATCACAGCTAAGCATAACATGTGTTAGACAAACCTCTCGAGTCTCCACCAATAGTTTTCCGACAAAACATTGTTTTAAAAAGGAAATGCCATGCACATATTTCCACACATTTTTCCAGTGCATATACGGCAGGCCTTGTTGTTGTATTTGGAAGAGATTTTGAAGGTCTAGTTCAAAAAATGAACAAGTATTTAATGTGTAAAATCTATGATATTTACATTGGAATGAATGAGCACTGGCTGGAAAGTGTCCAAGTGGGAGTGTTTAAGAGGGAGAGGTCGGTTCTTAGCTATAGGTCAATTGCCTATCTTATGCTCCATCGCACAACATATAGTACTTATAGTAGCAGATCTACAAGCTCACAAGCTTTTTATCGGCAACTAATCGTGGGTGTTTTTTGTAGCATACAGTATCTCGGCTGTTTTTCCACTTAACCGCTGTTTTACAGCCCTAGCAGTGTGGCTAAGCTAGCTTAGTGTGTGTACTGTGAACCCTTTTGCTTCCCTTACAATCTGCGTGAGGTAAACAAAGATGGCGGCGCCCTGTTAGGCTGTGACGAAATCATTACCGTTACCGATAGCTTGATCACTTGCAATGCCGTTAAGAAATGATTGCCTGCAATATCTGCACAATGGACTTCGCTATGGTTCGGATAAAAATGAAATCTGCAAAAAAATAGATTTTCTTTTCCCCCACACGCGAGTCAGCGCACTTGCGCACACGTGAAACCTCCCCACACACAATCAGGTTCTGTCTAGGGGAAACACTATTTGAACTAGACTTGTACGTGCCCGTCGGCCTACTTGAGAACGATGCAACTTGGTTACCTAATAATACCCGTTGTCAACTTGTCATATAGCACCCGTTTTAACTACGTATCTGTGTGTCCCTTTTGTGCCCTTACTGTATATATGGAGATCTCTGTATCCGTCTGTCTGCCTGTGCCTGAAGAGTGCAAACTGTGAAAAGTGGACTGGTAATCAATTGGCAGGTGTGGGGTTGCCATGGCGATAAATTGGCTGAGGCAGAGTCTGGAAATTGCACAGGTGAGGGTACTTGGGCTCATTAGGTCCACTGGCAGAGCCTGACCAGAGTCTTTTGTCTTCCAGGTGTTTCTGGACAACAGTGTATGCCACCGACTCAAGGCCGGGCACTGCACTCCCGGTGGGGGTGTGGAACGTGTGTGTCAAATTTGAAGTCGGTGGGACAAACGGTTCTCGAGGTACGTGCATTACAACCTATACACACTCACACGCACACAGACACAGATAGAGACGTGGCGCATTTATAGTTAGATTTGGACATTGCAATTATTTCTCTCAGTCTGGAGAGGGAGACAATTGACATGTATATAGCTTACAGATTGAGGGGGTACTTTAACTCCTTCCCTCCAAGCGGTACCTGGGCCTTTTTTTTGTTGGTCTATAACGCTTTTTTTAAAAAATAAAGACGAGTTGTTGGTCATCTTTAGTTTATTCACGGCCACAGCACAGCTGCCAACACCCAGGAAGGTGTCGTACGGTCGACAGCAATATCGTTCTTTGGAAAGTACCACATATTGATAACAAAGTTTTACATTAGTATAGGTGTAGTAGATGTGAAATGAATCAAGTATACGCTATAGCATGGCACATTTATCATCTAAAATGTATCAATCTTTTATAGACAAGCTGTCAGCAAATTCACACTGTGTTTCTGCTCAGTGGCTCGATCATCTCTCTCCTGGCGGGCTGGAACTTGCTTTTTTTTTTTAATACTTCAAGTGTTTATTTATTTTCCAAAATTGTACAAATCAGTTTAGTACAATGCAATGTAGTCGTGTGAATAGGTCTTCCTTTAAGAATATATTGAGTCAATACTCATGTCAGATTTGGGGCCCTATATATTCGTCAGTGCTAAACCCCTTATCGCTAAACTTCTTTGCCTTTGTTACAATTTAGATTTTTTTAAAATTAGTTTAATAGTCTACAAGCTCATGGTGTAGATCGGCTAGTCGAACATTTTTTATGTTTTTCAAAATAGTAAGAAAACAAAGGCAACGACGTTTAGGGATACGGGGTTTAAAAGCACTGACGTGGTCTCTATATGACATATTTAACACAAAAGTCAAATAAAAAATACCGGATAAAAGAAAAATAAATGCAACCGCTATATGTTTAATGAGCCAGGAGCCCATAAAGATCAGTGACTGCACTCAATGCAACCTGTGTCCTTTTGCTGAAAGAGTTCAAACTCGCCTTTTGCTTTAGCCTTTTCATTGTATATATAGCTCAGTCTTTTAAGTTGCTGGGTGGGCCCGAGCATCTCTTGAAGATCTGTGTCTATAGCTGTCCATTGTACCGGTGTCATGTATTTAGCTAAAGCCTCTCACTGGACCTCCCTGGCAGAACATCTCCATTGGATTTCCCCCTGTTCTTCTTCTGTATGGTTCTCTCTCCTGACGGCGAGTATAGCTATAGCTTAGCTAAAAGTTAAAGCTGCTTATGCTAGCGTATATAGCGCCCTGCGCGCCAGTGAGTATAAGAGGGACAACTTCAATTCTCAGATCTCAGATCTTTGACCCCCGTCTTCTCATACAACAAAGTCTCTTATTAGATCACTTGGTTTGCACAATAGGCTTAGCTACAGATGCCCTCACTTTGAAAATCCTGTGTGGCACAAAAAAAAAAAAAGAAAGAAATAATCACACCTGTGTGAAGTGAGGGGCGCTCTTATCATCATACATATACGTCGTCACATTCCGGCCAATCACTTTTGGCGTCCTCCCTTTTCTGTCCTTACTTTTTTCCTATATAGTATATACAGCTTTAATGTTTGTCTTTCAACGATGCTTGCTTAAGAAAACGACAATAAAGAGAAATCTCTGTTTTGAGGACTTCGGCAAACATTAGCACCCGTTTGCTTAAACAAACATTATGTTGTAATTGATGTTGATAGGTGATAAGAGCGCCCCTCACTTCACACGGGTGTGATTTTTTTATCCTCAATTCCAGTCCGACACCAATCACTTTTGGTGTCCTCGATATATGTTCTGTCCTCACTTTTTACACACGCACACACAAAGCTTGGCCCCCTCAAAAATCTGCTATTTAGTACATCACGCAAATCTGGCAATCATTTAGCCTCATGGTAATATTACATATATGTCATTCATACACCGTTTGGTCCCAGTCGTCACTAATACTCATAAACTGCTCAGAGCAATATTTAATATAACCACAAGTTGAACAAGTTTTGCCCATGTCTGCTCCTCCCCCACGCCCCACCTCTCATTCTCTCTCTCTCTCTCTCTCTCTCTCTCTCTCTCTCTGTCTCTCTCTCTCTCTCTCTCTCTCTCTCTCTCTCTCTCTCTCTCTCTCTCTCTGTCTCTCTCTCTCTCTCTCTCTCTCTCTCTCTCCCCCCAATACACACCTACAGTATGAGGTTGAATTAAAATGTGTTTGTTTTTTTTGTAACAGTTCCAAATATTTCCCAGGATTTCATCTTAGGATTTGTCCCCATCCTCTACTGCACAAAGCCTCATTTTAATAATGAAGTTTCCATCACATTAATGGGGGGTTTAACATATTTGTGTGTGTGTGTGTGTGTGTGTGTGTGTGTGTGTGTGTGTGTGTGTGTGTGTGTGTGTGTGTGTGTGTGTGTGTGTGTGTGTGTGTGTGTGTGTGTGTGCGTACGTGCGTGTGTGCGTGCGCATTGCGTGTGTGCGTGCGCATTGCGTGTGTTTATGGACATTAATTTAAGCACAGAATTTCTTTATATGCCTGCACTGCTCTTATACTACAGTATTCTACACTACTATAAGGCGTGATTCATACTCCTCTTTTAGAGCCGAATAAAAGTCGGTTCGGCTCAGTAGTGCCTACAATGTGACGTCATTTGAGGTTCGGGGGGGCCGGGTACCGTCCTAAAGTCGTCTCTTCGGTGCTACTGAAAATTTCTGTCCAGCCGAAATTATTTCGGCACTACAGCGGTAAAAAATAGGAGTATGAATCGTTTTTGACATTGAACACTGGAACACATACACAAAATACATTTCAGTTTGGCTTTGTAAACAACATTTGCATAGTGTCACTGCATATATAGGACGAATAAATTAAACGGATATAAAGAAATGCACAAATAGAATCGAATGAACCCGTGATGAGGTTCCATTTGTATACTCTCTCAGAGTTGTGCAGAGCTGTAGTATAACCCTATTCTGACCTGAGATCAGATTCTAAAAATGTCAGTCGCTCTTCGATTTTTCAAAAATAGCAGACCTACAAGCTCGTAGCGCGCCACTCAGTGGCGCGCTATGAGCTTGTAGATCTGCTATTTTTCAATAGCTAAAGCATAACATGATGCCAACACCAAAACGGGTTCCCGTTCAGAATGGGATAAGGCCCAAAGGGTCCATTTTGGAACCTCCCTCCAAGAACCCTGCTGAGGGTCTCTCTGGACCTCACTTTGAGACCCACTGCACTACTAGGTTGCAACTGCGTAACGCTGTTATATAAGCTGTGTGCCATTTGTGTTATTCCGTGTTTTATTTGGAAGGCCTAAAAGAGCTGGGAGGCAGAGGGAGTTAAGTGGAGTGAGTGATGCAGTGTATATATAGGGACAGATAGCAAGGTGTGAAGAGGTGCCATTCTTGTCCGGCACACATCATAATATAAGCACAGCCATAGAGGCGTTTGAACACATCACGATTTTGGCCGTGTCATGCCATCGTTATACATGTCACACTGTGCGGAAAGGGTAAAATCCTTGATTGTCCACCTTGTCAGACCGTGTGAGTTGAATTCTTGCCTGTAACATCGGGTGATGAAACTATATGACCCTGCAGTCAGCCTGCACCGCATTGCCAAAAGGAAAAGAGAAAAATTCGGATTAGAGCCAGACCAATTTTTGGTCGGACCCGAAAGCAATTATGCATCCTATATGTCTGTCGACAAACAAGAGTGTGAGAATAAATAACCAGCGCTCACGTTGTGTCCTTTTTAGGATTCTTGTTTTATTTTTCGTTTCCCGGGCCCCCCCAGCAGGCAACAAACAATAGATGGACGTTTCGGGCCGTGTGGCCTTCTTCAACTCTAAATCTAAATGGCAACATTTCTGTGTCACTTATAAAGGGGACCCACAGGGCAAAAGAAAAGTAGGGAGGCCAAAACAGACCTGGAGAAGATCAGTGGAGAGTGAGGCAACGTCGACTGGATTATCGTGGGCCCAGCTGAAGAAAACTGCTCAAAACAGAGTCCGATGGCGGGGTGTGATTGCGGCCCTATGCTCCACCTAGGAGCCTACAGGAATAAGTCAAGTAAGTCAAGTATAAAGGGGACAACATACATTGTCATAACATTAGTAGTTTTTCCAGTTATGACAAACATAGGACATAGCACATATAGGAACTTTCACCGTGGAAAAGGTATACGTTTTTAAAACGCATTACAATGTATTTTGCGCTATTGTTGTTTTTTTTCTATAGTATCAGTCAAAACATCTGTATAATTAGTGGTCTAGGACAGGTCAGGAGTGGACACTCCAAAATTGGGATCTCATGTCAGACCCACAAACCTGCCATTAGGTCAAGCTCAAAATGTGGGCATGGTCTTGGCTTGGCAGAAGTGCACATGGTGTTCTGCCCAGTTGGCCTTTCTCCAAAACGGAGGTGATGATAATATGCAGCCATTGTTCAACAAAACTGCCTGACGGTATCTATCTGCATATATATAGACCGCAGAGAGTGATTGAGTCAATGTACTTTAAAACCCACGGTTGCCACGGTAATTGTTCCGGTATAATCGTATAGCAGTTCATG
Organism: Protomyctophum bolini; assembly: GCF_963924005.1. Taxonomy (NCBI): domain Eukaryota; kingdom Metazoa; phylum Chordata; class Actinopteri; order Myctophiformes; family Myctophidae; genus Protomyctophum; species Protomyctophum bolini. Next base: position 5,080,519 of record NC_137865.1, read on the forward strand.
TTAACGGAAAGAAACAGTGACCTTTCCCTTTATTTTTCTATGTGGTATAGCTGTTATATAATGGTCTCACTTTGACTATATCATCGTATAGCACCAGTCACACTGCAGGAACAAGACACACTTTTGTTTTTGAATTCAGATGTCCCATCCCATGCACTGCTCCTGATATTTAGGAAGTGTTCAATTCAGTGTGCAAAATGTCCAGCAACAAATAAAATACCCCCAAAACAACAAAGATATTATGATTATATCACAGCCTATACGGCGGAATGCTCGACCCTTTCACACTGAAAGACGAGAGACGATGTTGCCATGTCCTATAGATCAGTGGTTCCCAAACGTTTTTTTGTCAAGGACCCCCAAATCAACATTTATTAGGTCACGGACCCCCCCATTTGAAAACATATGCCAGTGACCCCGAAAAAGGAGGATTTTCTTTTACGGCTCTAGCAGTGATTCCGAAACATATTAATTTCATGGACCCCCCAGTTTCACACACATTATGCTATGTGGACCCCCGATTTAATGGCATTTCTATCTCCGGTATACCCCAATTTATATTGTAAATCCGCTGTTAATTTAACTCTGAGAGTGTACAAATGGAACCAAATGGACCCGTTACACTCTCTGAGTTACAAACCCATAAGGGTCCATTTGGTTCCTAACTATCTCTAATTGAGCTATAGGTATACCCCCTGGAACTCCCTCAAGTACGCCTAGTACTTTGGGAACCAATATGTCATAGTGTGACATCCAAACAGCGTTCTAGACAAGGTCTTCTTTACGCCCTGACCAAGAGTCAGATGTTGTTTTCGTCGACTAAAACCAAGACGAAAAATGTTCGTCGACTACCTTTTCTCACTGGCGAAAACTACATGGAAACTAAATGAAAACTAAGCTATTAGACTATTGTCTGTTGACTATTTCGTCAACAGATACAAACTAAAGTAAAATGTTAGGAAGGGACTAGTGGACAAGAGATCCAGCATAAGTAAAAGACAAGTCATTTTACACTACACTTTACACATTTCACACAACGCGTCACGCTGTGACACGTTGTGAGCTTGTAGATCGGCTATTTTCAGCATGTGTAAAATCAGCCATTACTACGGCATCAAGGCCCGCCAAAACACATTTTAGTCGACTAAATCACCCATAGATTTAGTCGACTAAAATCTTATGACATTTAGTCGACTAAAACTAGACTAACACTAATACCATCCAGGTGACTAAAATGTGACTAAAACTAAGTGAAAACTATTCAAGAGACTATGACTAAAACAAAAATAGAAATGTGCTGCCAAAAATAACACTGACCAAGAGGCAGATATTTGACATGGACAGGCTTTCCTGACTATATATCGGTATGCAACTCGAACGCCACCGAGTTGTTCCAAGTTCGAAACTTTCATGTCATTCATGTGACGCGGGACAACCAGGGGAACGTTGGGGAAGCGATACGACGGCTTCAAACATCTGACGCGTGATGTGTTTTGCCCATCACATTAAAGTGATAATGTGTTGATTTACAGTGGTTGCTGTAAATGTGAGGAACAACAGACACAAGGAAATCCTGTTCACATCTCAAAACGTTGAGCCCTAAGTGCAGTTTGGTCTGGAGGAATTCAGGAATTGACACTGTGCAAAAAGCATGGATTACGGATGTGTATATTACAGGAAACGCCCGTTAAACTCCGGTAAACTCACAAATTGTACCATACCATCACACCTGTATATTACTGTATGCCCGCTAAACTTGAGGTTTAGCCCAAGGAGTGTTTTTCGTGCAAAAAAACTACTTAAATCATAGGCCTAATTGAAATTTGAAATGTTTGCCTTTATAGGTTTTCAATGGTACCCCCAACGTTAAAAAAAACCTTGAACGATTATTATTGCAATGTCTTTTGGGTCACCCCCTTTTTAGCTTAGATTGACCGCATGGCCTAAAAGTGTCCTTGAGCAAGACACTGAAACCCTAATTGCTGCCGATGAGCAGGTTGGTGCATTACATGGTTTCCTCTGCCATCGGTGTGTGGATGAGTGAATGTGATGCACAATCATTGTAAAGCGCCTTGGATAAAAGCGCTATATATAAATGCACCATTTACCAAGTCCAATTCCTGGTAAAATTGACATATTATTCTGATTTTGAGGCTTTAAAAATATATATAAATATTCATTTTTTTTTCACCGTGTGTCCTGGGCGCTACACTTCCTCTGCCAACCTTAGTTGGGAGAGCAACGGACTGACTTCATGCTTCCTTCTATGCATGAGGAGTCCAAGCTGCTTCTTTTCATCTGACAGAGGGGGGGGGGGTTTCCCCGGCTGGACGTCACGTAGCGCGTGGAAGGAACACGTTATTCCAACCATTTCCTTTCCCCTCCATCAGGTGCCCCGGCTGGCCAGGGGGAGGCCTGGTTTTGATGCTTAATACAGAACGAAACAGCAGCTTAAGCAATACACCGATATAAACCACTGATCCGTAACGTTTACAAAATTGTAAATAGTATCCTATGACCAGTAATTTAAGGCACAGTACTGTTTAAAACCAAAACCAGTTATGTTTCTGGCAGTATAATTAGATCGTTTTAAGTAGATTTCATTGCTTTAATTAAGTAGATTGACCAAATAGGAATTTAGAAATCTGTTTATATTTACCGAGAGGGCATTTTCATGAAGTGTCTGGACAATTGCATGTTTGTAATATGGGAGAAAACATTGACAAAACACACTTAAGTGTGTTATACCTGACCACTATTCAGTTTGCCTAATCACTGCCGACAACCAAAGGACACGCTTGGCAAACGTTTTCTTTATCTCAAATGGAATCATTGTCTGGACTCGGTATATATATCTTCACCAAATAGAACCGGTAATTACCCTATATAACGGTACTACTTACCAGGATAAATATTGGTATACTATTTATTTTGATACTTGGATAGTGTGAAGTCACTGCACCATGTATGAAACGAGAGCCGACAAAACTCAGTTAGTCTGTGGTGACAACTATTCAGTTTGTTAAATCAGCGTTCAGCTCCTGTTGTTATGAGTCAAGCTGAACACTTGACTGAGCATTACGATAGGAATTTGCTCCATTCTGTCATTCGTTTCAGCCACTAAGGCCCCACAACAGAAAGCAAGCTAGACTCACACCATGGTGAAGTGCTACAGGTATATAGCCTGGCCCATATGGGGGCCGAGTGGAGAATGGTGGGCTCTGGGGCCACACTGAATGGCCTTATTGAGCTGTATTGTAGCCGTATTTAGATGTATTGAAGTCGCATTGAGATGTACTGAGCCGTGTTAAGATGTAGGATAGCTCCCGTATTGAAGGCCCCACCGCGCGAATCTAAGATGCATTGAGACGCATCGAGGTTGAATTGAGATGTTTTGAGCTGTATTAACCCATTCTGACCGGGAACCCATTTTGGTTGTTAGCATCATGTTATGCTTTAGCTATTGAAAAATAGCAGATCTACAAGCTCGTAGCGCGCCACCGAGTGGCGCGCTACGAGCTTGTAGGTCTGCTATTTTTGAAAAAATCGAAGAACGACTGACTTTTTTTAATCTGATCTCAGGTCAGAATGGGTTATAATCAGACCAGTGTGTGTCCAGTGGAAACCTCGTATGAATCTGATCTCAGGTCAGAATGGGTTAAAACGTATTGAAGGTGTGTGTGTGTGGACGCCTGCATTGAGATGTATCAGAGCACATGCTAATTGAAGCTGAGCAGCGGGGAATGTCGAGCATTGTGCTTGAAAGGGATTCTCCGTGCTGCAGCAGCACTGGCATTGTGGTTTAAAAGGGGATCCTCCATGGTATTGTGGGGCTAAAGGAGATTGTCCACGGTGACGCCGGGGGGAGAAAAGCCGCGAGGAGGCGGCTAGCGAGCGCTTGAGCTATAGCCAGAGGTGATGATGTAAGTCTGTTTCTGCCCCTGTGTTTGTCTGAGCCGCGAGCACTCAGTCCCAGCAGAGGGAACAGGGGGTGAGATTAAATGCGTCCTAATGTGTGGCCCAGTCCAACCTCCTCCTATTTAATGTGTGGCCCAGTCCAACCTTTCCATTGTCATTCATAAAAAGCTCTTAATGCTGAGTGGCAAGACCTTTGGAGAGTTCTCTGTCTGAGAGAATATAGTTATACGACGTGGCCGTATAGTGCGTCTGTTCTAAAGCCTGTGAGTGGCTGGAGTCAGACAGCATCATGTCAGATGGTCACATGTATACCATATAGAGAGTTCAACTTGATGGCTTCATTTTGGAAGCTCATGCATCTTTCTATTGGGATTTCCATCGATTGTGTTGCGTTGGTCCTGCTGGTTGCTTATTGGAGTATATTTGTTGTCAGTGGTTCCTATATATTGCACAGGCAATTTCCGTTCCTATTCTGTTTCTGTTCCACTGGGGCCTATTGATTTCTAATTCTATTATAGTGCATTTGTTTCTGCTGCGTTAAGCTGGTTTTTACAGGTGTCAATTCACTTGCCAAAAAAAAGAACAGATCTACAAGCTACACTATTAAAGCATTTCATACTGCATAGCAGCTTGTAGATCTGTCCGTGACACGATGTGTCACATTTTATGAAGGCTTCATTAGTGGCATTTCTTGAAAAGGTGATTTTATTGCCGTTAAAATGCCCTTTTCCCAAGTCTGTGTTGTGAGCTCTTGCCCGGGCTCAAACTGCAGTATGGAATATATCAAATCATTTTAATGGGGTGTATAGCCTATCTTGTTAATGACATTACATTTTAACTGCATGGTGCATTAATCAGATGAAATAAAGCAATTCAGAGGCAAGTGTTTATAGGCATACCAGATGCATGCAATTGCCTAATCATTGAGTCTCCTGTTCGATTCCGGTCCGGCTGGACCATTTGCATTTGTATGTCATTCTCACCATGTGATGCATTTTTGAGTGGTGCGTGCTGCTCCAACGAACAGCAATGTCCCTATATGTCCATCCTGCCCATCCCTATGTCCCTATGTATGTTTAGGGGGCAAAAGGGGCACTGTTGTTGTCACGTCCTGTCCTAGGACGTACCACGCCTGGACCGCCTTTCCCCTGGCTGATTGTGAGACTGTGTCCACCTGCGCTTCTAAGCTGAAGAGACTTTGGTTAATGAGCATATTAGGGACTCTGTGTTATTGGTTCGGTTGCTCTATTATAACACTGTGTTTCCCCAAGAGTGGGACTTTATGTTATATATGCCCTGGGAGGGTTTCTAAGTTATAAAAGTGCTTGAGTGCAAGACGTTGTTGCCTGGATTATTCTGCATACGGGTCCAAATACTGAGGTGTTCCTGACAGTTGTGCTAGAAACGGAGAGAGAGATAGTGTTGCACTGTTGCCTGCTAATTACAATGTGGAGCGTGCATGATAGAGAGAGAGAGAGAGAGAGAGAGAGAGTGCATGTTGTCTGCTAATTCCCCCACACAGTAACTCCGTCATTTCTCGACCGTTTCGGACGCAGGCCGGCACCCTGGGCGCGTGCGTTCGCGTTCCTTTGGGCCTGGAAGTTCCGGGGGGACCCATGCACCGGCGGGGACCCCACACGGAGTTGCACCACTCAGTTCGCACGGGTGTGATTTTTCATTTTTGTTACATCAAGTGTTATTTTAACTCTGAGAGTGTATACCATTTTACAATAGCTGGGGACCCTCTGGGAACCCCCTCAAGGACCCCACATTGAGAACCAATGGGCTATATAGACTATTCATTCTGACTTATTTCATTGTGTGATAGATTCTTCATAAATGAAGCCATATGGCAATAATACCGTGTTCCGATTTACAGCGACTAACATTTAAATGATCTGAAATCATTACAAAAAAAAAAAGATCAGTTACACAAAGTCGGCGATTGAATGAATAAATAAATGATGGAGCTGTTAATTGCTTCTGTTTGGACGGATAAAGATCCACGGCTGACTCTTGAGCTCATGGCGTCATGGTCACGTCAACAGTGTCCCCCCCCCATTTGGTTTGTTATCAGTAGCCGCAGAACAACAGTCTGTATGACAATTAAGGATTTATACTGTTAATTATTCTGTGCATAGAGAGCAGTCTTCATTGTAAACACTCCACACAAGTATGAATGGAATATTCCCCTGTTTAAGTAAAGGTGTCGGATCAAATATTCAGCGCCCTCTCCCATCTGAGGCTCTCCCTTCTTTTGGATTGTCTATCACGCTCTCTCTCTCTCTCCGTCTCCAATTCTCTCTCTCTCTCTCTCTCTCTCTCTCTCTCTCTCTCTCTCTCTCTCTCTCTCTCTCTCTCTCTCTCTCTCTCTCCTGTTGTCTCCTGTTCTGTCTATCACTCTCTCTGCCTTGTTTTGACTCGTCGTTGGAGAGGCAGAATGCCTTGTTTGTCACAATGCGATCCAGGCACGATTACCATGCAAATGTATTTCATTATAGGCTGTAAGTGATTAACAATGTGATGGTTTTTAATTAGAATGTAAATGGTGATTATTTCCATGAAGACGTCAACAGCTGTCAGAAAAAGGGGACTGTGACAGCCAACTGTTGTTTCTCTCTGTCTCTCTCTCTCTCTCTCTCGTTTCTTTCTCTCCGTCCTTTCTGTACTCCCTTCGACTGAATGGACGACGGGCACTCTTTCATTCATCTATAAACAGTTTCTCTCCTTCTCCTCCTCTGTCTGTCTGTCTTTTTTGTCCTGGCCATTGTTTGTGTTATTCCCTCTTCGTCTCTCCTTTTCATCTCTCCATCTACTGCTCTTTCATTTCTGTCATTACGTCGTCTGGGGACCTGGGGAGACCGAGGCAGGGAAAATTGAGTTCACACACGCACACATACATACATGCATGCACGCACATACGTAGTTACGGTACGCACGCACATGCGCACGCACACACGCACGCACACACACACACGCACACGCACACACACACACACACACACACACACACACACACACACACACGCACCAACGCAACCCACCCACGCACGCACGCTGAAATTGAGTTCATTCAATGAGCATCAATTACTTCTGGGGAATGCATTCTCATAATGAATTTGAACAATGGCAGGTGCAAGACGTACGGCAGATGTTTGTTTTGGTTTTTTAGGATTTTTTTTTAAGTAATACATAATACGCTACGTCCCGAGATTATAATTTGGTGATTGAAATGCGTATGTTGTTTTAAAAAATGTGCTTTATAACTCAAGTGGAAGGGCATGATGCGCCACAACAACCAACATCAGTGTGGAATGCTCACATAATCATGGGTGTACGTAGTTGTATAGTTATCGTGTTTGGTGGACTATGCATGGACGGAGAGAAGGATATTATGAACTTTCTTTGTATTCAGTCACTTTTTTGTCTCCTTTGCTCAACTGATCTCTCCGTCAGGAAGACATAAGCGAGGCAGCCGGTGGAAAAAAGCTGTTCTAATTGATAGAGTGAAACACAGCTGGGTTCTTTTATATATACCGACCCATTTCAAATGGTCAATAACGAGACATCTCAGCATTAAGTGAGAGCTCTATATGGAGCATAGCAGCAGTGCAGGGCGTGGTTTTCTGGACCCACTGAAAAATCTGCTATTCATTTTTCCCCAAAGAAGATTTACTAAGAGTCACGACATCCAGGATCCTGGTCGAGTCTTGACTCGATCATGATGACCAGTCCATAAAACCTTTGATTCTGTGAACAAATGAAAATGAAAATCGCTAAACAAAGGGTATTTATTAAAAGTAGTCTTATCATAAAATGTAATATTCAATTATTATTATTATTTTATTTTACCTCAAACCTTGAACCCTTAGATCTCCATATATGGAGCTGACCTGTTCTGACATTCCATACTGTATGTTGATCCTACCCCATCCATCCTTCCTCTTCGATGTCTCCCTTTTGACTCCCTTTTGTCCATTCAAACTCTAGACGGGCCCGCCCCAAAGTTACTAGTATTTTATTTATTTATTTGACAGGGACACAGCTCATTAATCAACATGTCCGTTTTCACCTGCAGTAGAGTTCTCAACAGGCCCGAAAATTAAGGCCCGGCCGTATACCTGAGCCCTCATCAAACCCTGTTCATTCAAGGCACTGTCCCCTGCACTCCCCGCTGCTATACCCTTAGATCTCCATATATGGAGCTGCTGACCTGTTCTGACATTCCATTATGTTGATCTGACTTCATCAAACCCTGTACACTGAAGACACGCTCCATATATGGCCAGTACAGAATTCATTCCATATGTTGATCTGAACCCCCATCAAAGCGCCAATACTCGCCCAGCACCCAGGCGGATGCGTGCAATATTAATAATTAATATTAACATTAATATTTATTTAATTTTTTGCATGATTTGACTGAGAGATTGATTGGCAGTTAAATCAGTCTGATCAGTCCGATTGCATAACCTAAAAAAAATGAGAATCATTCCACCGTCACACCATTTAGGGCTGTTGGGGGTGCTTAATCAACATACTTGCTTGGTTTCTCCCAATAACTCACGATATTATATATATCCTGTTTTGTTAATTAATTTGTTAATAATATGACAAATTAGGCCAATCTCTAAGTCGAATCATGCCAAAAAACTGAAATAGACTAATCGACATCGATTAGTCGACTAATCGAGGTCCTATACCACACACCAGCATAGGCACATGTGAGCGTTCACATACATGCACACACTATGCTCACACACACACACACACACACACACACACACACACACACACACACACACACATACACACACACACACACACACACACACTCTCATAACGAGCGGGGCCAACATAATGATTTAATTGATTTTGCCGTTGCTGTTGTCTCAGTGATGGAAGGTAGATCGTTGCCATGCATCATTCCCTGCAGAATGCCGATGTTGATAATTATGATTCCCATAATAATGCCATTTGATAAAGGCAGTATAATTGATAGGTGTTGCCACAATGTCATTAACCCATTCTGAACGGGAACCCGTTTTGGTGTTAGCATCATGTTATGCTTTAGCTATTGAAAAATAGCAGATCTACAAGCTCATAGCGCGCCACCGAGTGGCGCGCTACGAGCTTGTAGGTCTGCTATTTTTTGAAAAATCGAACAACGACTGACATTTTTATAATCTGATCTCAGGTCAGAATGGGTTCATCAGACCAGTGTGTGTCCAGGTGGAAACCTCGTATGAATCTGATCTCAGGTCAGAATGGGTTAAGCAGCCATGGTTCGTCTCAAATCTATAAAGGAATGAGCCTCTTTAGAAAAGTATCCACCGGCCATTTGTCTTTGATGCTCTCACAAAACACCATCTCTCTCTCTCTCTCTCTCTTTCTCTTTTCTCCAGTTTCTTCTCAATTCCGTCGCTCTCCGTCTGTATCTTTTGCTTTGTTTTTCCACTTTTCATTCTCTCTCTCATCTCTCTGTCTCTCTCTCCGCGCGCGTTGCTTTTATCTCGTGGCAGGCATCAGGTCCGTTCCTTTCCTCTCTCTCTCCCTCCCCACATTTTTCTTTTTTCCAGCCCCCTTTGTCAGGTGAACGAGGGAGAGGTTGACCCCATTCTCATTTTCAAACTGCTCACCGTCCAATGGACGACAGATTGAATGAATGAATGAATGACAGTGCCGATGAAAAGAGTTTCCCATTCAATACCGCTCTGCTCCTGAACCCACTGATGTGTATAAAATGATTTGGGCCTCTCTTGAGGCTGATTGTGTGTCATTGTGTGTGTGTACCGGTATGTGTTTCGGAGTGCGTTGCGTGTGCGTGTGCGGGCGTGCGTGCACGTGTGTGTGTGTGTGTGTGTATATTCTACTGCTATCGTGTGAGGACCAAACTTACTAATAAGAGTAGCAAGCTAAGGCAGGAAAAATGACAGAAATTTAACTGGTTATCGCTTTCCAAGAGCCTGTTAGGACTTGAGTTTTGGTTTAGCGGTAGAATCATGGCTATACTGTGTTGGGATATATATAACGTTAATTGAAGGTGTTCAACAGGAGGTGTTGAAGCTCACTCATATTTAAGCTTGTATGTGACGTGTTCCGTGAAGCTGTTACGCTGACTTCATATTTGAATCATATTTGAATCATCGTCTGGATGGATTTCTAAATAGCGTGAAATGTTTCAGATCTATAGTGAGGATCAGATCTTATCCATCCGTCTTGCGGGGGCAACAGCTCCACCAGAGTGCTCCAGACTTCCCTCTCCAGAGCAACATTATAGTGACTTCCTCCTCCTGCGGGGGACCCCCGAGACCTTCCAAGGCCTGCAGTGAGTCGATGTGTTTCCTCCATCCGAGCCTTAGGTCTGCCCCCGGGGGTCTCCTCCCGGTGAGGCGTGCCTCGAGGACCTTCCTATAGGGAGACGCCCCGAGCGGCATCCTAACCAGATCAGATCTTAGAATCTGCTGACCTGAGATCAGATTCATAACGAGGTTTCCACTGGACACACACTGGTCTGATGAACCCATTCTGACCTGAGATCAGATTCTAAAAATGTCAGTCGTTCTTATAGCAGACCTACAAGCTCGTAGCGCGCCACTCGGTGGCGCGCTACGAGCTTGTAGATCTGCTATTTTTCAATAGCTAAAGCATAACATGATGCTAACAACCAAAATGGGTTCCCGGTCAGAATGGGTTAAAAAGATATATATGTACAAGCTCAGAAATCCATCACATTGTAATGGGTTATGAGCAAAGATTTCCCTTATTAAAAATAGTATATATAGGGTTTTGACTTTACCAAGTGTAAGCACAAACCATACCAACTAAATATGAACCTACTGTAGTATACCAGTGTATATATACGGCTTGCTGTTGACTATGAAAACACGACTAAACACAACAATATACTTTTCAAGGTTGCCCAACAAAACTTCAAAACTACAAACTGAGATTAAAAAGAGATGTATATATAATGACAAATCACAAACAAAAGCTTTGGTCTGGTTTTACATTCAGCAGTTTTGATAGTCTTGTCAGGGATGTCCGTTTCTGACACTGCTGTGTTAGAAACGTGACAATACATATACCATATACTTCTGGCCAAATACTAACTGCTGAATAGTATGTATAGTAGGCATGTAGGCATGTATTTATAGTATACTATAATTATATCTATTTATAGTGACTCATAGGAATAGACTATATGTGACGAGAAGGTATAGTCTGGTGGGGGTGCATACTTAGTTTAGACTATAGTCATTGGTTAGACATGGGTTAAGGTTAGGTTTAGGTGTGCTGCCCCGTGGGAGGTTAGGTTTAGGGTGAGGGTTTGAGATAGGTTGTAGTTGTAGGACTATACTGACTGGTCTAACCAATGACTACCGGTAGTCTAAACCAAAAACTGTCTAAACTAAGTACAGCACCCAGTCTGGTGACCACCGGAGAGACGGGTGACAGCCGGAATGTGAGCAGTATGGGTTTAGCACCCCAGCCTGTGTCCGTCTCCGTGAGGACACAGGACACAGACCCTGCTTTGCCCAACAAGCAGGGTCATTCAGAGGGCCACCTTCTCGCTCGGGTGGAGCCTGCGGAACCATTGCCCTGCACCACTCCTGAATGAAGTGTCTGGTCCTGGCAGAGTAGTTCTGGAGTAGTTCCAACGGATTGTGTGGCCCTGGTTTTGCCCCAATGGGACCGATTGAGGGTAGCTACTGGGACGTATAAGTCGGGACCCGGCTGGGTCGCCTGAGTGAGGGGTGTGATGTTCGAGAAACACCCGATGACCTTTGGCTATACATCACTGAGGATACGTCCCAGGTGCATCCATGTGATGTTATATACCATCTAAAATATTATGTATTGCACTTTATATCTGCACAATATACCATGCGATATGCTTACATAACAAATAACATTAATTCAAACATCATTACTCTCAATGCATAGTCTGATAATGATGTCTATGATGCAAATGCATAATGTGATATATTATTGCCCCATATGTATTTCCTTTGTATGCCATTTTGATAAAAGTGGTTTTGAGTTAGTATGTGTTCCAAATCCCTACCAGTAGATAGTATGGGCTTTCTGACACACTTCTCTATAGCTACGGCGGCCAGTGTTCAATTCAACCACTTCTGTCATTCAAGGCTGAAAGCAACAATTTGCTAATCTGGTGCAAAACAAACAATAAGGATACGTTGCTGTCTGGAGGAAACCTCATAACTCTGTTTTTGAGGTTTATTGATTTTATTCAATAAATCAGTGCTTTGATTTACGTGTGTGTGTGTGTGTGTGTGTGTGTGTGTGTGTGTGTGTGTGTGTGTGTGTGTGTGTGTGTGTGTGTGTGTGTGTGTGTGTGTGTGTGTGTGTGTGTGTGTGTGTGTGTGTGTGTGTGTGTGTGTGTGTGTGTGTGTGTGTGTGTGTGTGTGTGTGTGTGTGTGTGTGTGTGTGTGTTGTTTCGAAAATATTGAACCAAGGGAAAGTAGTAAAAAAAAAGGCATTGGACAAAATCTCTTAACTCCTTTGGACCCTCAAACGGTCTGCTAAAACAGCTAACTCCACCACGCTCTATCCTTCTCATGCAAATAATTGGCAATATCTAAAGTCACAACACCAACTTTGATGAGGCAGTATTGCATCGTATAAAAGATATATGGTTTTGTTAATTTCCTTAAAACGTATACATTTTTCATTTCCTGAAAAATGAAAATGTTGGAGTTATGACTCCGAGGTTTCCTCCGAACAGCACAGATATGTATTTTCAACATAAAATGAAAATATTGTCAACCTTTTAAAAACGCAACTGATAATTATCTATCCAATCATTGGCAAATTAACAGTTTTTAATGTACATTTTAAAGTTGGAGGTAAAAGTGATTTGGCCCCACTATACTCTTCAGTGTATGCCTACTGTCAGAATAAATGCTCATATCTAGAGGGTAACAAGACAACTCACCCCGTTTCTGTTTTCCTCCCAGAATTTTCCCCAGTGAGGGGTGGGATAGGCTGGACAGCAGACGGGCTGGACTTTGAATTTCTCTAACTACAAACTTTCATGACAGCAGAACAGCCTACTGTAAGTACAAATATAATTTATGAAAAGCTACTGCAGTGAAGTCTGTTCACATAAGTTGTTGTAGGATATGTGGGGATTATCTGACGAGGTACCATTTGAGTGGGCAAAACCTTACATTATACTAAATTGTTTATGGGTCAATATAAGTAAAATAATATAGCCTTTCCACAGTAGTATCTTTTTTATATTTTTCCAAAAAGATTACAAACAGCCAATAGCATATTCCGGGAGGAAAAACGGGCATGCACCGGGGTGAGTTGTCCAGTATTCATCTAGTATAACCAGTGTGTTTAACAGAAATAAAACCATGTTTGTTTTTAAATCACAACATATTTTAGGAGTCTGTTTAAAAAAAAGGGACATGTCAATACTAAACTTATGAGGTATCCTTGCAACAGCGCGTGTACAGGTCTACATTATTTAGTTGATGATTAAAAAAGGTTAACGTTAAAAAAGGAAAACCTGTTGAAGGTTAATATGATTTAGAATATTTCCAGAATTATAATTGAAATTATTATTTTTTTTATTATAGAAACATTTCAGATTTCTGGAGAAGACAAATACTTTACAGTTCGACATAACAGATTTGTAAGACACCCTCAAATATAATGCTTTTTATTTTTAAACATGACCAAAAGTGTGTTTGTCCTTTTTCGTTTAATCTGTGGTGTCTTAATTTAACGTAAAAGCTTTGGATTTATACCGAAGAGAGAAAAGTAAATTTATCAGACGGACAGTAATCGACGTCAGTTTAGAATGAGTGCAGTCCAGTTTACGGATAAAAGTCCAGGATTTTTTACAAATACCAAAACATAGATATCATCAGAATCCACATTGTGTACAGAATCCAGTCCATGATATTTTTTTGAAATCCGACGATGGAACAAATTCCAAGTCAGTTCACTTAATGTTTCATAAAATTATTTTCTTTATATTTTAGTGTTTATTCCTCATGTTTTAACATTTTTTAACATTTTCTTTTACATACAAGTGCCCAGATACAAATACCACAACATGACATAAGTTAACAACTGAAAACAGAGGTAACAGAGGTCATTTTCCTTCCAAAACAATATTTCAATGGATACTTTACAATTTGTTTGTTTGTTTATCCAATCACCAAGTTCATCATGTCCAGGATGCACTTGTCTTCCTAAAGTTGGTACAGCTTGTCCTTCAATAGTCAACCTTCCAACAGGCATCCCAGTGCCAATACCATGCAACCCATACAATGTCTGCTAACAGTGAGCAGTGGGCTGGCAGGAATGATCTGTAACCCACTTGGACCAACTTTGTTCTATTGACACATCTTGAAAAGGGTTCAAATCATAATAAAACACTCAGGAAATAAGAGAGTTTTGGCAGCCATTAACTAGTCCACTTACTGTAACAAGTTCAACCAAAGGCCAGCCCTTCCTCCAATTTGGCAATGCTATTAAATTGTCTCCAGCCCAATCAATGTACCACAGATTAGTGCTGTACGTTTGCCATCTGGTTCAAAATTGTTCCTCATTAGCCAGAATATGAATCTGTGGTAAGGGAGGCAACAGACCCCCGAACAGCCTTTCCTCTTGTCCAACTTCGTCTTGCTTACTGTAGATGTTTATGTGACTTGTTGCAGCTAAAGGAAAAGTAGTAGTTCATAGTTCTTCAGTTCCCATCTTGCATGTCTACAAAATTTGGCTTGAAAGTCTCTCACGGTTAGTATGAGTCTTTGTCTAGAGTCTAGACATTCAGGTTTTGGGTGAGAGGCCCGGCGTCCTGAATTTTCTCAGCCCCTTTGCCTGTCTATTTCCCGCTGTGCAGTCTCTCAGCAAGTCCGGCATGTTCCTCTTTACATTTAAGCAGTTTTTCTTTGAAGAGCATAGAAGGAGTTTGAGTTCAGAATGTATCAATGGTTGATGGCCCATATACTCAATTAGGTTCGACCCCCAATGCTACCAATAACATCACAGTGGGAATGATGTTGCGACAAATGGCCACTACTGGCGTCACTGTAGCCGTGGCCAGTACTGTGACATGTCCCCTTCGCCTGGAACTTGGACTGGAACTGAAACACCAGGGGAAATCAGACCTGAAACAATTAGTATAATTAGTATGGGTATCACACAAAAAATAAGTATACTTTTTTTATCAAGAGTCAAGACACAAGGTGCTTGCACAGACACTGTACTTACAGTACATGTTTGCTTGTTTTTAATTGAATATCTGTACTGTAAGTCAAGTAAGAATGATGTGCTGTTAATGTACCTGTTGATGCGGAGGAGGTCATTGATTGGCTGTTGATGTGTGGCTGCATATGGGGTGGAGTGTATGTGTCATAACTCCTCCCATTTATTGTTGGGCTGGTAGGCAGCATGCAGGAATAAGAGCTTTGACTTGATGCCTGAAAATGTAAATGAATATATGTCAGTGACTCCTTACTCTGGTGCTCTGGTTCGCCACAGGGCTAGTAGGTAGCATTCGCGATAAGAGGTCTGACATTATTTACGTGTTGATTAACAATCAATTAATTATCAATTGGTAAACGTGCCTGTTAATAGCCTAAACTAAACTCTACAAACATTTATACAAAGAAAAAACATTATGGATGAAAGATATACCAGGCTATAGAGCGTCGCAGTCCCGCCCCCTTTCAGAACGACAAGTGGCCCAGGAAATGATTCTCCATTCATTTTCTCCATAGGCTTTTCAAATAGTATTTATATAAAGACGGTTACGCCGCGGACAAAACCAACTCGGATCGTGACAAATCATGACAACAAACACAATATTTTGTGCCGATCAAATAATTTGAAAGAAGAAAATAAAGGCAGGATACAACACTATTTGTTTTGTTTTTCTTCTTAACTAATTATTTGATCGGCCCAAAATTATTGTCACGATTTGTCACGTTCCGAGTTGGCTTTGTCCCGCGGCGTAACTGTCTTTATATAAATACTTTTTGAAAAGCCTATGGAGAAAATTAATGGAGAATCATTTCCTGGGCCACTCGTCGTTCTGAAAGGGGGGCGGGACTGCGACGCTCTATAGTGCTGTAGGCTTACTATTAACGAGATCCAGACATTTTGTATGGAATTGATTTAATTAACATCTCAGTCATATACTGTACAAAGGATAATAGTATAGATTACGGAAATCCAGAATTACGGTATATTTCATTTTCAGCTCTACTTGGTGTTTCAAAATCGAATCGACAGATCGCTATTAAAGTTGTTATTGACTGTCTGGAAGGGAAGCGTGCTAGTACTGTATGTGTATTGTGTAGGCAGGGCATTCAGACTTAATTCAGACTTACTTGCATAGGCAGGCTAGTTGCCATACTAAAGCTGGGTATGCTGTAGTTGTTGGACAGAACTGATTCTGTCCTCCCCAACATGGACCCCGATGAGAAGGAAACTGACAGAGACAGAGAAGGGACAAACATGACATAAGATGTCACTTTTCTCAGACCTATCCCTGACATGACATTTTGTCTTCTTTTGATACTTTGCACGTAATTGATCATAATAAAATCAGATTTATGCTTCTGTGACTATAAGTGATGAGTGACAATGTGTTGAGCGTCATTTGAAAAACAAAACGTTATTTTCAATGAAGAATTTGTTGTGGTGCATTGGAAATATAGGCTACATGCTGTATATTGCGCTATAGTTGACAGTACCTGGTGTTGCAGGCTGTGGTAGAGGTTGGTACACATTTGTATTGAAGCTACTACTAATGGGAATGTGGTTCGAGGTGTTGGATGCCTGGCGTCGTTGATTTCTCAACTTCTCCTCTCTCCTCCACTTTGCACGCCTGTTGGAAAACCACACCTATACACAACAAAACCCTGTGTTAATGTATTGAACTCCCAGACCTTTCCGGTCCATTTGTACGCAAGTCTGGCATTTCCATACTAATGCACAAAATGTGCCAACGCTAATGAAATTGGCCCTGGCACATTTTGTCTGTTTTCCAGTCTACAATTGTACAATTTCTAACGGCTACAATTTGATTATAAACTGAACAGCTTCAGTTTCAATATGTGTCAACATTCCATCCAGTTAATTAACGCCCATTATGTGTGCCCGTACTTATCCATATGAACAAAATGACAGAATCTGGAAGATAGAGTTGATCGATTGCACATTGATAGCAATAGAATAAACCTACCTGTATTCGTGCCTCTGGCAGATCTATTTTGGCAGCAAGTCGTTCTCTGGCAAAGACATCTGGATAATGAGTTCTTTCAAATTCTGAAACAAAAACACATTATTGTTACTTTGATATCGTGTAACTGATGCAGAAATAACCCAGTGTTATAATTTATCTTAATTATGAACTCATGGCTATAGTCCGAATAGTCACTGTCACATTATATTTATGTGGCGCTATCTTAGGCTGCAGGCAAGGCAGAGTTTATTTGTATTGCTGATTTCAACCACGCAATTGAAAGTGCCTTCACAAAACATTAAGAATAGAGAATCATTATAAATTACATCTATGGAGAGTTAAGAATAATAAATACATATAGCTGAAATAAGACAGAAATTAGAGATTAAAATGTAACAAAAGAAGTGAACCCGAAATATCTCTAAAAATGCAATGGCAAAACGGAACATTCTTTAGTTTTGATTGATGCAGTTTTATCTGCGTTACAGTATATGTGAATATAACACATTCAAATCACAATATTATAATTGCTTCTAACTCCAAATGTATCATGACAAATGTTCACCTTTCTCTAGCGCCTCTATCTGGTCCTGTGTGAAAGAAGTTCTGTTTCGCTGGAGTTTTCTCTTGAGCTGAAGTCTCATCTGAGTCTCTTCTGTATCTTCCCCATTAGAGCTCACTGAATTGGTGTTCTCAACTCCCCCCGTCTGAGGACAATCTAGAGAGAGAGAGAGAGAGAGATGTGATTAACAAGAGTTTAAGCTAAGAAATTATTAGCATATAGGGCTTGCTTAAAGGACCCTCATCTTAAGCTTCACCACACAGCCCCACTCTTCTGTTCATTCTCTTCAATATGAATCCAGTTTAAATCAAGTGTTTGCAGAGCCTTTGAAGACAAGTCCTCTTGAATGAAGAGGAGAGCTGCTTTGCCCTGCGTAGCGGAAAGACGAGTCACTTCTCAAGGAACAAACGCATGGAGTGCTGCTTGTGTGTGAAAAGGTGTCCCTCTATCTAGTGCTCTTCAGTTTGGAGTTATTGAAAGACTTCTGAGACACTAAAGAAGGCATAATAGTCGATTTAATCAAAGTTAATTCGAGGGCGACTTCCCCTGCTGAAGGCCATAACCACGATGACAACCATGATTCATGCTTAATCAGTGTCGTAGTGCTATACGCCCAATAGGACACGCTCGTGAACACATGCACGCGCGTTTGCGTACACGCGTGCACACAACGTGCACAGACACACGCTATAAAACATGGAGACGTGTTACTATATAGCCTATACTTAGAAACGGGGTTTACAATGCTTAACCGTATCCAAAAAAGGAAATTATAGAGTCAAAATTATTTTTGCCCAAAAAATATTTTAGGCACTCCACTCCCCACCCCCTTCCTGCACTTGTTAATTGTATGATGACATTGCACGGTCAAAGTTTAACAGCCTCATGGAGCTGCCTTATAGGGGTGAGTCAAGATACTCTCAGGACTTTTCAGTGCAGCGTGTCCTCCCAAATGCACACATGCCTCACCCTGTGATACACCTGCAGGCCTGTTCCCTGTGCCTCTCTCCCACCTGCTGTCAAACAGCATGAGCTTCACTGTATCCTCAATGTTCATTAGTCAGGATTTTTTTTGCAACATACCTTGATTCCCTATAATACTCTCTTCAGACTTGAAAAAAAATATATATGTATAAGTAAGATATCGTTTGGTTTCCAGGCTAAGCAGCACCCTCCTTCCCAGCAGTCCAGACAGACAGTGCGTGGCCTGGTTGGTGGTTCGATTCCCGGCCGGGTCATAATACCAAAGACTGTAAAAATGGGACGCAAATATGCCTCCATGCTTGACACTCGGCATCAATGGGTTGGATTGGGGGGTCAAATCAACTAATGATTCACCGCTCCAAAGAGATGAGTCAAATGCGGAGAACAGATTTCACTGCGGTAACGTGTGCGACTAACTGTACGACTTTGTGACTTTGTCACAGTCCATGCAGTGACAGTGCCAGAGATGGTCCACCTCCATGACTCCAATAGGACATTATAGGAGCCCAAAAGCTTTTATTTTTTTATAATCCCCACCTGGCGGAGGCAACCAAACTCAGCACTGCAGTGACCATGTAACGTGACGTGACCAATCCCCTCCTATTAGGCCCCGGCCATTTGTACCACAAACAAGATTTTCTGTTTTCTTCAAAACCCACTTTTTGCTGCTGCTACTACTACTAAAACTATATATCTCTCGAGTCATGTGATCAACGTCTTTGGAAGGTTTCTGATACAAAAAAGGATCTGCTCTTTTTTAGTCACCCCACCCATATGAAGGCATATGATACGGGTGCATTTTAATCTTGCAATGCATTTATCCAATTTAAGGCTTTTTACTTTTCTGCAAGAGTGCCTTAATTGGTCTCATCCTTTTTTGCATCAATTCACCCAGTTGTATACCGAAGAGCACCTTGTTGTAGATTTGTACTCTGGCGAAACAGATGTGCTCCTTCCTCTCTTCTCTCTCTTTTTTTTTTATTGTTTCTGACATTACATTTTTTTTTAATGTTTTGGGGGTACATTTCCAAATGTCATTACAGCAATGCGTTGATTTGGACTTTTGAATATACTTTAGATATTTGTTCATGTATGCACTTTTGAATGCTTAAAGGAGCATTCAGTGATTTGGGTCCACCCCGGTAAGAAGATGTGCACATGCACTACAGTGGGGCAACAGGCCAACAGCTCCCCCGCTCGATCCTGATTGGATGAAGGCTGGGCCACCTAGCCATAAACGACCCCCAGGGGGTTAACTGGGGACAGGGTTGGAACTTTATATGGTCAGCACACTCTATAGTAGGGAGGATTATCACAACGAAACAAAAAAAAAAGAGGTGATATTTGAATTAAGTGAAATCACTGAATAATACCTTTAAGTATTCTTAAAAGAAAGTATACTCTTTTAACTCAAGTATACATTTGACTGAGCAAACATTCACTTGTGGTCACTCGTCATTTCCGACCAGGAGTAGCCTACATCTTTACTTTGACTCAAGTAGTGGGGTTGAATACTTGGTCCACCATTGCATGGTGACCACTCTACTAAGACCTGGAAATATGAACACTCAGTGAAGCTCCTTTCCTGCAGTTCCATGTTATTCCCACACCATCGTGGTCTCAACTCTAGATGCCCTGGAATAACCCAGCTCTTTGTGCATGGTAACCACTCTACTAAGACCTGAAAATATGAACACTCAGTGAAGCTATCCTTTCCTGCAGTTCCATGTTATTCCCACACCATCGTGGTCTCAACTCTAGATGCCCTGGAATAACCCAGCTCTTTGTGCATGGTAACCACTCTACTAAGACCTGAAAATATGAACACTCAGTGAAGCTCCTTTCCTGCAGTTCCATGTTATTCCCACACCATCGTGGTCTCAACTCTAGATGCCCCGGAATAACCCAGCTCTTCGTGCCATACAAAGAGTTCAACAAAGGGTTATGGGGGTACGTGTGCATTGGTCCCGAATGTCTGCTTGAATTCAGACTCAATTGATCCACTCAACTGAGAGAATCCACATCAATTGATTCACAACATTCACAATTGATTGCACAATGTGCAAACTGTCAAAGTAGTAAGCTTTTTTTTTTAAATAAGACCCCTCTCTCTGGCATAACGCTAAGAAATATACACTGTACATTGAAGTGATGGGATCTCCTGTATAGGACACATTTATTCATGTGTTCCTCTCCCGTCATGAGAAATATATGAACCTCCACATAAGCCTATACTCATAGTGGATGTTACAGCTTGTAAATTAATATAAGCCATAACAGTATGGCTATGTTACATGTGGTATTATATTAATATTATCCATGCTTGAGAATATGACCGGTGTCTTGGTATCAGTGTTGTTTTCGTCATACTAATACTACGACGAAAAACGTTCGTCGGCTGCCTTTTTTCACTGGCGAAAATGTAATTAAAAACTAAATGAAAACTAAGCTATGATGACTAAATTAAGGCTAAATATACTGACAATTTCGTCAACAAATAAAAACTAGTGGACAAGAGATCCAGTATAAGTCATTATTATTAGCAATTACACATTGCTGAAAATAGCAGATCTGCAATCTCACAACGCGTCGCAGCGTAGCGAAGTGTAAAAACAGTCATTACGACGGCATCAAGGCCCGCCAAAAAATACATTTTAGTCGACTAAATCAACTGCAGATTTAGTCGACTGAAATCTTACGATATTTAGTCGACTGAAACTATAGACTAAAACGTTTTAGTCATATTTTGGTCACCTGGAATGTGACTATAAAATATGACTAAAAACGTTTTATTCCAAAGACTATATGGCTAAAACTAAAATAGAAATTCGCTCCCAAAAACAACAGTGCTTGGCAAAAACAAACCATGGACTGTATAATATTCAAAACCTTTTTATGAGAATTGCATGGCAGTTTAGAATGTATAGGTAATCTATCTTAAGAATCATTTTGGATGCGAGGCTGACTGGAGCTCTCTCAATAGAGTGTACATCATCTGTGGTGCTAGCCTAATTATTCATTATCCCCAGTAGATCAACAGTGACTGTGGAAAACAGAATGAAGGCATTGCTTAGTGTCACACTCAGTCAGGCGGAAACGGAGACAAATGGGACGAGACCGCACATGGTTGCTGCTGCAATAGGCAGCCTTTTCACACACCCACACGAGCAAGCGTGCGCACACACACACACACACACACGCGCACAAACGCACACACAAACGTGCACGTGGACACACACATGCACACACACGCACACACACACACGCACACACACAAACTCCCAGAGCCAAATATATGGCACAGCAAAGTCTTTTTTTTCCTGGGAGAAACACAGTCAAATGATTCATTTTCGTTTGTATACTGTTGGAAGAGTGGTAGTGTAGAAGAGAGGTATACTGTAGTATAGTGTAGGCTACACAGTGAAATTGAGAGTTAATATTGTAACTGGTATTAGTGATTGTAATTGTGGTACTATTATTAGTGATAGTGGTAGTATAGTCTGACGGAAATTTACCTGACTCGCGTTTTTTAAATTCCCATAGAATTCACCTTTAGCTAAGCCCCGCCCTCTCCCACTTAGACACTCCCACTTGGACACTTTCCAGCCCGGGCTCATTCATTCCAATGTTAAATATCGTGGATTTTACACATTGGTTAATTTTTTTAAATCTCTTCCAACTCCGTCAACAAGGCCTGCCGTATGCACTGGAAAAATATGTGCGTGACATTTCTTCTTGTTTAAAACAATGTTTTATCATACAGGAAAACTATTGGTGGAGAGGTTTGCGTAAACCATGTTGTGCTTAGCTGTGATTGCGCCATAGCAGTTTGGGGAGGGGCTTAGCTATAGGTCAATTGTTTAGTATAATGTCAAATAAGATCTGTGTTCGAAACATAAAGAAATGTGCACGGCGCTTTGACTCATAAGGATATGAAGCATCATCTGACAAAATCGCTAATGCTACTTCCACCGAATTAGTAGCCTACAATTCTCTTCAGAAACAGACTCGAATATGAGTGACTGACTATCGCTAAACGTTAGAAAGCCACCTCCAGGTCAGTGTCGTGATCTTCATTATGGAGACGGCCATATATGGTGGCGTGACATGTCACGAGATGTGATGTCACGAGGCGTGACCATATATGGAGGCGTGACCATAATATCTCTGTGACTGACGGGCAACTAGTTGTAGTGATTGTTATAAATGGTAAATGGTGCATTTATATAGCGCCTTTATCCAAGGCGCTTTACATAGATTGTGCATTACGTTCACCCATCCATCCACACACACATTCATACACCGATTGCGGCATGAAGCCATGCAAGGCACCAACCTGCACATCGGGAGCAATTTGGGGTTCAGTGTCTTTGCCCATAAGACACTTCGACATGTAGACAGGAGGAGGAGGAGCCGGGATTCGAACCGCCGAGCGGTGGATCATTGGACGCCCAGCTCTACCTCCTGAGCCACAGTCGCCCTGTCGTAATAGTGATAGTCGTATGTATAGGTTCTTACCAGCATTGGGTAGTGTCGTCCCGGGGTACCACCCCGACCGGCCTCCCCAGTTGGTCTGTCCATTGAGCATCCTGAGCTTGTCAAACATCCCGTCAGCCCCCACCGTCCCCATCTGCGGTTTGTCAGTGACCAGGTTCCTCAACACGCGGTTTATCGATGACACCTATAGGAACAAGAGACAATGAATGCAACCATATACCATCCATTTAGTTTGTTATTGGGTGATATAAAACTACAATACAGGTCTTTTTTTTAAAGGAATAGTGATACGCTAAGTTTAGCGGTAGAGAATGTTAATGCGGTATAATTAGGACGTCTGCAGTTATGGTTGGAGGTGGTCTACCTACATTTCTATAGAGCGTCGCAGCCCCCCCGCCCCCTTTCATGACGACGCCAGGCCAAGGAAATCATTCCCAATGCATTTGCCTCATAGTCTTTTCAAAAAGTATTTATTTAAAGACCTTATAAGCGTCGTATACAAAGCCAACTCGAGTTGTAACAAATCATGACAACAATCGCAATATTTTGGACCAAACAAATAATTACAAAGAAGAAAAACAACAAAAAAAAGTGTTGTAACCTGCCTCTTCTTTCTAATTATTTGTTTGGCCCAAAACATTGTGTTCATTGTCATGATTTGTCACAACTCGAGTTGGCTTTGTCCGCGGCGTAAACGTCTTTAAATAAAAACTTTTTGAAAAGTATATGAGGGGGGGGGGGGGGGGGGGGGGACT
This sequence comes from Protomyctophum bolini, assembly GCF_963924005.1. NCBI lineage: Eukaryota > Metazoa > Chordata > Actinopteri > Myctophiformes > Myctophidae > Protomyctophum > Protomyctophum bolini. Next base: position 5,104,469 of record NC_137865.1, read on the forward strand.
GCGACCCTCTATTGAGAATAGTTGATCCTTGTATATAAGGATCATTGCTACAACTACTGGTTGTAAATGATGGGGCGCACTGGACTGGACAAGACGTGCCGCCATCTTTATTGTATAGTTCAGACATGATTTGTGGCTATTATTACTAGAGAAACTCACACTAGGTATATTATCATTGGTGCAGGCTCCCTCCGCCAGGAGCCTGTCTCTGATCTCCCAGGCGAAAATGGACGGACACTCCCTCTTGTACTGGGCGATCTTCCCCACCACCTCGGGCGTCGCCACCCTGGGCTTGCTCCCTCCGATCGCCCGCGGGCGGATGGAGCCCGTCTCGTAGTAGCGGCCCAGGATCTTGCTCACGCAGCCGTTCGAGACCTGTGACATAAAGACACAAGGAGACAAATCACACACATTATTCAAGACTGGTTGCTTGGTCGAATGGTGTTAAGGTTAGGGAGGGTGTTTAGGTGCTTACGTTTTCTCTCTCCGGCAGCTGAACAACGCTAGTGTCAGCTGGACTCTACAAAACAAGAAATAGGGTATACGGTAGAGCAATATGCAAAAAATGTAAGACATGTAAAACGTTATAATGCCAACAATAGCAATTTGTTCAGTTTTAAGTCACGATCGGGCCTTGCCTGTAGTAGGCGCGAGGAAGGTAGATCAAATAGAGTATTACATGTATAAAGTACATTATTAACCTCAACCTGCCTCTATACAGCAATATGGCAAGCCAAGGTATTATGTCAGTAATACTGTAAGCGGAAACTACAAAATACACGGTATAATTTGATTTGTTAGAAACATACATAATATATGTCATTGTAAACGACAAAGGGAAAAACAAAACAGGGTCAGCATCATAAATACGAAGCGGTATAGGTTTCATGCAACAGTAATGTAATGATTTGAAAGTTATTAAAGTCAGCCCCGTTATTCACCACCGTGCAAGTTACTCAGCCAGGGCATTTCGGCAGGTTTAAGCACACACACACACACACACACACACACACACACACACACACACACACAATGTACTGTACTGTATAATGTACAGTATACTGATAACATACCTGTAATATTCGTGATATGTCACAGGGCCGAGCCCCACTGTGGGCAAGCTCCACTATCTTCTGCCTGGTAGAATCAGGCAGAGGTCTGCCGTTCACAAACACACCTCCCAGCTGGTTAACTCCACTATGACCTACACGCACGCGCACACACACACACACACACACACACACACACACACACACACACACACACACACACACACACACACACACACACACACACACACACACACACACACACACACACACACACAAAGGTTTAGGGATCACTCGTCATCAGCACTTGCATTTATTTTGAATAGCTGTTCTTTTTGTATGTGTTTTTGCATTGTTTTTGCAATGATTTCAGTTCGAGCATTATAGGGAGATATCACATGGCGGAGGACATAGGCAATGACGACATAATTAGGTCGGGAATGACTGCAGCAAGCATGAGAGGAGGCGGAGGAGGAGGAGAGCGAAGAGAACAGTAGAAAAGTATAGAAACACCAAATCCACAGCAAGCGAACCACAGAAAGCCATTTCCAGATCTATATCCACAAGGCAATTACTGCACCACACACACACACTGATCTGTTATGTTATAATGATGTGTTTACTATATTACACAATACACAACCATCTCAATCTGTCTGGCCTTTTGTATATGGAATGCAGATCAACATGGAATGAATTATGTATACTGGCCATATAAGGAGCATGTCTTGAGTGTACACAGGGTTAGATGAGGTCAGATCAACATTATGGAATGACAGAACAGGTCAGCTCCATGCAGTATATATGGAGATCTAAGGGTGGTAGCGGGGGGACATTCTCTTGAGTGTACAGGGCTTGATGAGGGCCAGGCCTTAATTTCCGGGCCTGTTGAGAACTCTAGCTTTCACTAATAACTTTGGGGCGGGCCTGTCTAGAATTAGAAATTAGAAATTGACAGGTATAAGTGAAAAGGGAAACGTCGAAGAGGAAGGATGGATGTGGAAGGTCAGAACAGGTTCTGACATAGATCCATATATGGAGATCTAAGGGTTTGAGGTTTGAGGTCAGGTCAGATGTAGAGTTGCTGGCACGAGACAAAATGAATAGTGTGGGAATTAAACATGGCAAGACATACTGTAGGTTATGTGATTAATGACAGTTAACAGTTGTGGCCAGTTAACGACACCTTCTCTGCTCCCTGGTGGACGAAAGTCCCAGCGCTTGACTGCTGACCCGGATAGAGTGATATGCACGTCCGTTTTTGACGTCCATTTTAGATGCTAAATATTTGCGTCAATGCTATAGCGAGCTAAAATGAGGCCATCCTTTCTCTAGAAAACGCCAAAGTTCCAATCAGGCCGTACGTTGGCCCAGTCGATGCCAAACTGCACACACACACACTCCCTGGATGCCAACGACGAACCTCTGCACCAATTCCATAACAACCTGTTATAGCGCCACCACGAGCCAGATTTTTGCAAAGCACATTTCTTTATATTACTCGCACACATTTGATCCATACGTCACGCAAATGGGTATACACCATCTCGAGATGTGGACCTACCATACCATACCATACCATACCATACCATACCATCTTTATTTCTATAGCACATTTAAATAACAACAAGTTGTACCAAAGTGCTTTACAATAAAATAATAAAAATCACAACTTCTCCATATTCCATTCCATCCCCATTGGCTAAATGGTCTTCCAAAGTTTGCAAAATGGGTAAATATTTAACAAAATGCCTCAAGTCATGAACGCAGAGTGCAATTTTAGGGAAATCTTTCATGCACATTCCCACTATGCCGAGGAAGAAATGCCTCATCATGGTGGCACTATAACTGGCCCATTCGTGTTTGTACCGGCTATAACTGCACCGATCTGTGTAAATCATACACAGCGTCCGATTGCGGTGAAACTGTGCATGCATAATTCCCACTAGGCCGAGGAAGAAATGCCACTTGACATTTTTCCCAAAAAAAACCACTCCTATCCTGGTGGAGACCTGTGCCGCCCCCGAGGGACACTTTCTCTAGTTTGACAGTGTGTTTTATCTTCTTAAGATGTATTGATGAGTAATGTAATTATATAACGTATTACAGTTTTTCTCAATCGCTTTGGCTTTACACTTTGGCAATGGCAATGGTCCATGCGTGCAAATTATAATAGGTACAAGCATTCCTTTGTCCCTCTGTCAATCACACTCCTTAACAGAGTCCTTGCAGAGGGCAGACAGGGTAGGGGTCGAATCATGTTATGAGGTGATGATGTTCTTCTCCTCTTTGCACTAGGTATGTGTGTGGTATTTAAATGTTGTACGAGTCACTGTGTACCTTTAGTGTCTTGTATTGTGTATTGTAGTGTATTGTATCTGTATGCTGCAGGGCGGGTCCTTGGGGTCCAAGACAAATCTCTCCTTCGGGAGACAAAGATAAAGAAACCTTTACCTATAATCTTGACCTATACACACGAACATGAACATCTGGGCATGTCATGATTGGCTTGTTTTATCGGCAATATGTTTTGAAAAGTGGTGAACAAAAGAAGAAGACCAAATTATAGACCCCGGAAGACCCCCGGTCAATAGGCTTTAAGTTAGCATCCTCTAGTCTAAACTGTAAAGTGCATAACTGTTATATTATGCTGCAAGTTTGCAAAATTGCACTCAAAAACCAGTGTTGTATTTGGCAGCGAATTTTGATTTTAGTTTTAGTCAAAGTCTAGCTCTTGAATAGTTTTCATTTAGTTTCAGTCACAATTATCATGAGATTTTAGTCGACTAAATCTACAGTTGATTTAGTCAACTAAAATGTATTTTGGCGGGCCTTGATGCCGTCGTAATGACTGTTTTTACACTTGCTGAAAATAGCCAATCTACAAGCCCACAACACTTGTCCCTTCCTAACATTTTAGTCTGCTTTTTATTTGTTGACGAAATCGTCAGTATATTTAGTCTTAGTTTTAGTCATCGTAGCTTAGTTTTCATGTAGTTTCCATTTAGTTTTCGTCAGTGGAAAAAGGTAGCCGGCGAACATTTTCCGTCTTAGTTTTAGTCGACGTAAACAACACTGCACCCTATAGGAGGCAGAGGCGTCTATCAATGGGTTGGTCTGTTTGTCTCTCTCTTTGTGGGCGCTAATCTTGCAACCCCATGAGCAAACTGAAACTTTTCACATGATATCAACCTTTTGAAGTGTTTTATTCTTTTTTGTATTGTTAACCTTTTAAATCCTTTTTTTAATTAAAAATGTTTTATAGGCTACTTTAATATTGAACATTTTCCAACTTAATTTAGCACAGGAAGTCAATAAAGGTGGTTTAGGTGCTGTACGTGATATTTCCTTGTTAAAATAAGCGTTAAATAGCTCTATAGTCTGATGGTAGCCTAATCATTTACTATAGATTTCCGCAGAATACCAATTTCATTCAACTCATCCATCCTGAGCTATTATTATACAAGATACAAAAACTGCAGCAGACAAAGTTTGAACTGAAACACTATAACACTGATATTGAACAAACACTGAGTCTATAGCAATGACTGCAATAGAGCTTAATCTTTTAACCAAATAAAGTATCACTCACACCCCCTTAAACCCCTCAATCAACAGACTGGTGTGTCCGAGTGCCTGTTCATTAGTATAATGTGCCGGGATAGAACAGGAACCGATCCAGTCTTTTATCTATTTCTATTAATGCGTGAAATCGCTGCATGCATGCATATGTGTGTGTGTGTGTGTGTGTGTGTATGTGTGTGTGTGTGTGTGTGTGTGTGTGTGTGTGTGTGTGTGTGTGTGTGTGTGTGTGTGTGTGTGTGTGTGTGTGTGTGTGTGTGTGTGTGTGTGTGTGTGTGTGTATGCGCGTGCGTATCTTGAGAACCATCCATACGACTGACTTCAAACTCGGCATTCGTGTCCCAAAGGAGTCGGTTTGGATATAGGCAGTTGTCCAGAACCACCAATGTAAAGCAAACATTAACCACTACAAACCAAGTAATAATAAGCGTGAACCACAAACCCCTTTGAAGGGTATATTCTGTATAGGCATGTACAGGCAAATCTAAAAAACAAACTATCTAATTCAACAATACAGCAACTTTTGAATATAAAACAAACTGTGTGTGGATGCCACTGTGGATCAGTGCGTGTCTAGAGGCCAATTCAGCAAACACTACACGTTGTTTATACAGAGGCCTCTGAGTGTGCTCACTCACGTCCTTGCTTTATTTCCTTTAATCCCTGCTTATCTCCTTTCCTCTATACTGCTTTTGAATTCTGGACCTCTACACCGTTGTCATGGCCTAGTGTATACGCTACAGCACTGCACAATAAAGTCCATAATGTGTTCGTTTAACTCAGAAGGAACCAAATGAACTCGGTAAAGGGTTCCATTTGTTCTCGTTCCACTCTTCTCCGTCAGATTTAAGGGATATTTCACTTAAAGTAAAAAGAAAACGTTTTTTTTTTTTTCTTCCAGTATTTTGATATTTGATATTAATTTTAGCTGCCCTGCCTCCTTCCTAACAAACCCATTGTAACTTCAAACTCCATTTTAACCTAGATTCATCGAAAACACCCAACCTTTTTTTTCTGGTGACTGATACTGCCTAATACCCTAATACGTTGCATTTATTTAAAAAAGGGGGAAAATAAACAGCAGCAGCAGCCTGAGAAATAAATACAACATATATTAAATTTGGAGGGCAGTATCGGATACCAGGAAAAAGTACAGGTGTTTTCGATTAATCTAACGGTTTAAATGGAGGTTGGGTTAGTTACAATGGGTTTGTATATAGAAGGGGCAGCTAAAATGAATGTCAAATATCTAAACACTGAATCGAGCAACTTAAAAATTGTCAGTGGTGTTCACAAAACCTGAAATGATAAAATTACCAAGGTTTTTTACAGTGGACAGCACATCTATCCCTTCGCACGACTTTGTCGCACGACTTTGTCGCACGACTTTGTCGCACGACTTTGTCGCTGCGAAGGTGTCACACTTCGAAAATAGCCGACCTACAAGCTCACAACGTGACGTGGATGTGAGCTTGTATACACATTTCTGCTATTTTAGGTGCGCGGTACCATAAATTAGACTTCAGTCTCGGTCTATATGAAGATATACCTCACCTGCTGTCCACAAGAAGACTAAACAATATCTCAATTATGCAAATTACTGTCTGGATAAAAATGCATAAACATTAGCATATGTTTACGTTGAGACACCTGGAGACTGTCATTTAGTCAACAGTTATTAGTTCTTGTAGCACATGGCAGGAACAAATGTTACATCCACGATGTACATCATTCATTCTGAACGTGGTCATATAATTACAAATATCACTGCATGTACATTATAAGCAGAATTCGAAACAGAAAAGCTAAAGCAACGTCTCTGAATGATCTTTTAATTAAAATGCAGTTAAAATGATGACACTTAATTCACTAATTATTATTATTATTCATAATAATAATAATAATAAAATAATAATAGCAATAATAATTTATTTCTGTCCAGAGATGTATAATATTGTACATTTTAGTCAAAATGTCATATTTCCTTCCATGTGCAGGTCTTATTTATTTATTTATTTATTTATGTATTTATTTATGTATACATGTATGTATTTATTTATTTATTTATTTATTTATTTATTTATTTATTTATTTATTTATTTATTTATTTATTTATTTATTTATGTTTTTTTTAGTTTTTTTTAACACAGCATCCAGAGGTGGTGGTTTTACCTACAGGCTAAAGCCCTGTGCTGTGATGTTGTTGCAGAGATTAAAGCAGGGATTAATATTAAATCAATTGTCCATTGTCTGCTAATGGCCCAGGGGGGGGAGAAGCATATTGCACATTCATAAACCTCTCAACGTGGTCTTGATAAATCACACAACCACCTGCCAGCCACAAACACCCCATCATCACATCACGAGACAGATGCCACACACATGCAGCAAATGTCCTCATTGTTGACTCTGAGAGTCATTGTGGTGGCAGACCCATATATGAGAGTCCAATTCAACCAATTTGGTTCAATTTGATACACCTTATGCTTATTCGCACCGCGTTGTGAGCTTGTAGTATAGTTCAACTACGACTTAAACATTTGTTGTCTAATTGCAATGTCTAATTTCTTCATGAAATTATGAAGAAAAATCATTGAATTTGTTTTTAATTCATGAGAATTTTTGGGAATATATATATATATATTTGTTGAAATAATAATAATTAAAAACAAAATGTAGGAAACAAACAATACAGGGATCTATAAAAATGTGTCATACGACCTACAAATGGGTCCCGACCCACTGTTTGGGAAACAGTGGGTTATAGGGTCCATTTGGTTCCGTTTACACACTCGCAAGGCTATATAGCGCTAACACTGAGGATTATGCTGTGCATCGCATCACTGAGACAGTCATGTTCAACATCACAGCTATTGGATTATTTGAAGTGCAGACGCTCTTTTGTTTTATCTAGCTAACAAAGGTCAAACGAATAACGAATGTAACTTCTGTTTGAAGAGTTTTCCCAAGGGTTATTGTTTGCCCTTTGTCTATGAAATCATGTTTTCTCTCTCTCTCTCTTTTGGATGGATCCTTTTCCCTGGATAAATTCCACCCTGTCATTTCCCAGTCTGAGATCATGTTCAGCTTCTGTTTTAGGGTTGAGTATTTCCCCTTCTATAAATCTTAATCACACTGCCATTTCCCAGAGGTATATAAGTCCAGGCTTCTCCTCTATTGACAGAGAATTAATAGACAGACATATGGAGTCAATTTGGCTTGGTCCCTCAGTGTTCTCACAGGGGAGTTGATATACACACACACATGCACGCATACACACACGCGCGCGCATACACACACGTACGCACGATCGCACACGCACACACACACACACACACACGCACACACACACACACACACACACACACACATTCAAAGGCCTTTGGGAGCGGCTCAGAGCAAGACACAGCAACCTTCAATTTAAATTACCATCAAGTTCATTCACACCAGAACTAACAGCAATTAACTTTCAATTCTGGGAGTGGGTTTTTCCTTCAGCCTTCAAACATCTCATCCTATATTTTATATATGATCTGTAGAATCACCACCACAGGTTTATCCCATTCTGACCGGGAACCCGTTTTGGTGTTAGCATCATGTTATGCTTTAGCTATTGAAAAATAGCAGATCTACAAGCTCATAGCGCGCCACCGAGTGGCGCGCTACGAGCTTGTAGGTCTGCTATTTTTGAAAAATCGAAGAACGACTGACATTTTTAGAAATCTGATCTCAGGACAGATTGGGTCAATCAGACCAGTGTGTGTCCAGCGGAAACCTCGTATGAATCTGATCTCAGGTCAGAATGGGTTATACTTTCCAGGCAGCCATGCCTGAGATGAGAGCTCACAGCCTGGTGAACATGGACAAGAGCAGACATAGTCTGTGTTTTGAGGTGGTTCTAAAACTTCCATGATGTTCAACATGGCGGGGTTAGGCAGACTCACTATAGTAGATACCGTCGAACCTTGGGCCATCGTACTATTATTGAATTAACGACAGTTATCTGGAGGAATGGGATATATTAGTGTTATAGTGTTAGTTTCAGGGAAACCCCAGACTCCCCCCAAACAATTGTGTGAAATATTATTTTAGGGTTTATACTGAACGGAACATGCACCTTCAAAAAGATCCAAGTCCAAGAACCCATTTCAACAACCAGGTTATAATTACCATGTCAAATGAATTATTATTTCTGACCGGCGCACCAAAGACATAAGGAGGAGGAAATGTCATCTCACAGATGCATAGTATATCGGTCAAGCACATACTGTTGTACACAATTAGTACTGTTTGATAGTACTGGATTTGGAGGATTTGTCAACACTTAGACCTATTCATATATCTTTAGAGAGTGAAAGAGAACTGAACAGACACAGGCAGACAAAAACACAGAGATTAAAAATGATTTGAATAGTGGTCTGCAGTATTTAGCTTATTTTCTTTTAAGCAAAGGAGTTAGTTGCATCTTCATCTGACAGGTTTGACATATTTAAAGAAATATCCACTTCTTGAATCAACAGACTGTATAAAGTGAATTGCAAGCCAGCCAAGGTGACAATATGAGCTCAGGCCATCAAATCATCTCTGTAAGCAAACACATCATCACTGTCAACCCCCAAAATTAAAACAACAAAAACAACAAGTCAAATCTCTATAGGAATTATGGAGGAAGAAAGAACATCCGTTCCCTCATTAAGACCGTCTGACCGTCAGTTCTGTTGCCTATAGTTTGTTACCGTACGTGTTTTTAATAGAAAGAAGTCTACTGGAGTTTTTGTTTTTGTCTATCCTTTTAGATATGTATGACTGTACTCATTTTTTGCATTTCTGTCCAATAAAATATTCCATCAATCAATCAATCAATCAATCAATCAATCAATCAATCAATCAAATCAATCCATCAATGGTTGCCTTTTTTTTAAGGGTAGTCAAAATAACAAGCTCCATGCAAACTCACATTTCATGCAAGGAAAAATTATAATAATAAAGTAGCCTATAACTTAAAAAGGGTTTTCACACAACAGTATAACAGTAATGTACATCCAAGCTATAGGGCGGGAGAAGATGGAAGAAGCAGTGCATTGTGGGAAAGAGAGAGACCGTATTCATTCTTACTCCATCGCTTGACCAAAATGAAGAACTGATGTATATAGTTAACAACGAGATGCAATGCGACCTGTTGTTAGCTTGTAGATCAGTTCTTTCAGGCAAGCAACACCAGATATAGAGAGAGAGACAGATATATTGCATTAGAGAAAGAGGAAGAAGTGTCTCACACACCTTCATTACAGACGGCATACACCTCTTGTCCCGCAGTAAGAAAAATGAAATCATTTATTTTTCACTGTCATTCTGAACCAGCATCTAGATAAGTATACAGTAGTTGTTGTACATTTTGTTTTGTTTTACAGCAGTAATGCAATATATGCCTTTTTAAAGGACACAACATCATTCTCTGTTGAGAAGATGCATTATTCAGAAAGTGTCTCTCTGACAGATATGTTTTTTTTCCCCTTTCTATAAAGCTAAATTATTGCCACAGTGACATCTTCTGTAAAATACATGAATTCAGTCACTTACAGTATAGACTCAAATTTGGGCTGAAGTTTGTACAATAATAATAATTATAATACCGTCATAATAATTATAACAATTGAACTCAGTTTCTTTAAACAGATATGCCTGAAACACATACCATGCAAAGGTGGAGATGTGGTGAATGAGTGTTAAGGCTGAGTATTTTAGGGTTGTAGGTGCCTTGCCCAAGGGCACCTAAACAGTGTCAATGAGGTGAACTAACGACTCTATACACTACGCTGAGCTTTTATTTAGTTTTAGTTTTTTTTTTAAACAGATATTGTATTATCCTATAGGCAGACAGTCAACTATAAAAAGAGCAGATTGGGTGAACTGACTGCACTACAGACGAGACGCCCATCTGCTATTATTCATTATATCGACTCAGGTGGAAAACATTTACAACCGCCCACCTGTCTCTGTCATCATCCGTATACACCTCGCTGTCCTTCTTTTGTATGTCATGTTTCGCTGGTTCATATTTTTCCAGCGACATGCTATTTTAGAGCAAGTGTGATGGAGAAAATGATCCGTCTTAATTACGCGTTTCATAACGGTATCATCAGTATCATTTTTGCTGTCCTTCCAAACACATACCTCGGCTATTTAGCCCTGTCTCTGCATCTCTGAGATGTTTAGCTCGTGATGATGGACTGTCTGGCTGACTGTCTGGTTTCACAGTTTTTGCGTACAATGTGAAAATATTTCCTCAAAGTGTATGAGCGTTAATTGTAAAGTGTTGTAAATACTTTTTTCCACCGCTAAATTGGCTAATAGCCTACATACATTTAGATAGATAGATAGATATTCTCTTTGAATACAATTGGAATATATGTAGAATGGAATGATGGTAATATATCAAATAGTTACTAGTACCAATAATATTATAGATTTGTGACTTACTGTTTTGCATCATGGAGGCCACACCAGTCTCCCAGCTGGACCGGCTACTGTAATCTGTTTTAACAGAGAAATTAAAAGATGTGTTAGTATACATTATATAGAATAGAGACAAACAGACACCATTCTGAGATGAAGAAGACATACAGCCATGTCTACTGTAGCTCCTCATAAGGTTTTGATAATACTTGTATAAACCTATCACTGGAAGACAAACTTAAAATGTTTTGAAGGCGGCATGTAGAATCATATTTCTAACGGACGGGGGGAGAGGAACTTTCTGCCAGCATTTAGCAGTTTGCAAAGTGTGACTGAAAGCCATGCATAACTTTATGGATATATTAGCATAAATCAGCATATGAACCAATCACAGGATAGCAACTTGGCATTGTACCACCAAGTCTGACAATGCATTTGTCTTTTCTATGCCGAGCTTTAACTCATAACGCTTGTTTTGTTTCCGGGATCTTCACAGAAAAATCCCTTGGTTTACAGAACTTTTATTTAACCCATGTAGGCCTGACGTCGGGGCGGGGGAAAAAAAGCATATTCAAAGATGTGTGCCGCACTTTCAAAAATAGCAGACCTATACAAGCCCGTAGCGCGCCATGAGCTTGTAGATCTGCTATTTTTCAATAGCTAAAGTATAACAAAATGCTTAGTTAAATCACCAAAAGGGGTTCCCGCCCAAAGAGCTGAAATCTTAGACTGACTTAAGTTATCTGTACGCTCATAACGATTACAGTTGACTGTTTCATTAAGGTGAAAGGCGATGAATGCATTTATTATAAAACTAAGTTCACACATAAACGGTGGGGTTAGGGGGGGCGGGGGGAAGAAGCCTCATAAAATAATAATAATAATAATCCAGTTGGATGCGACCCCAAAGTTCAGATGACTGTCGGAGAGAGAAGAAGAGCAACTTCTGCAGAGAGGAATGAATGAGACTCCTGTGTTTGGACAATGTCAATGTGCTTCTCCGACAGCGTGCAAGCTTGTTTCTCAACTTTTGCCCATGCAGATTTCGACACTTAGTGGGAGGAGACAGAAAGAGTCTAACCCGACTGAAGCTCTCTGTCGGTAATCTCTCCCTGCCACACGCTGTCTGCCACGCTTGGCTGGCCAGGGAAAAGAAAGGCAGAGGACAGACTGAGAGAGGGGAAAGCGAAAGAGATGGAGGCGGGGCTCTGTATAAGTTTGGGGCAGTTAAGTGTGTGGCGTAGAGTAGAGAGGGGGGGGGGAAATGGAGGACATGGGGGGGGAAAGAGAGAAAGAGTGTTGTGACAAAAGTGTGTGCGTGTGTGTGTGTGTGTGTGTGTGTGTGTGTGTGTGTGTGTGTGTGTGTGTGTGTGTGTGTGAGCGAGCGTGCGTGCGTGTTTGGGGATGGGGTGCACAGAAATGACAACAATGGCGTCTGTAGTGCTGTCTAGTGCAACCCCGCTGAGCCGCACAGCAAGGCCCAACATCCCTCTACAACCCCTTAACAGTATAGCGCGGTGACAGTAGTTACACAGTTAACTCAACCATTACCGCTCCACGACATTGCAACCGGCCCATTGATTTATACGGCTCTTATAGAAATCGAACACCGCATTCGTAATTTTTGTTTTCCTAAAACAAAAACGTATAGTCTTGTTATTCATTCTCTTTACACAGTACCACACAGTCCACAACAACACTTCTCCCATAACGTTTTTTTTTTTTAATCTACCATGCTCATTCGAGCATTAGAATGACTCCATGACAAGAGAATGCACTCACATGTTGCAACAAGTCAACAATGCCTTGGTCCTCCTGTGTGTCATGAGAATGTTATATGGTAACACCATAGCAAATATGACAAGACGAGTGATCATGGTTGCTGTCTAAATTAGCCTAAAGCCTACATTTTTACTTTCTTTAGTTTATACTTCATAGCCTTTCGTTGTCAGCTTGGAAATCTGTCATTTTCAGTGAGCAATATGCGCAAGTATAGATTAGGCTTATCGTAGAAAAGCTGAGTATTGAAAGAAGCTGAGGTCTTGGACCTGGTTTTGGAAGGGAATGGCCGCTTGGGTGGGCACTAGGGTCAGTGACAATCCTGTGTCATGCCAGCGCCTCGATGGAGGGCAATCGACGGCAAATGACCCCAGATCAGCAGTGCAGACCACACTATATAGGCCGGCCCGGTATACTGCAGGGAGTGAGAGGAGGTGGAGCCGCATTTGACTGGGATGAACGTACATACGTGGGCATGCTTCCCAATTACAGATCTATATCGAGAACTGCTTTGAGGTGTTGAAGCATTCTCAGTTGCTATACTGGAGAAGCATCCTCCTCAATTGGGTTTGGTTTATCAGGAGATGGTCTCCACTTGAGGGCAATGTGACGTGCTACTGTATATACCCGAAAGATTGAATGACTCAGCTAGCTGGCTGTAGAACTTTAGCCTCAAAATCTCAAACATTTGCGCTCCTTCACAGCTCATGGTATCCATTTTGGGGCACGCACACACACACACACACACACACACACACACACACACACACACACACACACGCACACACAGCGCTTTTGTGTCCATGGTCCCATTTTTGTTTGTGATGGTTCATTTACAGCGGAAATGTGAGCAAAGTCAGACAATAGAGTTGATGTCAACCCTATAGCAGCTATAGGCAACTCATGCTAAGAAAAACTTATATTTATACTTTGTTGTTCGACAGGAAATGACACATTTTCAACTGAAAAGTGTCTTCTTTTCAGTTGAAATAATGTTTCGTTAAATAACATTTGTCGAAAGGGGTGTGCAACAAAGTGTAAATTCTTCTATACTTCTACCCTCCTCCCCACATTTTTGGTTTCTATACTCTCGTCTTCAGACACAGATATGAGGGACAAAAAAAATAAATAAAGAGTTGTCAAATATTATGGACACCACTGTGATATGTTTCTACTCTGCATACTGACAGTTTGAAAGCAGAATGCAGAATTCATTACTATAGCCTATAATGCCTATCGACAGTTTTAGCCAAAAGACAAATTCAGCAACAGGTTTTGTTGCTGATTTATTCTTCTTTTTTTTTTTTACCGGAAAAACGTCATAAAGCTATTTAAAGGGGCTTTTCCCTTTAATTATACTTCAGTGATTCAATAGCAGGATATTACCACATAACACATACACTATGGCCATGATCCTGTGCCCGCAACAACGCTTTTCTTTCAATGAAAAGCGAGAGAATGAGCGAAAGAGACAAAGAACGAGAGAGGGGGTGGGACAGAGAGTGAGATAGAGAAACAGAGTAAGAGGGACTGAGCGCGAGAGAGAGAGAGAGAGAGAGAGGGAGAGAGAGGGACATTTCTCTTGATAAATACCCCAGTGGTAATTGTGTGTCTGTCTAACTGTGGTGTCATTGCCTCGTTAGTTTCGGCTCGTTAAAAAACAAAAACACAAAAACACAGCGGGGAGCCCAATTTGACCAATACAGCTGACATAAAGGAGTTCTGCTGAAAACACTGATGGCAATATAAAAGAGTTCCATTCAGGGTCCATTCAGAACATTGATATGAAGATAAAAGAGTTCTAGAGGGAAGGGGACAAAAAAAAATGCTCCGGCTAAAAAGAGAGGCCGCTTGCAGGAAAATAGAAAGAAAAAAGAGTCTCTATATTATGCCGCCTGGACTTTCTTAGATTTTCCCCTGTTTAACTATATAGCCAGCATGCAGGCAGGCTCCTGAAGGCTGAGCACTATATACGCGTATGTAAGGGTCAGAGAGTTTAGTAATAAGTTGTGGTAAAAGAGATGTCTGATTTCAATGTCAAGTTGGAATTCACCATCATCACCATCATCACTATAGGACAGGTGTTTACAATTTCAGTGTTACGGTGATCATTATAGCACCTGTATACAATCTAAATATCTCAAGCTTCCGACCAACTTTTTTAATCGGCAACTTTTCTTTCAATATTCTGAAAATGTATACCGTGTATTTAGCCTCAGCAAAGTGACCTAATTTCACTCGTATGCGTATATGCTGCTACAAGATACAGTAATAAGGCATTTTAACAAATTAAATCACTACTACAGTTTAATGTCCTGCAGTTAAAATACTATATTGTGTTCTGCGTATAAAGCACCACGGAATTGCCTCGTTGTTGAAATGTGTTCTACGACTAAAATGGCCTTACCTTATAGGCCTATATATTTTCAGCAAACACTTCCAACTGCAGAACAACATACACGTTCAATTGAAACTCTAATTTCACTCACTGCAAATTCAGCATAACTAATAAATGCAGCATTTTTAAAGGACAATTCAGTTTGTGAGGCTATATATACAACACATACCAGCTTCCAAGGACTGCACAGCTTTAGACGGTTCTTGGAATTATTGAGCCAACATGGTGACAGTATAGAGACATACATTTTAGTGGCATAATAACTGAGTAAATAAATGATTCTTATTCCACTCATGCTGGTTACACCATTATTGTATTATTATTATTGTTGTTGTTAAAAAATAAAAAGCATGCAACAGAGATGCCAAATACATAAGACTACATCATTTTGCTTATGTCAAATTCTTGTTTCCTAACTTCCCTAATGTAATGCAACATAATAGCCTATCAAGGGTTTGGAAATTAAAAAAATATATATAGTTACAAAATAATAAAAATAAACAAGGTGGAATTTTAGCCTATATCGTATACATAAGACGACTTTTCTTTTGCATGGTAGAAACATTTACCTACTTGTTCTCAGTGTTTGTTTGTTCCATTTTATTATAGCAGTTTTTTTTAATCTAATCGACCTTCATCACACTTAGCTCTGCATTGCAAGGTGTCAAATGTCGTCATGACAGTTCACTGAGATTATTTTTGCGTGGCTTGTTTATTCTATTGCAAAATATCACCTGAAATATTATAGATATATACAAAGTTATAGCCTATACACTGTTTTAAAATACTCCAACAGAGTATAACAATTAAGTATATTAATTGATGGCAAATCCTGATTAATCATGTGGGTTATACTGACCCAGATTTAATTAAAATGTAATGCAATATAGTTTAGCAGAAATATCGTTTTATATTGTGTGTATTATGTCACATTCAATTGTTCTCGTTATAGCCAATCAGGAAGCAACACTTTAAATAGCCAATAATATGGCCTATATTGTTATTTATTTTACAGTGACGCGCAATTATACATTATATGTATAGGCTACATTTAACATTTTTGAAAGATTGCACATGTTTAAGTCTACTTAATATGCCTGCATCTCAAAATTAGGTTTAAATTATATGGGACGTGTTTATCACTGTGCATAAGATTCGAGGCTAAATCAGTCAATCTAAAAAATAAATAACCCCTATTAGATGTTCTCTAAACAAATTAATTCGTTAGGTGCCGAGTGCAAAATTGCATTTTGACCACCGGACATTAATTAAAGATGTTAGGTAGGCCACAATCATTAAAGAAAACGAGCAAAGGAGAAAAGGTTGTCTGCATGTGTTATAGTCCTATTAAAGTCTGCATTTTAAAGAAGACTTATAGGCCTATCCTAAAAGCATATTCCCTCATTGCTGCAAGCCTGTTGGAAATTATGCAATTGTCCAAAAGGTTCCTTAATCCTTACATGCCTGCTATAATAATAAGCAAATTAAGTTGGGCCGCGTATATAGTAAAAAAAAATCAGAATAAATCACCAAATGCAGAAGCTTATACAATGATGAATGATCGACTGATATAAGGTGCAGTTGACACAAACAACCTAAAAATAATACTAAAGTAGCCTTATAAGCATTGTGCCACTGTAGGCTACATGAAAATGAAACCATATTTATGTCGGCCTATATATAAAGGCTATACTGCAGGACAAATGAATGAATTAACAGCAATGAAAGAGTGTGCATTTCTATGGACATGATTTTTTTTTACAACTTGCATGATCAAATCATTCAAACTTAAAAACTTCAAAGTTGTCCTACCGCATGCAGGGATTAACGTGGTTGCCATGAGAACGCAGTGATGATTCTGATTCAAAACGACAACTACCCGAAAGTCAAAAACAACACAAATGTTCCCAACATTCTTCTCCCGCTCTTTTCTCTTCTGACGTGCTTTTTCTTTCTCGGCTTTCTTGTCCTCACTGGCTTTCGAACTTTAAAAAAATAATAAAATAAATACAATAATAATAATAATAATAAAAAATAAATAAATGACGTAGTCTTCCAAAAAAGAAAAAAAAAGAAGAAAGAATGCAACGCTTCACCTCTCAGCAGCCATTTACTGCTGTCCTTATAATTCCTTTAAAAAAAGTCGCTTTAAATCAAACGCACAAAAACAATGAATTTAACCCGAAATTAACAGAAAATGTTTCAAACGGTCACCACCACCACCACCAGCTGGATTGAATTAATTAATTAGTCCCAGCATCATCTCCAATGAAACTATAGCATAAAACCCTCCTATAGTTCCTCTATACCTGCGCGAGATGACACGACGAGACCGTGCGTGCGCGTCCCAGCCCGGCCGGCGCGCACAGGCGGAATTAATTAACGTGCAAGGTGCGTCTCGAGCGTCTTCCTTTGATCTGACCGACCATCCTCACTACTGTGCAGGGTTAGTGTTACTAATGGAGGGGGAGAGAGAGAGAGAGAGAGAGAGAGAGCGAGAGAGGGAGAGAGAGAGAGAGAGAGAGAGAGGGGGGGGGGCTCTGGGAGAGAGAGCGGGGGACACATAGAGAAATGGGGAGACCTATATAATCTAACATTAATTTAGGATTTTTAGGCCTATATGCTTCGCGTCGTTATTCGCTTATTATGGATCCGTTATCATTTTAGGCAAGCGAGATTAAGCGACGCTGTTGTTGTACGAATCAGGCTGATTATATGTTGTTTGTTCACCTCTTTCATCGCTCGGTCTCTCACTCACTTCTTACCTTTCTGAGGCATGCTGTCCGCACGAGCTGCCAAAATTAACGGAGCCACAGTGAGAGAGAGAGAGAGAGAGAGAGAGAGAGAGAGAGAGAGAGAGAGAGAGAGAGAGAGAGAGAATCGAGGAAGAAAAAAGTTTCCGGCGACCCTCTTCTTCAGACGGGCTACTAGATTCTCCAAGAGCTTTTCTCTCCTCCTCAGCCTATTCTCAGTTTTAAATGAGTTTCTCCTTGACTTGAAGAAGTGAGTCAGTCTCTATACTTGAGTGGATGCACAACAAACAGAGCAGCCAGAATCAGATCCTGTGAGGTTGGCGGTAAGTGGGACGGTTGACAGAGCCAGGGAATGAATGAGAGAGAGAGAGAGAGAGAGAGAGAGAGAGAGAGAGAGAGAGAGAGAGAGAGAGAGAGAGAGAGATATGTGGGAGGGGTTGAGCAAGAAAGACAGTCAGTAGTTTAATACCGTAGCAGGGAGAGGGTGCACACGTGTGTGTGTGTGTGTGTGTGTGTGTGTGTGTGTGTATGTGTGTGTGTATGTGTGTGATTGAGCAAGTGAGTAAGTGAGTGTACTACTACTCGTTGATTTCTGTGTGTTTCACAGTGTGCTATTAACACTCTCTGACCCCTGTCATCGTTCTCAGACAGACAGACAGACGGACCTACGCACGCGCGCGCGCGCACACACACACACACACACACACACACACACACACACACACACACACACACACACACACACTGGTCCCTTCCTCACCCCCGTTGCTTACACAGACATGCTCTGAGTTTTGGCAGCCCCCTCTCTCATGCTCTCTCTCTCTCTCTCTCTCTCTCTCTCTCTCTCTCTCTCTCATTGGTGACAAAACATGTGGCAGTCAAAATAATATTCTATTCATTTCATTTATATAGTGACCCTCCTGCAAATTGTTGAGGTGTTATAATTTATTAAATTATATTGCAGAAACAAGACATGACAAAATTAATCATGTGCGAAATTATTTATCTGAATGCATATATATCGCTATCCTATAGCTAATATCCATAAAATGGTGTTGCTTCATTTTGAAAATGTAATTCGTGAAAAACTTTAAACCTATTTCCAAATTATTGAAATATTTACTATACCTCACAAGGTGCAACAACTAATCCTTGTCCTTAATTAAAAATTGAACTTGAGTTTTAACGTAGGTATACGCTTCTCCAAGAGAATGAAAGAGATTATATTGAAAAGTGAAATTATTTATTTAAATAGTTATTGTAGAAAAGAGTTCTCAACAGCAACCCTCCCCCTGGCCTACTCATGGATGGATTGGATCCACCCATTTCCTGCTGTCCTATACAAATCCCTAATCACACCTGTGCTCACTCACACTTCAATCAGTGGCCTGCTATATATATACTGCTTGAGTGCCTGTCTCTTCAGTTATTGTTTGACAGCAGCAGCATGAACTCCACCTTGGAACCTCTCTGTCCTGGTCTGGACCTTAGAGTATTAAGGTCTGGACTCAGTCTCAGAATCAGACCAGCATTATGCGTCAATGAAGTGAGTTCAGTTCATGCTTTGTATGCTGTATTTTATTGGTTATTGTGATATTAGATCTCAGCTGTTTGCCAATTGACACTTTATGGAGAGGATGCTGTGTAATGCACATTTTACTTATTTAGTATGGAAATGCAGTACTTTAACTTAACCTATAGAGAGTTAATTGAAATGTTGTTTGTATTGGTATAAGTTTGCTTGGTACTCTATAATGTATTTAGTGGTATAGCTATACCCACCCACACCTGGAGTACCAAGTTTGTATTTTTCCAGGGTGGAAAAAACCCAAAGACAGACTTAACCACTTAGTTTCACTTTCAGTAGGTAGGCGGCCTTTTTTCCGACAGCATTCTAGCCGACGGGGCAACGATCCGATCCGCAGCGGGGGGACGGACATTCGCTGCGATGTGAAAAAGCGATGGTCCGACATGCGCTGCTCCCGTGCTTGCGGTTAGGATTGAGGTTTCGGATCAATATGCTGTCGGAAAAAAAAGACCTGCACCCCTTTCAGTAATGTTTTTAAATAGCCAAAACAGCAGATCTACAAGCACACAATGCATCACTATATGGGGTGCGGTTTGAGCAGTTGTATAGATCAGCTGTTTTCGCTGCTTTTTGCGAGTTGTATGACGGAGTATAAGGGTATGAATTTGACCATTAATTACCAGGCTGAGCAGTTCTGCCGGTTAAAATTGTTCCATTCCTATAAGCCAATAATGCTGTTTCAACTCTGTCTAATCAGCACGACTGATGATATCTCTATATATGATTAATCTGTTCTCAAGTCTGTATTATCGGCCAGGTGTGCTGTCATGCCCATTTCAGCACGGCCAGGGAGCCCATTTCAACCAATTGCTTGGTCAGAAGAACTACCTGCATGTAGTAATATATATTTAATTCCACTTTTGTCTTTTTTCTCCTTTTTTGGGCGACTCCTTTGTGTATACCACCAGAGGGGGGCGCTCAAGTACCTCCAGTACACGCACCCACCGCAGGTTGAGAATCACTGATCTATAGGTGATGCTAGTGGTGCTTTATTTAGACTCTCTAAACTCTGGCAAAAAATAAGGAA
>NC_137865.1:5130100-5247600 GCF_963924005.1 Protomyctophum bolini
TTTCAGTATTTAGGGCTATACTTGCCAGAGGGGGAAAATCTTTTTTCTTTCATGCAAACTGCTCCTTTAAAACAATAAAAAGCTGACTTGGCAGAACATTGTGAACATTGTGCTATGGGTCCTGCAGCATCTTTAATAGCTGACCAGCCAACAGACGCAGTAAATTCCACTAATGACTTTCCAATGGTCTTTAATTCTCCATTTAGGAGAAGAGGAAATGTCAGGGCCGATGGAAAGGTTAATGTGACTTTCACCCACTAATAAACACGCCTTGATCAAAGAACAATGCAATTAAAACAGCTCCCTTATTCACTGGACACACTCACACAGTCACATATAGGCCCACGTGCACGCACGCGCACACACACACACACACACACACACACACACACACACACACACACACACACACACACACACACACACACACACACACACACACACACACACACACACACACACACACACACAGACAGATGAAACCAGTCACACAGATATCAAAATATTGTCCCAATTAGATTTCCAATTTTGAGTTAAATGGACTAAGATAATGAAATGGTCTTTTGGAAAAGGGCAAATCTTCAGAAAAGAAGCAGACATGAATGATGAATTTTCGGGAAAAAAGAAGAAATATATCTTGGCCAGAAGATCTGGTATTAGTGATTAATTGATGTGACAGATTAAAGAGGTTGAACTCTCGTGGTATATACACTGGCACGCAAATTGTGTAAATGTATTTGCAAAACTCACAATGAGTATATATAGAACCCACCAGGAGAACACCAATAACACTATTACATGTTAGAGCTGCACTATGGAACTTTGATCTACCCCTTGATTTGAACGCTATATATACTTCTACTGGGCAAAAGCTGAATTTATTTTACCACTGATTTGCGAGCCTGCCATTTGACCTTCAGCACTGTACCACCACGTGCCGTTTACATATCCGACTAATTCAATATTAAATCAATCAATCAATAAAAAGTGAACACACTAGGACTAATAAAAACTAAACAAAAACTATACGAACTATACGCACTTGCATAAAGAACACGAGATACCGTTTCCCCTCAGTTATTGGCAGTGCAACATAAAACGTTAGAACCTACTTAACCCATTCTGAACGGGAACCCATTTTGGTGTTTAGCATCATGTTATGCTTTAGCTATTGAAAAATAGCAGATCTACAAGCTCATAGCGCGCCACCGAGTGGCGCGCTACGAGCTTGTAGGTCTGCTATTTTTGAAAAATCGAAGAACGACTGACATTTTTTAGAATCTGATCTCGGGTCAGTATGGGTTAATCAGACCAGTGTGTGTCCAGTGGAAACCTCGTATGAATCTGATCTCGGGTCAGAATGGGTTAAGAAACATGCTAGTCTTCGGGTCAACGTCAGAACTGCGGCCGCCAATTACATCTTTCATCTACCGCTTGATCCCTTTCCCATCGCTACAGGACTGCTGCGATGCAGACATGAGATAGTATATATGGTACAAGGTTTCTTCGACTATATGCATGCACCTCCTGGTACAACCACAGCACCTCTAAGGCCCTTAAAACAAGGCTCCAGACTTGCCCAAAACAAACTGGTCAGGCTACTATACTTGGCCAGTTGGCCTCACTCCCCGAACCCACCCACTCACCCCTGCCCACTTTGACACATAGGCTGGAATCATGGCTTATAGGGTTGACGACAGAGTACAGCATCTTGCGATGGGCCTGGTCCGCAAGATTACCCATGTATGTACCGTATTGTGCCGAATAGATCGCGATCTACCAGGTAGATCACAAAGGCTGTGCAGCCAGGTATAGATCACATGACATGCCCCTAAAGGATATTCAACTAAAATATTAAAACAATATTTTGGCATATGTCACTTGAATTAAGGTGACTTGATTGATTGATTGACATAAAACGGGGCCTGTGTGTTGCTGTATATCTTCGTCCGTGAAGCAAAGCCATGATGATAATGATGATGATACAAAGTTGTGATAAACCATGACTGAGATAAATAGACTAACTATCCTCCCTCTCTTCTCTCTTCCTTTCTTCACCTGCTGCTATCCCTCCATCCATCCATCACTCTATCCCTGTTTTTCTTTTTGTACAGTATACTGTCATTCACTGCCACTTTGTTTGGCACAGACTCTGTTGGACCCTATGTTCACACTATTTAATATGGATATATCCTCATGTCTTTAGTGTGCATGATCTGATTGTATGTGTCATGTTTTCTATGCCGTGTTGTGTGTGTGTGTGTGTGTGTGTGTGTGTGTGTGTGTGTGTTGCACTGTATTGCTGTCAACCTTCCCCATCTGCCTGTCTGACTCCCCCCCCCCCTCTCTCTCTCTCTCTCTCTCTCGCCTTCCCCCAGTGTTTCTTTCAGCTTTCTATTTTTAGTTTTTTAGTTTTTTTTACAGTACAAAAACAATAATCATTTCATGTGTTTTGTGAATATTATTATAAATTAATCGAATCTAATATACTGTTTTTCGTTTACTCTTGTTTTTTTTTTAGATGTTTGGTGGAATCTCGTGTGTTTTTGATGTGTTTTTGATGGTGAGAACAGTAATTATAGTGGTGCTATACTTGCTTGGTATCTATATTTTAACCCTTCGGAGACGACAGGAGACTTACTGACATCAGCCAGATATATAGCTATAGGGAAAACTACTGAGCTGTTCCACCTAGAAAGCACACACTGTGTAGTGTACACACGCATGTGCGCGCGCGTGTGCATGCGTGTGTGCATACGTGCGCGCAGAGGGACTAATGGAACAGCTGTAGGCCCACTGACCCACAGAGTAGAGAGGAAGAGGGGAGATTAAGAAAGGTGGAAGGGAGCAGCTGAGGGAGGGAGGTGAGGTGAGGAAGGGGGTCTGTTATGACACCTTCGTCTAGGGTGAAGGGATACAACATAATGTGCGAGGAGACGGGGTTGAGAAAGAACTTTAGTTTATTGTCTTTTTTCCGTTAGCAGAGACAAAGTTTTACATTTTCTTGTTCTTTGGTTCACAACTCTATAGTATTGGCTTCAAGGTGCAGGTTCTATTCTAAGAAAAACGGCTCTAACTAGAAATCAAAAGTTTAACCCTATAACTAAAGGCCCTAACAGAGAGTTAAACAGAAATGCAATTCTAAATCCCTAACTAACCTAACTAACCAAAAAATAAATAACTTAGAGAAAAGAAAACTATACCTGGCACCCCTACATGGTGGAGTAGGAACCGGGCATATTTAGCAAATAATAGTTTACAGACTTATAGGCATAACAAAGAAGGCTTTAACTTTAAATAACCACAAGGACCATGGTCCGTAACAGGGTCTAACATGGGGTTGTATCTACAGTATATGGCTTGTGTTTGTTGGAGTGTATTATGTCTGCTTGTTTGGTTATGAGGAAATGTATGACATCAAAACAAAGGAATTGGGGCACGGTTGGCACAGTCGGTAGAGTCCATTCACCTGTCCATTCAAACTCTAGACACCAAAGTTATTAGTGCAGCCGGCGAAACCTAGAGAGTTCTCAACAGGCCCGAAAAAATGAAGGCCCAGAGTCTGTGTACACAGAGTGTATACAGACTCTGTACAGTACACTCAAGAGAATGTCCCCACCGCTGCCACCCTTAGATCTCCATTATACTGCATGGAGCTGACCTGTTCTGACATTCCATATTTGACCTCATCAAACCCTGTATACACTCAAGACAATGGAGACATGCTCCTTTATATGGCCTGCATGTATAATTCATTCCATGTTGATCAGCAGGGCAGTCTGCCGAAACAACGAGGCGGACGCGTGCACGCGACCTCGCCCTTTATAGGGCGAGGTCGCGTCTCGTCCAACCAGGCGTCTTACTGGTGTATCCGAGCCACATATGAGCCACTCGTTCACACAAACTTTCAGCATTCGGCAAATAAATGGTCACGTATATAAACAATTAAGGGACCTGGCAATGAAAACATTCTCGAATTATAGTTTTGTTGACGTCAACATTAAAAAACTATTTGTCACCGTCATAAGAAACCCCCCCCCCCCCCCCCCCTCCTTTAAAGGATGGTGGCCCCCAAAAAGCATTTTCAAAATGTTTTCATTATCCATACAATATATTAATTAGATAGATGGTCATTCATAATGCTGAGATATAGGTTCCTTACACCCAAAGTCCATGAAAGCCATTTAAATCCCCCCGTCCAATAACAACGCACGGGGAAACAATTTCAGAATAGTCATTATATTCAAATTCATGAAAATGTGTTTCAAATGGTGTATACGTGAATGTTGGTGTGTGTGCCTATGTGTGTTTCTAACAGTAAATTGCTCACTTCATTAAGGCAAGCTTCCTTTCACTCATTTAATTACCAGAGAAAAGGTTAGCGCCACAACGCAATTTACCAAATGTGATTTCTTAGCGGCTATTAACTGTGTGTGCGTGCGCGTGTGTGTGTGCGTGTGGCGTGTGCGTGTGTGTGTGCGTGTGTGTGTGTGTGTGTGTGTGCATAGGCCTGCACGCGCATGCAGGCCTATGTCTGCGAGTGGAGAATGTTGGTATGTGTCTAACTGTGTGTGTGTGTGCGTGCGTGCGTGCGTGCAGGCCTATATGTCTGCGAGTGGAGAATGGAGGTATGTGTCTAACTGTGTGTGTGTGTGTGTGTGTGTGTGCGCGTGCGTGCGCGTGTGCGTGCGTGCGTGCGTGCAGTGCTAGGTGCACATGTGAATGCTCTGTTATCATGCAAGTGCCTTGACTGTCATTTGTCGTTTTAGAGTATTTCCAAAGCATAATATTGGCTGGTGATTGTGTGCGTGTGCGTGTGCATGTGCGCGTGCGTGCGTGTGCACGCGTAAAGGGGCCACGTAGGGTATCAAACATATGACAAAATGAGATGGCGCATGCTGGGGTGTTGGCATGGGGGTCTCGGTTAGCGCTTGACTGCTCACCCATTAGGATGTTGTACAGGGGGGGTAGGGTCTGTCGTGGGCAGTGGTCTGTGTCTGATTGGCAATTTTTTTATTGGATTTTAGATGTGTGCTGGGAGGTATAGAGGTATATCTCACTAATTTCTGAAGTGTAACATTGTATAATTGCAAGTACAATGGGCTCATCTTTGATACAGACGGGGTAACACAGTCCCCCGTCTTGTTATTGTCATCTTAACCCATTCTGACCTGAGATCAGATTCATACGAGGTTTCCACTGGACAACACACTGGTCTGATTATAACCCATTCTGACCTGAGATCAGATTCTAAAAATGTCAGTCGCTCTTCGATTTTTCAAAAATAGCAGACGTACAAGCTCAAATCGCGCCACTCGGTGGCGCGCTACGAGCTTGTAGATCTGCTATTTTTCAATAGCTAAAGCGCGACATGACGCTAACACCAAAATGGGTTCCCGTTCAGAATGGGTTAATATGAGATATTGGATGGAGCCGCCCCGCACACCACAGGTACAAGTAAGACGTTCTTTATTGAGAATTCTGACATCTATTTGATCTGCATCAGGTCATCGTGACCTGATGAATTCTCAATAAAGAAGGTCTTTCTTGTATACCTGTGGTGTGCGCGGGCTCCATCCAATATCTACTGAAGTTTAGCCCATGCAGCACCCAGCCTGTCGATGTATATACGTGTTCTACGTCCGCTCTCATTGTCATCTTACATGCCATGCTCATGGTATGGGACATAATGTGCATCATGTCAAGACTATACCTGAGAGGGAAGTGAACTGTGAAGGGGTTGCTTTAGAAAAATGTCCCATTCTGACCTGAGGATCAGATCTAATAATGTCTTGACAGTTTTCTGAAAAAGCCATGTCAATCGTTCTTCGATTTTTCAAAAAGAGCAGACCTATACAAGCTCGTAGCGCGCCTTATATCTCTAAACTAATTTGTCATTTAAAAAAAAAAAAACCTTTTAAAAACAGTTCAAATAGCCGATCTAGAAGCTCACAATGTCTCGATGTAGATCGGCTATAGTTGAACTATTTGAAAATGTTTTTCAAAATAGCCCAAAAAAAATGGCAAATATGTTTAGGGTTATAAGGGATAAGGGTGGCGCAAGATGGAGCCCTATATCGTTCCGGGCGTATCATAATAGGTGAACAACAGTTGGTGAAAATAGTGAATCCACAAGATCACACAAGCGTGTAGAGATTTGGCGTAGAGAGAAAACAAAGTATAGGGTTTAAGTGTTTTAATGATTACTGATAACCTGGTAAAATACTAATCATTTAGCACTTATGCAACTATGAAAACAATGTTGTTATTTTATTTTTTTTCAATTCCTGACCAATATTACTTTCAGGTTGCCGTGGATTTCACAACAAGGAATCCCAGCACGAGACAAAATTATACAGTATAATGCAATCACTTATATTGGATTTCTTCAATAACACATAGACACGTTGGGAGAAAATCAGAGAGTCAGCTAAACATGCCGGCAACTTAACCCATTCTGACCTGAGATCAGATTCATACGAGGTTTCCACTGGACACACACTGGTCTGATGAACCCATTCTGACCCGAGATCAGATTCTAAAAATGTCAGTCGTTCTTCGATTTTTCCAAAAATAGCAGACCTACAAGCTCGTAGCGCGCCACTCGGTGGCGCGCTATGAGCTTGTAGATCTGCTATTTTTCAATAGCTAAAGCATAACATGATGCTAACACCAAATGGGTTCCCGTTCAGAATGGGTTAATGGGTAATATTTTGTATGATATACTGTTTTTTATGGTTCATCTTTACAATCTTAACCTAGGGGTTTATGACTGTTATGATCTATTGCTGTCAGGTGAGAACCCTGAACCTCTGTTTTTCAAAGAACTGATCGAAGGTCTGTTCTCACACTGGATTATTCTCACTCTTAAAAGACAAAAAATAAATGCTTAACAATATTAATTGTTTTTCTTTCTTTCTTTCTTTCTTTCTTTCTTTCTTATAGATTGCTTTCTGGAATACGAGTCACATCGGGTCACACTGCAGGGCAAGTAAAGTAATTTGATTATTGGTGCTATTTTCAGAAATGTATAGGCTGAATTACCCTAATGACCCAGTCAATTACTGAATTAGTTTACAGTAAATCATATTATTTTCTCAGTGCTGATATTTCAAAACGCCGAGTTGTATTACCCATGCACTCGATAAAAATAAAAATTAATATCAATCAATTACAGTAATTGCGACCGCAGGTCGCAGTTTACTATGAGAACCTGCAAAACCTGTCAGTCAGTCACACCTGTCAGTCAGTCCGTCAGTCACACCTCTTGGCACCCTCCATATGTGGCCAATACAGACTTCATTCCATATGTTGATCTGACCTCAGCAAAACCTGTACACTCAAGACACTGCCCCCGCTGCCACCCTTAGATCTCCATATGGAGCTGACCTGTTCTGACATTCCATATGTTGATCTGACCCCCCCCCATGCCAAAGTGCCAGTGCTCGCCCAGCAGTCTGCCGTCACCCAGGCGGATGCGCGTGCTTCTCGCCCCTCAGGCACCTTACTGGTATTACTATGTATATAATTTAACATTTTTAACCATTTTAATTTCAAAACAACATTTCAGAAGTGTGCCAATTATTTATTGTTAAAAACAATTGATGCCATAGATTCAAGATTCGAGATTCAATCATTTATTTGCCATGTCAACAAGTTGATAGGAATTTGTCTTGGTTCATACTCAACATATACAGACAACCATAGATACACAAACAAGAAGGACACAATACAAAAACAAAAACCAGCAGCATAGGAAGTTACATTCAGTTTTTTTTTAAAGTGCTATATGCATATTGCTACAAGTTCAGATGTCTAATGGCTACAGGGTATAAGTGCTATCTCTGAAGCGAGATGTTGAGCTCTTGATACTTCTACGTATATCTCCTGCCCTCATTTATCTACGCGATTTACACCCAAAAAATGGAATTCCCAAATCACTGCAATTCTCCGCATTTATCATTCCAAAGTGACTTTGGTCATTTGGACTTTGGCGTATACGCCACGTGAAAATTTACGTCAGGTCGGGGGCCGTCGTTGACTTTGTCTGGGCCCGTTTTTCTGTGGTACACCAATTATTTTGCATTGTCTGAACTGCTGACAGGCATCTAAAGTTTAATTTGTATTCACTCCTGAGTCCTTATAGCTTGTGGGTTCAAGCCAACACGGACTGATCTAAGCAAAGCTCAACATGTGAGTTCAAGACCTGGGTGATGCTTGTACCTACTCAGACATTGTGCTGTATGACAGAGATGCATAACTTCAAGGTTTAATGATCATTCTGATCCAGACAGTTCTGCTGATATATAGACCCTCCTGCTGTATTTCTCATTTGACTTTTTCCTCTTCCTCCTTTTCAGCTTTCTTCTTTTTCCAGCTCAAAATGGCCAACTATTATTATTATTAGGCTATATATTTACTAAGGGTTGTCATCCTGTATATCCCTAGAACACTAAACATGGGTGATTTTCACTCGGACGATTATATTTTCTGCAATTTTCATAATGTTGCTGATGTCTGAGGTGGGTGGGTCTTTCTTCAGTACCTTCATGATGCTCAGTGACATCATATAGAAGGTACAGTATAGGTTTGTTTCCCTGCCCACATCCCTGGTTTTTCCTACAGGCAGTTGATCGGATGAATTTCGCCCGTGTTTAGTGATAGTTGTTATAGAGAAAAGTCCAGAAAAATGCAATACACCCACAATGGATATTCTTTTTTCTTTCATTCATTTTTTTAGGAATATTTAAAAGATAATATGCACGTTTTTCACCGATTTTGTCCCCCCCCATGATAGGGCCCCCCCATGAAATCTTTTTTTTTTGTAGAGTACCTCAAGTTGCCATGTATTGCTGTACTGCAATATCTTTTGATGATATTTTGGAATATCTTATATTGTGTAAAATGTTTAGTGATGGTATAACAAAAAAATATGTTTAGTGTTCTAGGGATATATAATAGTCTTACCATTTTAGAATCCAATAATGGATTTGTTCATCGTGAGAGTTTTGATGTTAATGTAAGAAACGAAGTGACCGACTTTTTTTTGTTGTTTTGCGTTTGCCTCCTGCCAACTATACAGCAGTAACATTTTCATGGAAAATGTGACATTTCACCTCTCCTCTTCCCTATACTTTTTTTACATAACATTCTTGACACGGCAATGTCACACCTCAATGTCGCCACAGTTGCCCTCACCAGTCAGTTACTTGCCCCCCCCCCCGGCCTCCACCTCTCGTCTTCTTTCTTCGCGCTTTCAAAATGTGAGTTATCCCCCCCTTTTCCGCTCCTCCTCTCTCTACCTGTCACAGTCTGATGAGTGATCTCTCTCCTCTCTCTAATGACTATTATCTTTAATTCACAGTCTCAATTAACGACTTACTGCAGGTCAATGATTAACCCATTCTGAACGGGAACCCATTTTGGTGCTGGCATCATGTCATGCTTTAGCTATTGAAAAATAGCAGATCTACAAGCTCATAGCGCGCCACCGAGTGGCGCGCTACGAGCTTGTAGGTCTGCTATTTTTGAAAAATCGAAGAACGATTGACATTTTTTTAGAATCTGATCTCAGGTCAGAATGGGTTGATCAGACCAGTGTGTGTCCATGTGGAAACCTCGTATGAATCTGATCTCAGGTCAGAATGGGTTAACAATTACCTGATAGGCACCCTGAGACACTAACGAGGGAGGGGATCAGGCCAGTACACGGCACATTGCTGGGAATGCCAAGATGGATAATATTCACTTTGGGACATTTATAGTGCGCGGAAGTGAAATGCATTTGTGTATGTACATATGCACGTGTGTACAAATTCTTGAAGCATGTTTCAGTTGGCTAATGGTAGTTGCATGCATTATGTACTGTATGTGCAACGGTCTACACAGGCCACGGTTATAAGATGAGACTGTAGTAATAAACAAGGTCACTCACTGTTCAGTGGCTTTCGTAAAGTATAGTCATGGCCATATTTCTGACTTCTATGACACCAATGCACGCTATAGGAAATATTCTGACCATGGAAATTGGCATGGAAATGTCGCATTTGTATTATGTTGCATGGAAAAACCTTCCAATTTCTACTCCCTACAGTTTGTGCTCCCGTTTCTCCAATAAATCTTATTTGACAAAGGATCTTTATAGGCCTACCGCTGACAAAACTGTGGAAACACAGTTATGCGTGTACATTTTCTGCCCAGAAGGACTAATTCGTATGGACTTTAATCAGACCAGTGTGTGTCCAGCGGAAACCTTGCATGAATCTGATCTCGGGTCAGAATGGGTTATGCAAAGACTCCAGTCCAACCGTCTTTGAGAACATCTTCATCTGTCCAGCCCAAGGACAATCTGCGGTAGCTTACAAGATGCAGAACTACAATTTACAATTTAGGCATTTAGCAGACGCTCCGTTTTGCCGCCAGCCTTAATTAATCGCGCATTGCCAAGGCGTATAACACTTATTTTTAATAGCCAAATATCCGTAACCGCGGGTGCAGTACTTAGTTTAGACAGTACTTGGTTTAGACTAGTCATTGGTCAGACCAGTCATTAGTCCTAGAACTACAACCTAACCCTAAACCTAACCTCCCACAGGGGCAGCACACCTAAACCATGACCTTAACCCATGTCTAAACCAATGACTAGTCTAAACTAAGTATGCACCCCGTAACCGCATGTTACAATGACCAAATGCTGTGTGTGGTGTCTTGACCGGTTGTTGTTCTGGAAAAACCCAAACGCGAGTATCACAGCGCCTGCTGTCGGCCATTGAAAAATCTTGTTTTCACCAGAAACGACATTCATTGCGCCGGTTTGGAGATTGAAAGCAGCCCACGGAGTGCGAGTGTGAGCTTGTAGATCAGCTATTTTCGGTGCGCAACCCAGCACTCTTCATCTACTGGAGATGCGGTGTATACAACAAATTAGTTCAACGGCGTTTCAACTTTATTTCTCCGAATGCTCCCGAACTTGAACGCAGCATTTTGCGTTGAATCGACGCAAAATGCTGTGTTCAAGTTCGGGGAAGAAATAAAGCAATTCTCCTGAATGCTGCCTTCCGGTATTATGGCATGGAAAGAAGTGGCATTTGCATTTCTTTCACCGTGTAGTAAATGCTGCATTCGTGGTCTGGGAAGGGCAGTTGTTTTACAGAAGGGTAAAAGGGCAGGGGCTGAAGCCCCCTTTGATGTCTATGTGTGCACGTCCATGGGAGCCAACTACGGGTCAGGAGCCAGGTTTCCGACTGTCTCTGACGAGCAGAGTGCTGCATGGGTGGCCGGTTGAAGCAGTCAACGAGGAGACGGTATAGCAGTGGGTGTCTCCATTCACCAGAGGCGTGCAGAGTAAACAGAAGCAAGGCCGAAGCGAAGAACCCCGTGGACATAACTGCCCAGCCCGGGAGCCCTCCTCCTTCGTTGTCGTTAAACTATACAGGAGGGCAACACAGTGAGTTACTATTCACCCAGGCATGAAGCCTCTTCTTCTAACTAACATTTACATTTCAACGTCTCCCTGTCATATTTTTCTCTTTTGTTTCATTGGCCAGGTTTCAGGTTTGGCCTATTTGGTTTCAGCTTCGTTTCCCCTGTTTGGCTTGGTGTGAAATGTGCAAATGTGTCCCTTATGGGGCTCTATTCAAAGTCTGATTTCCAGTGATTGTTGGCTGTGTTTATAGCATCTCTATGGCTGTGGAGTTTTAGTCATGTTGTTTTTGTACAAAATCAAAACAACTTGTCTAATATTCTGACATCATGTTTAGATGTCAGAATCCACTGCTTTCTTAATCCACTGCTTTTCATTAAAACGTCTATTTTTAGACGTGTTTTAGACGCCTATTTTTAGACGTTTTTTATCCCATTTTTAGACGCTCGTCTAATAGCCCATATCGTACGGCATACTGTAGCACGCCGTTTTTCATCATTTTTGAGGATTCGAAAAGAATGAAAGAATTCAAAAAACGTTTTTTTAATTTTAGATTTTTTTTTAATCCTTGTTTTTCATCATTTTGGACCATGGGCATATAGCCCATATCGTACGGCATACTATAGCAAAAAGTGTGTTGCGGAGGATGAGAAACATTAGCAAATTGCGGAGTGTTGCGGAGGATGAGAAACATTAGCATTTATCCTCGTTTTTCATCATTTTGGACCATGGGCCGTTTTTCATCATTTTTGAGGATTTGAAAAAAATAAAAAAATGAAAAAAACGATGGGTTATAGCCCATCGTTTTTTGAATTTTTGAAATAAAAAAACATATCCTCGTTTTTCATCATTTTGGACCATGGGCTATAGCCCATATCGTACGGCATACTATAGCACGCCGTTTTTCATCATTTTTGAGGATTTGAAAAAAAATTAAAAATTTAAAAAAAACTATGGGTTATAGCCCATGTTTTTTGAATTTTTGATTTTTTTTTGTTATCCTTGTTTTTCATCATTTTGGACCATATCGTACGGCAGACTATAGCACGCCGTTTTTCATCATTTTTGAGGATTTGAAAAAAATGAAAAAAACGAAGGGTTATAGCCCATGTTTTTTTTAATTAAAAAAATGCTATAGCCCATATCGTACGGCATACTATAGCACGCCGTTTTTCATCATTTTTGAGGATTTGAAAAAAAAATAAAAAATAAAAAAAAACGATGGGTTATAGCCCATCGTCTTTTGAATTTTTGATTTTTTTTGTTATCCTTGTTTTTCATCATTTTGGACCATATCGTACGGCAGACTATAGCACGCCGTTTTTCATCATTTTTGAGGATTTGAAAAAAATGAAAAAAACGAAGGGTTATAGCCCATGTTTTTTTTAATTAAAAAAATAAAAGTTATCCTCGGTTCTCATCATTTTGGACCATGGGCTATAGCCCATATCGTACGGCATACTATAGCACGCCGTTTTCCATAATTTTTGAGGATTTGACAAAAATGAAAAAATGAAAAAAAACGATGGGTTATAGCCCATGTTTTTTTAAATGTTGAAAAAAAAAAGTTATCCTCGTTTCTCATCATTTTGGACCATGGGCTATAGCCCATATCGTGCGGCATACTATAGCTCGCCGTTTTTCATCATTTTTGATGATTTGACAAAAATGAAAAAATGAAAAAAACGATGGGTTATATTGAAGCGTGCACCTACACACACAGGCGCACATGCGTATGCACACCTGGACCTGTAAATGAACAACACAAAAACTAAGGCACTGGTGTCGGACTTCTGGTTTACCGGAACGGGGTTCAACTCCCTGCAGTGCCCTACTCAATGTGTTGTATTTTACCGGAAAGGATGGGAAACATTAGCAAATTGCGGAGGATGGGAAACATTAGCAAATTTAATTTAAAAAAAAACAATGGGTTATAGCCCATGTTTTTTGATTATTATTTTTTTATTGCAGAGTATTGCGGAAAGATTGCGGAAAATTGCGGAAAAAACGATGGGTTATAGCCCATGTTTTTTGAAAAATTGCGGAGTATTGCGGAATGTTGCGGAAAATTGCGGAAAAAACGATGGGTTATAGCCCATGTTTTTTGAAAAATTGCGGAGTATTGCGGAAAATTGCGGTAAATTGCGGAAAAAACGATGGGTTATAGCCCATGTTTTTTGAAAAATTGCGGAGTATTGCGGAAAATTGCGGAAAATTATGGAAAAAACGATGGGTTATAGCCCATGTTTTTTGAAATTTTGAAAAAAAAAGTTAGCCTCGTTTCTCATCATTTTGGACCATGGGCTATAGCCCATATCGTACGGCATACTATAGCGCGCAGTTTTTCATCATTTTTGAAGATTTTAAAAAAATGACGAAATGACAAAAACGATGGGTTATAGCCCATGTTTTTTGAAATTTTGAAAAAAAAAGTTAGCCTCGTTTCTCATCATTTTGGACCGTGGGCTATAGCCCATATCGTACGGCATACTATAGCGCGCAGTTTTTCATCATTTTTGAAGATTTGAAAAAAATGACGAAATGACAAAAACGATGGGTTATAGCCCATGTTTTTTGAAATTTTGAAAAAAAAAGTTATCCTCGTTTCTCATCATTTTGTACCATGGGCTATAGCCCATATCGTACGGCATACTATAGCCCGCCGTTTTTCATCATTTTTGAGGATTTGAAAAAAATTACGAAATGACAAAAACGATGGGTTATAGCCCATGTTTTTTGAAATTTTGAAAAAAAAAGTTAGCCTCGTTTCTCATCATTTTGGACCGTGGGCTATAGCCCATATCGTACGGCATACTATAGCGCGCAGTTTTTCATCATTTTTGAAGATTTGAAAAAATGACGAAATGACAAAAACGATGGGTTATAGCCCATGTTTTTTGAAATTTTGAAAAAAAAAGTTAGCCTCGTTTCTCATCATTTTGGACCGTGGGCTATAGCCCATATCGTACGGCATACTATAGCGCGCAGTTTTTCATCATTTTTGAAGATTTGAAAAAAATGACGAAATGACAAAAACGATGGGTTATAGCCCATGTTTTTTGAAATTTTGAAAAAAAAAGTTAGCCTCGTTTCTCATCATTTTGGACCGTGGGCTATAGCCCATATCGTACGGCATACTATAGCGCGCAGTTTTTCATCATTTTTTAAGATTTGAAAAAAATGACGAAATGACAAAAACGATGGGTTATAGCCCATGTTTTTTGAAATTTTGAAAAAAAAAGTTAGCCTCGTTTCTCATCATTTTGGACCGTGGGCTATAGCCCATATCGTACGGCATACTATAGCGCGCAGTTTTTCATCATTTTTGAAGATTTAAAAAAAAAGACGAAATGACAAAAACGATGGGTTATAGCCCATGTTTTTTGAAATTTTGAAAAAAAAAGTTAGCCTCGTTTCTCATCATTTTGGACCATGGGCTATAGCCCATATCGTACGGCATACTATAGCGCGCAGTTTTTCATCATTTTTGAAGATTTGAAAAAAATGACGAAATGACAAAAACGATGGGTTATAGCCCATGTTTTTTGAAATTTTGAAAAAAAAAGTTAGCCTCGTTTCTCATCATTTTGGACCGTGGGCTATAGCCCATATCGTACGGCATACTATAGCGCGCAGTTTTTCATCATTTTTGAAGATTTGAAAAAAATGACGAAATGACAAAAACGATGGGTTATAGCCCATGTTTTTTTAAATTTTGAAAAAAAAAGTTAGCCTCGTTTCTCATCATTTTGGACCGTGGGCTATAGCCCATATCGTACGGCATACTATAGTGCGCAGTTTTTCATCATTTTTGAAGATTTGAAAAAATGACGAAATGACAAAAACGATGGGTTATAGCCCATGTTTTTTGAAATTTTGAAAAAAAAAGTTAGCCTCGTTTCTCATCATTTTGGACCGTGGGCTATAGCCCATATCGTACGGCATACTATAGCGCGCAGTTTTTCATCATTTTTGAAGATTTGAAAAAAATGACGAAATGACAAAAACGATGGGTTATAGCCCATGTTTTTTGAAATTTTGAAAAAAAAAGTTAGCCTCGTTTCTCATCATTTTGGACCGTGGGCTATAGCCCATATCGTACGGCATACTATAGCGCGCAGTTTTTCATCATTTTTGAAGATTTGAAAAAAATGACGAAATGACAAAAACGATGGGTTATAGCCCATGTTTTTTGAAATTTTGAAAAAAAAAGTTAGCCTCGTTTCTCATCATTTTGGACCGTGGGCTATAGCCCATATCGTACGGCATACTATAGCGCGCAGTTTTTCATCATTTTTGAAGATTTGAAAAAATGACGAAATGACAAAAACGATGGGTTATAGCCCATGTTTTTTGAAATTTTGAAAAAAAAAGTTAGCCTCGTTTCTCATCATTTTGGACCGTGGGCTATAGCCCATATCGTACGGCATACTATAGCGCGCAGTTTTTCATCATTTTTGAAGATTTAAAAAAAAAGACGAAATGACAAAAACGATGGGTTATAGCCCATGTTTTTTGAAATTTTGAAAAAAAAAGTTAGCCTCGTTTCTCATCATTTTGGACCATGGGCTATAGCCCATATCGTACGGCATACTATAGCGCGCAGTTTTTCATCATTTTTGAAGATTTGAAAAAATGACGAAATGACAAAAACGATGGGTTATAGCCCATGTTTTTTGAAATTTTGAAAAAAAAAGTTAGCCTCGTTTCTCATCATTTTGGACCGTGGGCTATAGCCCATATCGTACGGCATACTATAGCGCGCAGTTTTTCATCATTTTTGAAGATTTGAAAAAAATGACGAAATGACAAAAACGATGGGTTATAGCCCATGTTTTTTGAAATTTTGAAAAAAAAAGTTAGCCTCGTTTCTCATCATTTTGGACCGTGGGCTATAGCCCATATCGTACGGCATACTATAGCGCGCAGTTTTTCATCATTTTTGAAGATTTGAAAAAAATGACGAAATGACAAAAACGATGGGTTATAGCCCATGTTTTTTGAAATTTTGAAAAAAAAAGTTAGCCTCGTTTCTCATCATTTTGGACCGTGGGCTATAGCCCATATCGTACGGCATACTATAGCGCGCAGTTTTTCATCATTTTTGAAGATTTGAAAAAAATGACGAAATGACAAAAACGATGGGTTATAGCCCATGTTTTTTGAAATTTTGAAAAAAAAAGTTAGCCTCGTTTCTCATCATTTTGGACCGTGGGCTATAGCCCATATCGTACGGCATACTATAGCGCGCAGTTTTTCATCATTTTTGAAGATTTGAAAAAAATGACGAAATGACAAAAACGATGGGTTATAGCCCATGTTTTTTGAAATTTTGAAAAAAAAAGTTAGCCTCGTTTCTCATCATTTTGGACCGTGGGCTATAGCCCATATCGTACGGCATACTATAGCGCGCAGTTTTTCATCATTTTTGAAGATTTGAAAAAAATGACGAAATGACAAAAACGATGGGTTATAGCCCATGTTTTTTGAAATTTTGAAAAAAAAAGTTAGCCTCGTTTCTCATCATTTTGGACCGTGGGCTATAGCCCATATCGTACGGCATACTATAGCGCGCAGTTTTTCATCATTTTTGAAGATTTGAAAAAAATGACGAAATGACAAAAACGATGGGTTATAGCCCATGTTTTTTGAAATTTTGAAAAAAAAAGTTAGCCTCGTTTCTCATCATTTTGGACCGTGGGCTATAGCCCATATCGTACGGCATACTATAGCGCGCAGTTTTTCATCATTTTTGAGGATTTGAAAAAAAGGACGAAATGACAAAAACGATGGGTTATAGCCCATGTTTTTTGAAATTTTGAAAAAAAAAGTTAGCCTCGTTTCTCATCATTTTGGACCTTGGGCTATAGCCCATATCGTACGGCATACTATAGCGCGCAGTTTTTAATCATTTTTGAAGATTTGAAAAAAATGACGAAATGACAAAAACGATGGGTTATAGCCCATGTTTTTTGAAATTTTGAAAAAAAAAGTTAACCTCGTTTCTCATCATTTTGGACCGTGGGCTATAGCCCATATCGTACGGCATACTATAGCGCGCAGTTTTTCATCATTTTTGAAGATTTGAAAAAAATGACGAAATGACAAAAACGATGGGTTATAGCCCATGTTTTTTGAAATTTTGAAAAAAAAAGTTAGCCTCGTTTCTCATCATTTTGGACCAGTGGCGGTGCGTCCATAGGGGGCGCTGGTGCGCCGCACCACCATGCCCACCCCCTGAATAAAACGTGAATAAGAATGACTGAGAAACGAAATCTACAGCCTGTAATTTATTTAAAATTAGCAATCCAGAAACGTTAATATTATATAATATAAGTAGCCACTAACCAAAGGCAGTGTTTAAAAGTTGTAATATGCTGCCACGTTAGTATTATGCCTCCATGAAATGTCAAATGTTATTTACGTTGTATGACGTTTCTGATTGGTTAGTGTGTGTCACGTGTTGGTGCGCGAGCGGCGATCATCTGGAGCTCTATTCTCAGCACTGAAGAGTAATGCATTGCGGTACACAGGTCTTCAATACAAACTATAGGAAGCCACTGGGTCGCGAAATATGTGCGATCCATGACGTTATTCACAGCACAAAACACTTGGGGGCAGCATACACATCACAGCACAGTTTGACATAGGGTTTAACACACGGCCACAACAACATACGCTAGAAAAACGAGGGATGAGACAGATGAATGGAGCCAGGTAAAGTCAATATAATAATAGTTTAATTCACTTGCATAATGGAAAAATAAGAGGAAAATTAAAACTCTGTGAAATCACTGCAGAAAACACCATTTGAGAGAAGGACACTGCAAGAAAGAGAGCTGGGTCCAGACAAACCTGATGTAATCATCACAAATGTATGTACAAAAAGTAAAAATTAAGCCATAAGGTGGCAGAGTCATGGCTTTGAGGGTTATTTTATAAGGACGTTTTGTTTATGTTTTTGTTAATGTTAAAGCCACTGTAGCAAGGTCATGTGGCTTTGAGCCATTGCACTTTTTTATGGCACTGGTCCTTCTGTCTCAGGTTTGTTTCTTTAACCCTATATGAACCTTTTGTTACATTTTGATGTATTTAATAAACCTTAGACAGGCTCCCTTAGTAGATATATTTAATAAACTTTAGACAGGCTCCCTCAGTAGATATTTAATCTATGATACCTAGTGCATGTTTTCTTGATTTTGTTATAGCGCCCTCCCTAGGACAAATGTCACCGGCCGCCACTGTTTTGGACCATGGGCTATAGCCCATATCGTACGGCATACTATAGCGCGCCGTTTTTCATCATTTTTGAGGATTTGAAAAAAATGACGAAATGTCAAAAACGATGGGTTATAGCCCATGTTTTTTTAAATTTTGAAAAAAAAAGTTAGCCTCGTTTCTCATCATTTTGGACCGTGGGCTATAGCCCATATCGTACGGCATACTATAGCGCGCAGTTTTTCATCATTTTTGAAGATTTGAAAAAAATGACGAAATGACAAAAACGATGGGTTATAGCCCATGTTTTTTGAAATTTTGAAAAAAAAGTTAGCCTCGTTTCTCATCATTTTGGACCGTGGGCTATAGCCCATATCGTACGGCATACTATAGCGCGCCGTTTTTCATCATTTTTGAGGATTTAAAAAAAATGACGAAATGACAAAAACGATGGGTTATAGCCCATGTTTTTTGAAATTTTGAAAAAAAAAGTTAGCCTCGTTTCTCATCATTTTGGACCGTGGGCTATAGCCCATATCGTACGGCATACTATAGCGCGCAGTTTTTCATCATTTTTGAAGATTTGAAAAAATGACGAAATGACAAAAACGATGGGTTATAGCCCATGTTTTTTGAAATTTTGAAAAAAAAAGTTAGCCTCGTTTCTCATCATTTTGGACCGTGGGCTATAGCCCATATCGTACGGCATACTATAGCGCGCAGTTTTTCATCATTTTTGAAGATTTGAAAAAAATGACGAAATGACAAAAACGATGGGTTATAGCCCATGTTTTTTGAAATTTTGAAAAAAAAAGTTAGCCTCGTTTCTCATCATTTTGGACCGTGGGCTATAGCCCATATCGTACGGCATACTATAGCGCGCAGTTTTTCATCATTTTTTAAGATTTGAAAAAAATGACGAAATGACAAAAACGATGGGTTATAGCCCATGTTTTTTGAAATTTTGAAAAAAAAAGTTAGCCTCGTTTCTCATCATTTTGGACCGTGGGCTATAGCCCATATCGTACGGCATACTATAGCGCGCAGTTTTTCATCATTTTTGAAGATTTAAAAAAAAAGACGAAATGACAAAAACGATGGGTTATAGCCCATGTTTTTTGAAATTTTGAAAAAAAAAGTTAGCCTCGTTTCTCATCATTTTGGACCATGGGCTATAGCCCATATCGTACGGCATACTATAGCGCGCAGTTTTTCATCATTTTTGAAGATTTGAAAAAAATGACGAAATGACAAAAACGATGGGTTATAGCCCATGTTTTTTGAAATTTTGAAAAAAAAAGTTAGCCTCGTTTCTCATCATTTTGGACCGTGGGCTATAGCCCATATCGTACGGCATACTATAGCGCGCAGTTTTTCATCATTTTTGAAGATTTGAAAAAAATGACGAAATGACAAAAACGATGGGTTATAGCCCATGTTTTTTGAAATTTTGAAAAAAAAAGTTAGCCTCGTTTCTCATCATTTTGGACCGTGGGCTATAGCCCATATCGTACGGCATACTATAGCGCGCAGTTTTTCATCATTTTTGAAGATTTGAAAAAAATGACGAAATGACAAAAACGATGGGTTATAGCCCATGTTTTTTGAAATTTTGAAAAAAAAAGTTAGCCTCGTTTCTCATCATTTTGGACCGTGGGCTATAGCCCATATCGTACGGCATACTATAGCGCGCCGTTTTTCATCATTTTTGAGGATTTGAAAAAAATGACGAAATGACAAAAACGATGGGTTATAGCCCATGTTTTTTTAAATTTTGAAAAAAAAAGTTAGCCTCGTTTCTCATCATTTTGGACCGTGGGCTATAGCCCATATCGTACGGCATACTATAGCGCGCAGTTTTTCATCATTTTTGAAGATTTGAAAAAAATGACGAAATGACAAAAACGATGGGTTATAGCCCATGTTTTTTGAAATTTTGAAAAAAAAAGTTAGCCTCGTTTCTCATCATTTTGGACCGTGGGCTACAGCCCATATCGTACGGCATACTATAGCGCGCAGTTTTTCATCATTTTTGAAGATTTAAAAAAAATGACGAAATGACAAAAACGATGGGTTATAGCCCATGTTTTTTGAAATTTTGAAAAAAAAAGTTAGCCTCGTTTCTCATCATTTTGGACCGTGGGCTATAGCCCATATCGTACGGCATACTATAGCGCGCAGTTTTTCATCATTTTTGAAGATTTGAAAAAAATGACGAAATGACAAAAACGATGGGTTATAGCCCATGTTTTTTGAAATTTTGAAAAAAAAAGTTAGCCTCGTTTCTCATCATTTTGGACCGTGGGCTATAGCCCATATCGTACGGCATACTATAGCGCGCAGTTTTTCATCATTTTTGAAGATTTGAAAAAAATGACGAAATGACAAAAACGATGGGTTATAGCCCATGTTTTTTTAAATTTTGAAAAAAAAAGTTAGCCTCGTTTCTCATCATTTTGGACCGTGGGCTATAGCCCATATCGTACGGCATACTATAGCGCGCCGTTTTTCATCATTTTTGAGGATTTAAAAAAAATGACGAAATGACAAAAACGATGGGTTATAGCCCATGTTTTTTGAAATTTTGAAAAAAAAAGTTAGCCTCGTTTCTCATCATTTTGGACCGTGGGCTATAGCCCATATCGTACGGCATACTATAGCGCGCAGTTTTTCATCATTTTTGAAGATTTGAAAAAAATGACAAAATGACAAAAACGATGGGTTATAGCCCATGTTTTTTGAAATTTTGGAAAAAAAAGTTAGCCTCGTTTCTCATCATTTTGGACCGTGGGCTATAGCCCATATCGTACGGCATACTATAGCGCGCAGTTTTTCATCATTTTTGAAGATTTGAAAAAAATGACGAAATGACAAAAACGATGGGTTATAGCCCATGTTTTTTGAAATTTTGAAAAAAAAAGTTAGCCTCGTTTCTCATCATTTTGGACCATGGGCTATAGCCCATATCGTACGGCATACTATAGCGCGCCGTTTTTCATCATTGTTGAGGATTTGAAAAAAATGACGAAATGACAAAAACGATGGGTTATAGCCCATGTTTTTTGAAATTTTGAAAAAAAAAGTTAGCCTCGTTTCTCATCATTTTGGACCGTGGGCTATAGCCCATATCGTACGGCATACTATAGCGCGCAGTTTTTCATCATTTTTGAAGATTTGAAAAAAATGACGAAATGACAAAAACGATGGGTTATAGCCCATGTTTTTTGAAATTTTGAAAAAAAAAGTTAGCCTCGTTTCTCATCATTTTGGACCGTGGGCTATAGCCCATATCGTACGGCATACTATAGCGCGCAGTTTTTCATCATTTTTGAAGATTTGAAAAAAATGACGAAATTACAAAAACGATGGGTTATAGCCCATGTTTTTTGAAATTTTGAAAAAAAAAGTTAGCCTCGTTTCTCATCATTTTGGACCGTGGGCTATAGCCCATATCGTACGGCATACTATAGCGCGCCGTTTTTCATCATTTTTGAGGATTTAAAAAAAATGACGAAATGACAAAAACGATGGGTTATAGCCCATGTTTTTTGAAATTTTGAAAAAAAAAGTTAGCCTCGTTTCTCATCATTTTGGACCG
Source organism: Protomyctophum bolini (assembly GCF_963924005.1). Taxonomy (NCBI): domain Eukaryota; kingdom Metazoa; phylum Chordata; class Actinopteri; order Myctophiformes; family Myctophidae; genus Protomyctophum; species Protomyctophum bolini. Next base: position 5,152,339 of record NC_137865.1, read on the forward strand.
TGGGCTATAGCCCATATCGTACGGCATACTATAGCGCGCAGTTTTTCATCATTTTTGAAGATTTGAAAAAAATGACGAAATGACAAAAACGATGGGTTATAGCCCATGTTTTTTGAAATTTTGAAAAAAAAAGTTAGCCTCGTTTCTCATCATTTTGGACCGTGGGCTATAGCCCATATCGTACGACATACTATAGCGCGCAGTTTTTCATCATTTTTGAAGATTTGAAAAAAATGACGAAATGACAAAAACGATGGGTTATAGCCCATGTTTTTTGAAATTTTGAAAAAAAAGTTAGCCTCGTTTCTCATCATTTTGGACCATGGGCTATAGCCCATATCGTACGGCATACTATAGCGCGCCGTTTTTCATCATTTTTGAGGATTTGAAAAAAATGACGAAATGACAAAAACGATGGGTTATAGCCCATGTTTTTTGAAATTTAAAAAAAAAAAGTTAGCCTCGTTTCTCATCATTTTGGACCGTGGGCTATAGCCCATATCGTACGGCATACTATAGCGCGCAGTTTTTCATCATTTTTGAGGATTTAAAAAAAATGACGAAATGACAAAAACGATGGGTTATAGCCCATGTTTTTTGAAATTTTGAAAAAAAAAGTTAGCCTCGTTTCTCATCATTTTGGACCGTGGGCTATAGCCCATATCGTACGGCATACTATAGCGCACAGTTTTTCATCATTTTTGAAGATTTGAAAAAAATGACGAAATGACAAAAACGATGGGTTATAGCCCATGTTTTTTGAAATTTTGAAAAAAAAAGTTAGCCTCGTTTCTCATCATTTTGGACCGTGGGCTATAGCCCATATCGTACGGCATACTATAGCGCGCAGTTTTTCATCATTTTTGAAGATTTGAAAAAAATGACGAAATGACAAAAACGATGGGTTATAGCCCATGTTTTTTGAAATTTTGAAAAAAAAAGTTAGCCTCGTTTCTCATCATTTTGGACCATGGGCTATAGCCCATATCGTACGGCATACTATAGCGCGCCGTTTTTCATCATTTTTGAGGATTTGAAAAAAATGACGAAATGACAAAAACGATGGGTTATAGCCCATGTTTTTTGAAATTTTGAAAAAAAAAGTTAGCCTCGTTTCTCATCATTTTGGACCGTGGGCTATAGCCCATATCGTACGGCATACTATAGCGCGCAGTTTTTCATCATTTTTGAAGATTTGAAAAAAATGACGAAATGACAAAAACGATGGGTTATAGCCCATGTTTTTTGAAAATTTGAAAAAAAAAGTTAGCCTCGTTTCTCATCATTTTGGACCATGGGCTATAGCCCATATCGTACGGCATACTATAGCGCGCAGTTTTTCATCATTTTTGAAGATTTGAAAAAAATGACGAAATGACAAAAACGATGGGTTATAGCCCATGTTTTTTGAAATTTTGAAAAAAAAAGTTAGCCTCGTTTCTCATCATTTTGGACCGTGGGCTATAGCCCATATCGTACGGCATACTATAGCGCGCAGTTTTTCATCATTTTTGAAGATTTGAAAAAAATGACGAAATGACAAAAACGATGGGTTATAGCCCATGTTTTTTGAAATTTTGAAAAAAAAAGTTAGCCTCGTTTCTCATCATTTTGGACCATGGGCTATAGCCCATATCGTACGGCATACTATAGCGCGCCGTTTTTCATCATTTTTGAGGATTTGAAAAAAATGACGAAATGACAAAAACGATGGGTTATAGCCCATGTTTTTTGAAATTTAGAAAAAAAAAGTTAGCCTCGTTTCTCATCATTTTGGACCGTGGGCTATAGCCCATATCGTACGGCATACTATAGCGCGCAGTTTTTCATCATTTTTGAAGATTTGAAAAAAATGACGAAATGACAAAAACGATGGGTTATAGCCCATGTTTTTTGAAATTTTGAAAAAAAAAGTTAGCCTCGTTTCTCATCATTTTGGACCGTGGGCTATAGCCCATATCGTACGGCATACTATAGCGCGCAGTTTTTCATCATTTTTGAAGATTTGAAAAAAATGACGAAATGACAAAAACGATGGGTTATAGCCCATGTTTTTTGAAATTTTGAAAAAAAAAGTTAGCCTCGTTTCTCATCATTTTGGACCATGGGCTATAGCCCATATCGTACGGCATACTATAGCGCGCCGTTTTTCATCATTTTTGAGGATTTGAAAAAAATGACGAAATGACAAAAACGATGGGTTATAGCCCATGTTTTTTGAAATTTTGAAAAAAAAAGTTAGCCTCGTTTCTCATCATTTTGGACCGTGGGCTATAGCCCATATCGTACGGCATACTATAGCGCGCAGTTTTTCATCATTTTTGAAGATTTGAAAAAAATGACGAAATGACAAAAACGATGGGTTATAGCCCATGTTTTTTGAAAATTTGAAAAAAAAAGTTAGCCTCGTTTCTCATCATTTTGGACCGTGGGCTATAGCCCATATCGTACGGCATACTATAGCGCGCAGTTTTTCATCATTTTTGAAGATTTGAAAAAAATGACGAAATGACAAAAACGATGGGTTATAGCCCATGTTTTTTGAAATTTTGAAAAAAAAAGTTAGCCTCGTTTCTCATCATTTTGGACCGTGGGCTATAGCCCATATCGTACGGCATACTATAGCGCGCAGTTTTTCATCATTTTTGAAGATTTGAAAAAAATGACGAAATGACAAAAACGATGGGTTATAGCCCATGTTTTTTGAAATTTTGAAAAAAAAAGTTAGCCTCGTTTCTCATCATTTTGGACCATGGGCTATAGCCCATATCGTACGGCATACTATAGCGCGCCGTTTTTCATCATTTTTGAGGATTTGAAAAAAATGACGAAATGAAAAAAACGATGGGTTATAGCCCATGTTTTTTGAAATTTAAAAAAAAAAAGTTAGCCTCGTTTCTCAGCATTTTGGACCGTGGGCTATAGCCCATATCGTACGGCATACTATAGCGCGCCGTTTTTCATCATTTTTGAGGATTTGAAAAAAATGACGAAATGACAAAAACGATGGGTTATAGCCCATGTTTTTTGAAATTTTGAATAAAAAAGTTAGCCTCGTTTCTCATCATTTTGGACCGTGGGCTATAGCCCATATCGTACGGCATACTATAGCGCGCAGTTTTTCATCATTTTTGAAGATTTGAAAAAAATGACGAAATGACAAAAACGATGGGTTATAGCCCATGTTTTTTGAAATTTTGAAAAAAAAAGTTAGCCTCGTATCTCATCATTTTGGACCGTGGGCTATAGCCCATATCGTACGGCATACTATAGCGCGCCGTTTTTCATCATTTTTGAGGATTTTAAAAAAATGACGAAATGACAAAAACGATGGGTTATAGCCCATGTTTTTTGAAATTTTGAAAAAAAAAGTTAGCCTCGTTTCTCATCATTTTGGACCGTGGGCTATAGCCCATATCGTACGGCATACTATAGCGCGCAGTTTTTCATCATTTTTGAAGATTTGAAAAAAATGACGAAATGACAAAAACGATGGGTTATAGCCCATGTTTTTTGAAATTTTGAAAAAAAAAGTTAGCCTCGTTTCTCATCATTTTGGACCGTGGGCTATAGCCCATATCGTACGGCATACTATAGCGCGCAGTTTTTCATCATTTTTGAAGATTTGAAAAAAATGACGAAATGACAAAAACGATGGGTTATAGCCCATGTTTTTTGAAATTTTGAAAAAAAAAGTTATCCTCGTTTCTCATCATTTTGTACCATGGGCTATAGCCCATATCGTACGGCATACTATAGCCCGCCGTTTTTCATCATTTTTGAGGATTTGAAAAAAATTACGAAATGACAAAAACGATGGGTTATAGCCCATGTTTTTTGAAATTTTGAAAAAAAAAGTTAGCCTCGTTTCTCATCATTTTGGACCGTGGGCTATAGCCCATATCGTACGGCATACTATAGCGCGCAGTTTTTCATCATTTTTGAAGATTTGAAAAAATGACGAAATGACAAAAACGATGGGTTATAGCCCATGTTTTTTGAAATTTTGAAAAAAAAAGTTAGCCTCGTTTCTCATCATTTTGGACCGTGGGCTATAGCCCATATCGTACGGCATACTATAGCGCGCAGTTTTTCATCATTTTTGAAGATTTGAAAAAAATGACGAAATGACAAAAACGATGGGTTATAGCCCATGTTTTTTGAAATTTTGAAAAAAAAAGTTAGCCTCGTTTCTCATCATTTTGGACCGTGGGCTATAGCCCATATCGTACGGCATACTATAGCGCGCAGTTTTTCATCATTTTTTAAGATTTGAAAAAAATGACGAAATGACAAAAACGATGGGTTATAGCCCATGTTTTTTGAAATTTTGAAAAAAAAAGTTAGCCTCGTTTCTCATCATTTTGGACCGTGGGCTATAGCCCATATCGTACGGCATACTATAGCGCGCAGTTTTTCATCATTTTTGAAGATTTAAAAAAAAAGACGAAATGACAAAAACGATGGGTTATAGCCCATGTTTTTTGAAATTTTGAAAAAAAAAGTTAGCCTCGTTTCTCATCATTTTGGACCATGGGCTATAGCCCATATCGTACGGCATACTATAGCGCGCAGTTTTTCATCATTTTTGAAGATTTGAAAAAAATGACGAAATGACAAAAACGATGGGTTATAGCCCATGTTTTTTGAAATTTTGAAAAAAAAAGTTAGCCTCGTTTCTCATCATTTTGGACCGTGGGCTATAGCCCATATCGTACGGCATACTATAGCGCGCAGTTTTTCATCATTTTTGAAGATTTGAAAAAAATGACGAAATGACAAAAACGATGGGTTATAGCCCATGTTTTTTTAAATTTTGAAAAAAAAAGTTAGCCTCGTTTCTCATCATTTTGGACCGTGGGCTATAGCCCATATCGTACGGCATACTATAGCGCGCAGTTTTTCATCATTTTTGAAGATTTGAAAAAATGACGAAATGACAAAAACGATGGGTTATAGCCCATGTTTTTTGAAATTTTGAAAAAAAAAGTTAGCCTCGTTTCTCATCATTTTGGACCGTGGGCTATAGCCCATATCGTACGGCATACTATAGCGCGCAGTTTTTCATCATTTTTGAAGATTTGAAAAAAATGACGAAATGACAAAAACGATGGGTTATAGCCCATGTTTTTTGAAATTTTGAAAAAAAAAGTTAGCCTCGTTTCTCATCATTTTGGACCGTGGGCTATAGCCCATATCGTACGGCATACTATAGCGCGCAGTTTTTCATCATTTTTGAAGATTTGAAAAAAATGACGAAATGACAAAAACGATGGGTTATAGCCCATGTTTTTTGAAATTTTGAAAAAAAAAGTTAGCCTCGTTTCTCATCATTTTGGACCGTGGGCTATAGCCCATATCGTACGGCATACTATAGCGCGCAGTTTTTCATCATTTTTGAAGATTTGAAAAAATGACGAAATGACAAAAACGATGGGTTATAGCCCATGTTTTTTGAAATTTTGAAAAAAAAAGTTAGCCTCGTTTCTCATCATTTTGGACCGTGGGCTATAGCCCATATCGTACGGCATACTATAGCGCGCAGTTTTTCATCATTTTTGAAGATTTAAAAAAAAAGACGAAATGACAAAAACGATGGGTTATAGCCCATGTTTTTTGAAATTTTGAAAAAAAAAGTTAGCCTCGTTTCTCATCATTTTGGACCATGGGCTATAGCCCATATCGTACGGCATACTATAGCGCGCAGTTTTTCATCATTTTTGAAGATTTGAAAAAATGACGAAATGACAAAAACGATGGGTTATAGCCCATGTTTTTTGAAATTTTGAAAAAAAAAGTTAGCCTCGTTTCTCATCATTTTGGACCGTGGGCTATAGCCCATATCGTACGGCATACTATAGCGCGCAGTTTTTCATCATTTTTGAAGATTTGAAAAAAATGACGAAATGACAAAAACGATGGGTTATAGCCCATGTTTTTTGAAATTTTGAAAAAAAAAGTTAGCCTCGTTTCTCATCATTTTGGACCGTGGGCTATAGCCCATATCGTACGGCATACTATAGCGCGCAGTTTTTCATCATTTTTGAAGATTTGAAAAAAATGACGAAATGACAAAAACGATGGGTTATAGCCCATGTTTTTTGAAATTTTGAAAAAAAAAGTTAGCCTCGTTTCTCATCATTTTGGACCGTGGGCTATAGCCCATATCGTACGGCATACTATAGCGCGCAGTTTTTCATCATTTTTGAAGATTTGAAAAAAATGACGAAATGACAAAAACGATGGGTTATAGCCCATGTTTTTTGAAATTTTGAAAAAAAAAGTTAGCCTCGTTTCTCATCATTTTGGACCGTGGGCTATAGCCCATATCGTACGGCATACTATAGCGCGCAGTTTTTCATCATTTTTGAAGATTTGAAAAAAATGACGAAATGACAAAAACGATGGGTTATAGCCCATGTTTTTTGAAATTTTGAAAAAAAAAGTTAGCCTCGTTTCTCATCATTTTGGACCGTGGGCTATAGCCCATATCGTACGGCATACTATAGCGCGCAGTTTTTCATCATTTTTGAAGATTTGAAAAAAATGACGAAATGACAAAAACGATGGGTTATAGCCCATGTTTTTTGAAATTTTGAAAAAAAAAGTTAGCCTCGTTTCTCATCATTTTGGACCGTGGGCTATAGCCCATATCGTACGGCATACTATAGCGCGCAGTTTTTCATCATTTTTGAAGATTTGAAAAAAATGACGAAATGACAAAAACGATGGGTTATAGCCCATGTTTTTTGAAATTTTGAAAAAAAAAGTTAGCCTCGTTTCTCATCATTTTGGACCGTGGGCTATAGCCCATATCGTACGGCATACTATAGCGCGCAGTTTTTCATCATTTTTGAGGATTTGAAAAAAAGGACGAAATGACAAAAACGATGGGTTATAGCCCATGTTTTTTGAAATTTTGAAAAAAAAAGTTAGCCTCGTTTCTCATCATTTTGGACCTTGGGCTATAGCCCATATCGTACGGCATACTATAGCGCGCAGTTTTTCATCATTTTTGAAGATTTGAAAAAAATGACGAAATGACAAAAACGATGGGTTATAGCCCATGTTTTTTGAAATTTTGAAAAAAAAAGTTAACCTCGTTTCTCATCATTTTGGACCGTGGGCTATAGCCCATATCGTACGGCATACTATAGCGCGCAGTTTTTCATCATTTTTGAAGATTTGAAAAAAATGACGAAATGACAAAAACGATGGGTTATAGCCCATGTTTTTTGAAATTTTGAAAAAAAAAGTTAGCCTCGTTTCTCATCATTTTGGACCAGTGGCGGTGCGTCCATAGGGGGCGCTGGTGCGCCGCACCACCATGCCCACCCCCTGAATAAAACGTGAATAAGAATGACTGAGAAACGAAATCTACAGCCTGTAATTTATTTAAAATTAGCAATCCAGAAACGTTAATATTATATAATATAAGTAGCCACTAACCAAAGGCAGTGTTTAAAAGTTGTAATATGCTGCCACGTTAGTATTATGCCTCCATGAAATGTCAAATGTTATTTACGTTGTATGACGTTTCTGATTGGTTAGTGTGTGTCACGTGTTGGTGCGCGAGCGGCGATCATCTGGAGCTCTATTCTCAGCACTGAAGAGTAATGCATTGCGGTACACAGGTCTTCAATACAAACTATAGGAAGCCACTGGGTCGCGAAATATGTGCGATCCATGACGTTATTCACAGCACAAAACACTTGGGGGCAGCATACACATCACAGCACAGTTTGACATAGGGTTTAACACACGGCCACAACAACATACGCTAGAAAAACGAGGGATGAGACAGATGAATGGAGCCAGGTAAAGTCAATATAATAATAGTTTAATTCACTTGCATAATGGAAAAATAAGAGGAAAATTAAAACTCTGTGAAATCACTGCAGAAAACACCATTTGAGAGAAGGACACTGCAAGAAAGAGAGCTGGGTCCAGACAAACCTGATGTAATCATCACAAATGTATGTACAAAAAGTAAAAATTAAGCCATAAGGTGGCAGAGTCATGGCTTTGAGGGTTATTTTATAAGGACGTTTTGTTTATGTTTTTGTTAATGTTAAAGCCACTGTAGCAAGGTCATGTGGCTTTGAGCCATTGCACTTTTTTATGGCACTGGTCCTTCTGTCTCAGGTTTGTTTCTTTAACCCTATATGAACCTTTTGTTACATTTTGATGTATTTAATAAACCTTAGACAGGCTCCCTTAGTAGATATATTTAATAAACTTTAGACAGGCTCCCTCAGTAGATATTTAATCTATGATACCTAGTGCATGTTTTCTTGATTTTGTTATAGCGCCCTCCCTAGGACAAATGTCACCGGCCGCCACTGTTTTGGACCATGGGCTATAGCCCATATCGTACGGCATACTATAGCGCGCCGTTTTTCATCATTTTTGAGGATTTGAAAAAAATGACGAAATGTCAAAAACGATGGGTTATAGCCCATGTTTTTTTAAATTTTGAAAAAAAAAGTTAGCCTCGTTTCTCATCATTTTGGACCGTGGGCTATAGCCCATATCGTACGGCATACTATAGCGCGCAGTTTTTCATCATTTTTGAAGATTTGAAAAAAATGACGAAATGACAAAAACGATGGGTTATAGCCCATGTTTTTTGAAATTTTGAAAAAAAAGTTAGCCTCGTTTCTCATCATTTTGGACCGTGGGCTATAGCCCATATCGTACGGCATACTATAGCGCGCCGTTTTTCATCATTTTTGAGGATTTAAAAAAAATGACGAAATGACAAAAACGATGGGTTATAGCCCATGTTTTTTGAAATTTTGAAAAAAAAAGTTAGCCTCGTTTCTCATCATTTTGGACCGTGGGCTATAGCCCATATCGTACGGCATACTATAGCGCGCAGTTTTTCATCATTTTTGAAGATTTGAAAAAATGACGAAATGACAAAAACGATGGGTTATAGCCCATGTTTTTTGAAATTTTGAAAAAAAAAGTTAGCCTCGTTTCTCATCATTTTGGACCGTGGGCTATAGCCCATATCGTACGGCATACTATAGCGCGCAGTTTTTCATCATTTTTGAAGATTTGAAAAAAATGACGAAATGACAAAAACGATGGGTTATAGCCCATGTTTTTTGAAATTTTGGAAAAAAAAGTTAGCCTCGTTTCTCATCATTTTGGACCGTGGGCTATAGCCCATATCGTACGGCATACTATAGCGCGCAGTTTTTCATCATTTTTTAAGATTTGAAAAAAATGACGAAATGACAAAAACGATGGGTTATAGCCCATGTTTTTTGAAATTTTGAAAAAAAAAGTTAGCCTCGTTTCTCATCATTTTGGACCGTGGGCTATAGCCCATATCGTACGGCATACTATAGCGCGCAGTTTTTCATCATTTTTGAAGATTTAAAAAAAAAGACGAAATGACAAAAACGATGGGTTATAGCCCATGTTTTTTGAAATTTTGAAAAAAAAAGTTAGCCTCGTTTCTCATCATTTTGGACCATGGGCTATAGCCCATATCGTACGGCATACTATAGCGCGCAGTTTTTCATCATTTTTGAAGATTTGAAAAAAATGACGAAATGACAAAAACGATGGGTTATAGCCCATGTTTTTTGAAATTTTGAAAAAAAAAGTTAGCCTCGTTTCTCATCATTTTGGACCGTGGGCTATAGCCCATATCGTACGGCATACTATAGCGCGCAGTTTTTCATCATTTTTGAAGATTTGAAAAAAATGACGAAATGACAAAAACGATGGGTTATAGCCCATGTTTTTTGAAATTTTGAAAAAAAAAGTTAGCCTCGTTTCTCATCATTTTGGACCGTGGGCTATAGCCCATATCGTACGGCATACTATAGCGCGCAGTTTTTCATCATTTTTGAAGATTTGAAAAAAATGACGAAATGACAAAAACGATGGGTTATAGCCCATGTTTTTTGAAATTTTGAAAAAAAAAGTTAGCCTCGTTTCTCATCATTTTGGACCGTGGGCTATAGCCCATATCGTACGGCATACTATAGCGCGCCGTTTTTCATCATTTTTGAGGATTTGAAAAAAATGACGAAATGACAAAAACGATGGGTTATAGCCCATGTTTTTTTAAATTTTGAAAAAAAAAGTTAGCCTCGTTTCTCATCATTTTGGACCGTGGGCTATAGCCCATATCGTACGGCATACTATAGCGCGCAGTTTTTCATCATTTTTGAAGATTTGAAAAAAATGACGAAATGACAAAAACGATGGGTTATAGCCCATGTTTTTTGAAATTTTGAAAAAAAAAGTTAGCCTCGTTTCTCATCATTTTGGACCGTGGGCTACAGCCCATATCGTACGGCATACTATAGCGCGCAGTTTTTCATCATTTTTGAAGATTTAAAAAAAATGACGAAATGACAAAAACGATGGGTTATAGCCCATGTTTTTTGAAATTTTGAAAAAAAAAGTTAGCCTCGTTTCTCATCATTTTGGACCGTGGGCTATAGCCCATATCGTACGGCATACTATAGCGCGCAGTTTTTCATCATTTTTGAAGATTTGAAAAAAATGACGAAATGACAAAAACGATGGGTTATAGCCCATGTTTTTTTAAATTTTGAAAAAAAAAGTTAGCCTCGTTTCTCATCATTTTGGACCGTGGGCTATAGCCCATATCGTACGGCATACTATAGCGCGCCGTTTTTCATCATTTTTGAGGATTTAAAAAAAATGACGAAATGACAAAAACGATGGGTTATAGCCCATGTTTTTTGAAATTTTGAAAAAAAAAGTTAGCCTCGTTTCTCATCATTTTGGACCGTGGGCTATAGCCCATATCGTACGGCATACTATAGCGCGCAGTTTTTCATCATTTTTGAAGATTTGAAAAAAATGACGAAATGACAAAAACGATGGGTTATAGCCCATGTTTTTTTAAATTTTGAAAAAAAAAGTTAGCCTCGTTTCTCATCATTTTGGACCGTGGGCTATAGCCCATATCGTACGGCATACTATAGCGCGCCGTTTTTCATCATTTTTGAGGATTTAAAAAAAATGACGAAATGACAAAAACGATGGGTTATAGCCCATGTTTTTTGAAATTTTGAAAAAAAAAGTTAGCCTCGTTTCTCATCATTTTGGACCGTGGGCTATAGCCCATATCGTACGGCATACTATAGCGCGCAGTTTTTCATCATTTTTGAAGATTTGAAAAAAATGACAAAATGACAAAAACGATGGGTTATAGCCCATGTTTTTTGAAATTTTGGAAAAAAAAGTTAGCCTCGTTTCTCATCATTTTGGACCGTGGGCTATAGCCCATATCGTACGGCATACTATAGCGCGCAGTTTTTCATCATTTTTGAAGATTTGAAAAAAATGACGAAATGACAAAAACGATGGGTTATAGCCCATGTTTTTTGAAATTTTGAAAAAAAAAGTTAGCCTCGTTTCTCATCATTTTGGACCATGGGCTATAGCCCATATCGTACGGCATACTATAGCGCGCCGTTTTTCATCATTGTTGAGGATTTGAAAAAAATGACGAAATGACAAAAACGATGGGTTATAGCCCATGTTTTTTGAAATTTTGAAAAAAAAAGTTAGCCTCGTTTCTCATCATTTTGGACCGTGGGCTATAGCCCATATCGTACGGCATACTATAGCGCGCAGTTTTTCATCATTTTTGAAGATTTGAAAAAAATGACGAAATGACAAAAACGATGGGTTATAGCCCATGTTTTTTGAAATTTTGAAAAAAAAAGTTAGCCTCGTTTCTCATCATTTTGGACCGTGGGCTATAGCCCATATCGTACGGCATACTATAGCGCGCAGTTTTTCATCATTTTTGAAGATTTGAAAAAAATGACGAAATTACAAAAACGATGGGTTATAGCCCATGTTTTTTGAAATTTTGAAAAAAAAAGTTAGCCTCGTTTCTCATCATTTTGGACCGTGGGCTATAGCCCATATCGTACGGCATACTATAGCGCGCCGTTTTTCATCATTTTTGAGGATTTAAAAAAAATGACGAAATGACAAAAACGATGGGTTATAGCCCATGTTTTTTGAAATTTTGAAAAAAAAAGTTAGCCTCGTTTCTCATCATTTTGGACCGTGGGCTATAGCCCATATCGTACGGCATACTATAGCGCGCAGTTTTTCATCATTTTTGAAGATTTGAAAAAAATGACGAAATGACAAAAACGATGGGTTATAGCCCATGTTTTTTGAAATTTTGAAAAAAAAAGTTAGCCTCGTTTCTCATCATTTTGGACCGTGGGCTATAGCCCATATCGTACGACATACTATAGCGCGCAGTTTTTCATCATTTTTGAAGATTTGAAAAAAATGACGAAATGACAAAAACGATGGGTTATAGCCCATGTTTTTTGAAATTTTGAAAAAAAAGTTAGCCTCGTTTCTCATCATTTTGGACCATGGGCTATAGCCCATATCGTACGGCATACTATAGCGCGCCGTTTTTCATCATTTTTGAGGATTTGAAAAAAATGACGAAATGACAAAAACGATGGGTTATAGCCCATGTTTTTTGAAATTTTGAAAAAAAAAGTTAGCCTCGTTTCTCATCATTTTGGACCGTGGGCTATAGCCCATATCGTACGGCATACTATAGCGCGCAGTTTTTCATCATTTTTGAGGATTTAAAAAAAATGACGAAATGACAAAAACGATGGGTTATAGCCCATGTTTTTTGAAATTTTGAAAAAAAAAGTTAGCCTCGTTTCTCATCATTTTGGACCGTGGGCTATAGCCCATATCGTACGGCATACTATAGCGCACAGTTTTTCATCATTTTTGAAGATTTGAAAAAAATGACGAAATGACAAAAACGATGGGTTATAGCCCATGTTTTTTGAAATTTTGAAAAAAAAAGTTAGCCTCGTTTCTCATCATTTTGGACCGTGGGCTATAGCCCATATCGTACGGCATACTATAGCGCGCAGTTTTTCATCATTTTTGAAGATTTGAAAAAAATGACGAAATGACAAAAACGATGGGTTATAGCCCATGTTTTTTGAAATTTTGAAAAAAAAAGTTAGCCTCGTTTCTCATCATTTTGGACCATGGGCTATAGCCCATATCGTACGGCATACTATAGCGCGCCGTTTTTCATCATTTTTGAGGATTTAAAAAAAATGACGAAATGACAAAAACGATGGGTTATAGCCCATGTTTTTTGAAATTTTGAAAAAAAAAGTTAGCCTCGTTTCTCATCATTTTGGACCGTGGGCTATAGCCCATATCGTACGGCATACTATAGCGCGCAGTTTTTCATCATTTTTGAAGATTTGAAAAAAATGACGAAATGACAAAAACGATGGGTTATAGCCCATGTTTTTTGAAAATTTGAAAAAAAAAGTTAGCCTCGTTTCTCATCATTTTGGACCATGGGCTATAGCCCATATCGTACGGCATACTATAGCGCGCAGTTTTTCATCATTTTTGAAGATTTGAAAAAAATGACGAAATGACAAAAACGATGGGTTATAGCCCATGTTTTTTGAAATTTTGAAAAAAAAAGTTAGCCTCGTTTCTCATCATTTTGGACCGTGGGCTATAGCCCATATCGTACGGCATACTATAGCGCGCAGTTTTTCATCATTTTTGAAGATTTGAAAAAAATGACGAAATGACAAAAACGATGGGTTATAGCCCATGTTTTTTGAAATTTTGAAAAAAAAAGTTAGCCTCGTTTCTCATCATTTTGGACCATGGGCTATAGCCCATATCGTACGGCATACTATAGCGCGCCGTTTTTCATCATTTTTGAGGATTTGAAAAAAATGACGAAATGACAAAAACGATGGGTTATAGCCCATGTTTTTTGAAATTTAGAAAAAAAAAGTTAGCCTCGTTTCTCATCATTTTGGACCGTGGGCTATAGCCCATATCGTACGGCATACTATAGCGCGCAGTTTTTCATCATTTTTGAAGATTTGAAAAAAATGACGAAATGACAAAAACGATGGGTTATAGCCCATGTTTTTTGAAATTTTGAAAAAAAAAGTTAGCCTCGTTTCTCATCATTTTGGACCGTGGGCTATAGCCCATATCGTACGGCATACTATAGCGCGCAGTTTTTCATCATTTTTGAAGATTTGAAAAAAATGACGAAATGACAAAAACGATGGGTTATAGCCCATGTTTTTTGAAATTTTGAAAAAAAAAGTTAGCCTCGTTTCTCATCATTTTGGACCATGGGCTATAGCCCATATCGTACGGCATACTATAGCGCGCCGTTTTTCATCATTTTTGAGGATTTGAAAAAAATGACGAAATGACAAAAACGATGGGTTATAGCCCATGTTTTTTGAAATTTTGAAAAAAAAAGTTAGCCTCGTTTCTCATCATTTTGGACCGTGGGCTATAGCCCATATCGTACGGCATACTATAGCGCGCAGTTTTTCATCATTTTTGAAGATTTGAAAAAAATGACGAAATGACAAAAACGATGGGTTATAGCCCATGTTTTTTGAAAATTTGAAAAAAAAAGTTAGCCTCGTTTCTCATCATTTTGGACCGTGGGCTATAGCCCATATCGTACGGCATACTATAGCGCGCAGTTTTTCATCATTTTTGAAGATTTGAAAAAAATGACGAAATGACAAAAACGATGGGTTATAGCCCATGTTTTTTGAAATTTTGAAAAAAAAAGTTAGCCTCGTTTCTCATCATTTTGGACCGTGGGCTATAGCCCATATCGTACGGCATACTATAGCGCGCAGTTTTTCATCATTTTTGAAGATTTGAAAAAAATGACGAAATGACAAAAACGATGGGTTATAGCCCATGTTTTTTGAAATTTTGAAAAAAAAAGTTAGCCTCGTTTCTCATCATTTTGGACCATGGGCTATAGCCCATATCGTACGGCATACTATAGCGCGCCGTTTTTCATCATTTTTGAGGATTTGAAAAAAATGACGAAATGACAAAAACGATGGGTTATAGCCCATGTTTTTTGAAATTTAAAAAAAAAAGTTAGCCTCGTTTCTCATCATTTTGGACCGTGGGCTATAGCCCATATCGTACGGCATACTATAGCGCGCCGTTTTTCATCATTTTTGAGGATTTGAAAAAAATGACGAAATGACAAAAACGATGGGTTATAGCCCATGTTTTTTGAAATTTTGAATAAAAAAGTTAGCCTCGTTTCTCATCATTTTGGACCGTGGGCTATAGCCCATATCGTACGGCATACTATAGCGCGCAGTTTTTCATCATTTTTGAAGATTTGAAAAAAATGACGAAATGACAAAAACGATGGGTTATAGCCCATGTTTTTTGAAATTTTGAAAAAAAAAGTTAGCCTCGTATCTCATCATTTTGGACCGTGGGCTATAGCCCATATCGTACGGCATACTATAGCGCGCCGTTTTTCATCATTTTTGAGGATTTTAAAAAAATGACGAAATGACAAAAACGATGGGTTATAGCCCATGTTTTTTGAAATTTTGAAAAAAAAAGTTAGCCTCGTTTCTCATCATTTTGGACCGTGGGCTATAGCCCATATCGTACGGCATACTATAGCGCGCAGTTTTTCATCATTTTTGAAGATTTGAAAAAAATGACGAAATGACAAAAACGATGGGTTATAGCCCATGTTTTTTGAAATTTTGAAAAAAAAAGTTAGCCTCGTTTCTCATCATTTTGGACCGTGGGCTATAGCCCATATCGTACGGCATACTATAGCGCGCCGTTTTTCATCATTTTTGAAGATTTGAAAAAAATGACGAAATGACAAAAACGATGGGTTATAGCCCATGTTTTTTGAAATTTTGAAAAAAAAAGTTAGCCTCGTTTCTCATCATTTTGGACCGTGGGCTATAGCCCATATCGTACGGCATACTATAGCGCGCAGTTTTTCATCATTTTTGAAGATTTGAAAAAAATGACGAAATGACAAAAACGATGGGTTATAGCCCATGTTTTTTGAAATTTTGAAAAAAAAAGTTAGCCTCGTTTCTCATCATTTTGGACCGTGGGCTATAGCCCATATCGTACGGCATACTATAGCGCGCAGTTTTTCATCATTTTTGAAGATTTGAAAAAAATGACGAAATGACAAAAACGATGGGTTATAGCCCATGTTTTTTGAAATTTTGAAAAAAAAAGTTAGCCTCGTTTCTCATCATTTTGGACCGTGGGCTATAGCCCATATCGTACGACATACTATAGCGCGCAGTTTTTCATCATTTTTGAAGATTTGAAAAAAATGACGAAATGACAAAAACGATGGGTTATAGCCCATGTTTTTTGAAATTTTGAAAAAAAAAGTTAGCCTCGTTTCTCATCATTTTGGACCATGGGCTATAGCCCATATCGTACGGCATACTATAGCGCGCCGTTTTTCATCATTTTTGAGGATTTGAAAAAAATGACGAAATGACAAAAACGATGGGTTATAGCCCATGTTTTTTGAAATTTTGAAAAAAAAAGTTAGCCTCGTTTCTCATCATTTTGGACCGTGGGCTATAGCCCATATCGTACGGCATACTATAGCGCGCAGTTTTTCATCATTTTTGAGGATTTAAAAAAAATGACGAAATGACAAAAACGATGGGTTATAGCCCATGTTTTTTGAAATTTTGAAAAAAAAAGTTAGCCTCGTTTCTCATCATTTTGGACCGTGGGCTATAGCCCATATCGTACGGCATACTATAGCGCGCCGTTTTTCATCATTTTTGAGGATTTGAAAAAAATGACGAAATGACAAAAACGATGGGTTATAGCCCATGTTTTTTGAAATTTTGAAAAAAAAAGTTAGCCTCGTTTCTCATCATTTTGGACCGTGGGCTATAGCCCATATCGTACGGCATACTATAGCGCGCAGTTTTTCATCATTTTTGAAGATTTGAAAAAAATGACGAAATGACAAAAACGATGGGTTATAGCCCATGTTTTTTGAAATTTTGAAAAAAAAAGTTAGCCTCGTTTCTCATCATTTTGGACCGTGGGCTATAGCCCATATCGTACGGCATACTATAGCGCGCAGTTTTTCATCGTTTTTGAGGATTTGAAAAAAATGACGAAATGACAAAAACGATGGGTTATAGCCCATGTTTTTTGAAATTTTGAAAAAAAAAGTTAGCCTCGTTTCTCATCATTTTGGACCGTGGGCTATAGCCCATATCGTACGGCATACTATAGCGCGCAGTTTTT
This sequence comes from Protomyctophum bolini, assembly GCF_963924005.1. NCBI lineage: Eukaryota > Metazoa > Chordata > Actinopteri > Myctophiformes > Myctophidae > Protomyctophum > Protomyctophum bolini. The sequence goes on from NC_137865.1 coordinate 5,169,484, forward strand.
CATCATTTTTGAAGATTTGAAAAAAATGACGAAATTACAAAAACGATGGGTTATAGCCCATGTTTTTTGAAATTTTGAAAAAAAAAGTTAGCCTCGTTTCTCATCATTTTGGACCGTGGGCTATAGCCCATATCGTACGGCATACTATAGCGCGCCGTTTTTCATCATTTTTGAGGATTTAAAAAAAATGACGAAATGACAAAAACGATGGGTTATAGCCCATGTTTTTTGAAATTTTGAAAAAAAAAGTTAGCCTCGTTTCTCATCATTTTGGACCGTGGGCTATAGCCCATATCGTACGGCATACTAGAGCGCGCAGTTTTTCATCATTTTTGAAGATTTGAAAAAAATGACGAAATGACAAAAACGATGGGTTATAGCCCATGTTTTTTGAAATTTTGAAAAAAAAAGTTAGCCTCGTTTCTCATCATTTTGGACTGTGGGCTATAGCCCATATCGTACGACATACTATAGCGCACAGTTTTTCATCATTTTTGAAGATTTGAAAAAAATGACGAAATGACAAAAACGATGGGTTATAGCCCATGTTTTTTGAAATTTTGAAAAAAAAAGTTAGCCTCGTTTCTCATCATTTTGGACCGTGGGCTATAGCCCATATCGTACGGCATACTATAGCGCGCCGTTTTTCATCATTTTTGAGGATTTGAAAAAAATGACGAAATGACAAAAACGATGGGTTATAGCCCATGTTTTTTGAAATTTTGAAAAAAAAAGTTAGCCTCGTTTCTCATCATTTTGGACCGTGGGCTATAGCCCATATCGTACGGCATACTATAGCGCGCCGTTTTTCATCATTTTTGAAGATTTGAAAAAAATGACGAAATGACAAAAACGATGGGTTATAGCCCATGTTTTTTGAAATTTTGAAAAAAAAAGTTAGCCTCGTTTCTCATCATTTTGGACCGTGGGCTATAGCCCATATCGTACGGCATACTATAGCGCGCAGTTTTTCATCATTTTTGAAGATTTGAAAAAAATGACGAAATTACAAAAACGATGGGTTATAGCCCATGTTTTTTGAAATTTTGAAAAAAAAAGTTAGCCTCGTTTCTCATCATTTTGGACCGTGGGCTATAGCCCATATCGTACGGCATACTATAGCGCGCCGTTTTTCATCATTTTTGAGGATTTAAAAAAAATGACGAAATGACAAAAACGATGGGTTATAGCCCATGTTTTTTGAAATTTTGAAAAAAAAAGTTAGCCTCGTTTCTCATCATTTTGGACCGTGGGCTATAGCCCATATCGTACGGCATACTATAGTGCGCCGTTTTTCATCATTTTTGAAGATTTGAAAAAAATGACGAAATGACAAAAACGATGGGTTATAGCCCATGTTTTTTGAAATTTTGAAAAAAAAAGTTAGCCTCGTTTCTCATCATTTTGGACTGTGGGCTATAGCCCATATCGTACGGCATACTATAGCGCGCAGTTTTTCATCATTTTTGAAGATTTGAAAAAAATGACGAAATGACAAAAACGATGGGTTATAGCCCATGTTTTTTGAAATTTTGAAAAAAAAAGTTAGCCTCGTTTCTCATCATTTTGGACCGTGGGCTATAGCCCATATCGTACGACATACTATAGCGCGCAGTTTTTCATCATTTTTGAAGATTTGAAAAAAATGACGAAATGACAAAAACGATGGGTTATAGCCCATGTTTTTTGAAATTTTGAAAAAAAAAGTTAGCCTCGTTTCTCATCATTTTGGACCATGGGCTATAGCCCATATCGTACGGCATACTATAGCGCGCCGTTTTTCATCATTTTTGAGGATTTGAAAAAAATGACGAAATGACAAAAACGATGGGTTATAGCCCATGTTTTTTGAAATTTTGAAAAAAAAAGTTAGCCTCGTTTCTCATCATTTTGGACCGTGGGCTATAGCCCATATCGTACGGCATACTATAGCGCGCAGTTTTTCATCATTTTTGAGGATTTAAAAAAAATGACGAAATGACAAAAACGATGGGTTATAGCCCATGTTTTTTGAAATTTTGAAAAAAAAAGTTAGCCTCGTTTCTCATCATTTTGGACCGTGGGCTATAGCCCATATCGTACGGCATACTATAGCGCGCCGTTTTTCATCATTTTTGAGGATTTGAAAAAAATGACGAAATGACAAAAACGATGGGTTATAGCCCATGTTTTTTGAAATTTTGAAAAAAAAAGTTAGCCTCGTTTCTCATCATTTTGGACCGTGGGCTATAGCCCATATCGTACGGCATACTATAGCGCGCAGTTTTTCATCATTTTTGAAGATTTGAAAAAAATGACGAAATGACAAAAACGATGGGTAATAGCCCATGTTTTTTGAAATTTTGAAAAAAAAAGTTAGCCTCGTTTCTCATCATTTTGGACCGTGGGCTATAGCCCATATCGTACGGCATACTATAGCGCGCAGTTTTTCATCATTTTTGAAGATTTGAAAAAAATGACGAAATGACAAAAACGATGGGTTATAGCCCATGTTTTTTGAAATTTTGAAAAAAAAAGTTAGCCTCGTTTCTCATCATTTTGGACCATGGGCTATAGCCCATATCGTACGGCATACTATAGCGCGCCGTTTTTCATCATTTTTGAGGATTTGAAAAAAATGACGAAATGACAAAAACGATGGGTTATAGCCCATGTTTTTTGAAATTTTGAAAAAAAAAGTTAGCCTCGTTTCTCATCATTTTGGACCGTGGGCTATAGCCCATATCGTACGGCATACTATAGCGCGCAGTTTTTCATCATTTTTGAGGATTTGAAAAAAATGACGAAATGACAAAAACGATGGGTTATAGCCCATGTTTTTTGAAATTTTGAAAAAAAAAGTTAGCCTCGTTTCTCATCATTTTGGACCGTGGGCTATAGCCCATATCGTACGGCATACTATAGCGCGCAGTTTTTCATCATTTTTGAAGATTTGAAAAAAATGACGAAATGACAAAAACGATGGGTTATAGCCCATGTTTTTTGAAATTTTGAAAAAAAAAGTTAGCCTCGTATCTCATCATTTTGGACCGTGGGCTATAGCCCATATCGTACGGCATACTATAGCGCGCCGTTTTTCATCATTTTTGAGGATTTAAAAAAAAAGACGAAATGACAAAAACGATGGGTTATAGCCCATGTTTTTTGAAATTTTGAAAAAAAAAGTTAGCCTCGTTTCTCATCATTTTGGACCGTGGGCTATAGCCCATATCGTACGGCATACTATAGCGCGCAGTTTTTCATCATTTTTGAAGATTTGAAAAAAATGACGAAATTACAAAAACGATGGGTTATAGCCCATGTTTTTTGAAATTTTGAAAAAAAAAGTTAGCCTCGTTTCTCATCATTTTGGACCGTGGGCTATAGCCCATATCGTACGGCATACTATAGCGCGCCGTTTTTCATCATTATTGAGGATTTAAAAAAAATGACGAAATGACAAAAACGATGGGTTATAGCCCATGTTTTTTGAAATTTTGAAAAAAAAAGTTAGCCTCGTTTCTCATCATTTTGGACCGTGGGCTATAGCCCATATCGTACGGCATACTATAGCGCGCAGTTTTTCATCATTTTTGAAGATTTGAAAAAAATGACGAAATGACAAAAACGATGGGTTATAGCCCATGTTTTTTGAAATTTTGAAAAAAAAAGTTAGCCTCGTTTCTCATCATTTTGGACCGTGGGCTATAGCCCATATCGTACGACATACTATAGCGCACAGTTTTTCATCATTTTTGAAGAATTGAAAAAAATGACGAAATGACAAAAACGATGGGTTATAGCCCATGTTTTTTGAAATTTTGAAAAAAAAAGTTAGCCTCGTTTCTCATCATTTTGGACCGTGGGCTATAGCCCATATCGTACGGCATACTATAGCGCGCCGTTTTTCATCATTTTTGAGGATTTGAAAAAAATGACGAAATGACAAAAACGATGGGTTATAGCCCATGTTTTTTGAAATTTTGAAAAAAAAAGTTAGCCTCGTTTCTCATCATTTTGGACCGTGGGCTATAGCCCATATCGTACGGCATACTATAGCGCGCCGTTTTTCATCATTTTTGAAGATTTGAAAAAAATGACGAAATGACAAAAACGATGGGTTATAGCCCATGTTTTTTGAAATTTTGAAAAAAAAAGTTAGCCTCGTTTCTCATCATTTTGGACCGTGGGCTATAGCCCATATCGTACGGCATACTATAGCGCGCAGTTTTTCATCATTTTTGAAGATTTGAAAAAAATGACGAAATTACAAAAACGATGGGTTATAGCCCATGTTTTTTGAAATTTTGAAAAAAAAAGTTAGCCTCGTTTCTCATCATTTTGGACCGTGGGCTATAGCCCATATCGTACGGCATACTATAGCGCGCCGTTTTTCATCATTTTTGAGGATTTAAAAAAAATGACGAAATGACAAAAACGATGGGTTATAGCCCATGTTTTTTGAAATTTTGAAAAAAAAAGTTAGCCTCGTTTCTCATCATTTTGGACCGTGGGCTATAGCCCATATCGTACTGCATACTATAGCGCGCCGTTTTTCATCATTTTTGAAGATTTGAAAAAAATGACGAAATGAGAAAAACGATGGGTTATAGCCCATGTTTTTTGAAATTTTGAAAAAAAAAGTTAGCCTCGTTTCTCATCATTTTGGACCGTGGGCTATAGCCCATATCGTACGGCATACTATAGCGCGCAGTTTTTCATCATTTTTGAAGATTTGAAAAAAATGACGAAATGACAAAAACGATGGGTTATAGCCCATGTTTTTTGAAATTTTGAAAAAAAAAGTTAGCCTCGTTTCTCATCATTTTGGACCGTGGGCTATAGCCCATATCGTACGACATACTATAGCGCGCAGTTTTTCATCATTTTTGAAGATTTGAAAAAAATGACGAAATGACAAAAACGATGGGTTATAGCCCATGTTTTTTGAAATTTTGAAAAAAAAAGTTAGCCTCGTTTCTCATCATTTTGGACCATGGGCTATAGCCCATATCGTACGGCATACTATAGCGCGCCGTTTTTCATCATTTTTGAGGATTTTAAAAAAATGACGAAATGACAAAAACGATGGGTTATAGCCCATGTTTTTTGAAATTTTGAAAAAAAAAGTTAGCCTCGTTTCTCATCATTTTGGACCGTGGGCTATAGCCCATATCGTACGGCATACTATAGCGCGCAGTTTTTCATCATTTTTGAGGATTTAAAAAAAATGACGAAATGACAAAAACGATGGGTTATAGCCCATGTTTTTTGAAATTTTGAAAAAAAAAGTTAGCCTCGTTTCTCATCATTTTGGACCGTGGGCTATAGCCCATATCGTACGGCATACTATAGCGCGCAGTTTTTCATCATTTTTGAAGATTTGAAAAAAATGACGAAATGACAAAAACGATGGGTTATAGCCCATGTTTTTTGAAATTTTGAAAAAAAATGTTAGCCTCGTTTCTCATCATTTTGGACCGTGGGCTATAGCCCATATCGTACGGCATACTATAGCGCGCAGTTTTTCATCATTTTTGAAGATTTGAAAAAAATGACGAAATGACAAAAACGATGGGTTATAGCCCATGTTTTTTGAAATTTTGAAAAAAAAAAGTTAGCCTCGTTTCTCATCATTTTGGACCATGGGCTATAGCCCATATCGTACGGCATACTATAGCGCGCCGTTTTTCATCATTTTTGAGGATTTGAAAAAAATGACGAAATGACAAAAACGATGGGTTATAGCCCATGTTTTTTGAAATTTTGAAAAAAAAAGTTAGCCTCGTTTCTCATCATTTTGGACCGTGGGCTATAGCCCATATCGTACGGCATACTATAGCGCGCCGTTTTTCATCATTTTTGAGGATTTTAAAAAAATGACGAAATGACAAAAACGATGGGTTATAGCCCATGTTTTTTGAAATTTTGAAAAAAAAAGTTAGCCTCGTTTCTCATCATTTTGGACCGTGGGCTATAGCCCATATCGTACGGCATACTATAGCGCGCAGTTTTTCATCATTTTTGAAGATTTGAAAAAAATGACGAAATGACAAAAACGATGGGTTATAGCCCATGTTTTTTGAAATTTTGAAAAAAAAAGTTAGCCTCGTTTCTCATCATTTTGGACCGTGGGCTATAGCCCATATCGTACGACATACTATAGCGCGCAGTTTTTCATCATTTTTGAAGATTTGAAAAAAATGACGAAATGACAAAAACGATGGGTTATAGCCCATGTTTTTTGAAATTTTGAAAAAAAAAGTTAGCCTCGTTTCTCATCATTTTGGACCATGGGCTATAGCCCATATCGTACGGCATACTATAGCGCGCCGTTTTTCATCATTTTTGAGGATTTGAAAAAAATGACGAAATGACAAAAACGATGGGTTATAGCCCATGTTTTTTGAAATTTTGAAAAAAAAAGTTAGCCTCGTTTCTCATCATTTTGGACCGTGGGCTATAGCCCATATCGTACGGCATACTATAGCGCGCAGTTTTTCATCATTTTTGAGGATTTAAAAAAAATGACGAAATGACAAAAACGATGGGTTATAGCCCATGTTTTTTGAAATTTTGAAAAAAAAAGTTAGCCTCGTTTCTCATCATTTTGGACCGTGGGCTATAGCCCATATCGTACGGCATACTATAGCGCGCCGTTTTTCATCATTTTTGAGGATTTGAAAAAAATGACGAAATGACAAAAACGATGGGTTATAGCCCATGTTTTTTGAAATTTTGAAAAAAAAAGTTAGCCTCGTTTCTCATCATTTTGGACCGTGGGCTATAGCCCATATCGTACGGCATACTATAGCGCGCAGTTTTTCATCATTTTTGAAGATTTGAAAAAAATGACGAAATGACAAAAACGATGGGTTATAGCCCATGTTTTTTGAAATTTTGAAAAAAAAAGTTAGCCTCGTTTCTCATCATTTTGGACCGTGGGCTATAGCCCATATCGTACGGCATACTATAGCGCGCAGTTTTTCATCGTTTTTGAGGATTTGAAAAAAATGACGAAATGACAAAAACGATGGGTTATAGCCCATGTTTTTTGAAATTTTGAAAAAAAAAGTTAGCCTCGTTTCTCATCATTTTGGACCGTGGGCTATAGCCCATATCGTACGGCATACTATAGCGCGCAGTTTTTCATCATTTTTGAAGATTTGAAAAAAATGACGAAATTACAAAAACGATGGGTTATAGCCCATGTTTTTTGAAATTTTGAAAAAAAAAGTTAGCCTCGTTTCTCATCATTTTGGACCGTGGGCTATAGCCCATATCGTACGGCATACTATAGCGCGCCGTTTTTCATCATTTTTGAGGATTTAAAAAAAATGACGAAATGACAAAAACGATGGGTTATAGCCCATGTTTTTTGAAATTTTGAAAAAAAAAGTTAGCCTCGTTTCTCATCATTTTGGACCGTGGGCTATAGCCCATATCGTACGGCATACTAGAGCGCGCAGTTTTTCATCATTTTTGAAGATTTGAAAAAAATGACGAAATGACAAAAACGATGGGTTATAGCCCATGTTTTTTGAAATTTTGAAAAAAAAAGTTAGCCTCGTTTCTCATCATTTTGGACTGTGGGCTATAGCCCATATCGTACGACATACTATAGCGCACAGTTTTTCATCATTTTTGAAGATTTGAAAAAAATGACGAAATGACAAAAACGATGGGTTATAGCCCATGTTTTTTGAAATTTTGAAAAAAAAAGTTAGCCTCGTTTCTCATCATTTTGGACCGTGGGCTATAGCCCATATCGTACGGCATACTATAGCGCGCCGTTTTTCATCATTTTTGAGGATTTGAAAAAAATGACGAAATGACAAAAACGATGGGTTATAGCCCATGTTTTTTGAAATTTTGAAAAAAAAAGTTAGCCTCGTTTCTCATCATTTTGGACCGTGGGCTATAGCCCATATCGTACGGCATACTATAGCGCGCCGTTTTTCATCATTTTTGAAGATTTGAAAAAAATGACGAAATGACAAAAACGATGGGTTATAGCCCATGTTTTTTGAAATTTTGAAAAAAAAAGTTAGCCTCGTTTCTCATCATTTTGGACCGTGGGCTATAGCCCATATCGTACGGCATACTATAGCGCGCAGTTTTTCATCATTTTTGAAGATTTGAAAAAAATGACGAAATTACAAAAACGATGGGTTATAGCCCATGTTTTTTGAAATTTTGAAAAAAAAAGTTAGCCTCGTTTCTCATCATTTTGGACCGTGGGCTATAGCCCATATCGTACGGCATACTATAGCGCGCCGTTTTTCATCATTTTTGAGGATTTAAAAAAAATGACGAAATGACAAAAACGATGGGTTATAGCCCATGTTTTTTGAAATTTTGAAAAAAAAAGTTAGCCTCGTTTCTCATCATTTTGGACCGTGGGCTATAGCCCATATCGTACGGCATACTATAGTGCGCCGTTTTTCATCATTTTTGAAGATTTGAAAAAAATGACGAAATGACAAAAACGATGGGTTATAGCCCATGTTTTTTGAAATTTTGAAAAAAAAAGTTAGCCTCGTTTCTCATCATTTTGGACTGTGGGCTATAGCCCATATCGTACGGCATACTATAGCGCGCAGTTTTTCATCATTTTTGAAGATTTGAAAAAAATGACGAAATGACAAAAACGATGGGTTATAGCCCATGTTTTTTGAAATTTTGAAAAAAAAAGTTAGCCTCGTTTCTCATCATTTTGGACCGTGGGCTATAGCCCATATCGTACGACATACTATAGCGCGCAGTTTTTCATCATTTTTGAAGATTTGAAAAAAATGACGAAATGACAAAAACGATGGGTTATAGCCCATGTTTTTTGAAATTTTGAAAAAAAAAGTTAGCCTCGTTTCTCATCATTTTGGACCATGGGCTATAGCCCATATCGTACGGCATACTATAGCGCGCCGTTTTTCATCATTTTTGAGGATTTGAAAAAAATGACGAAATGACAAAAACGATGGGTTATAGCCCATGTTTTTTGAAATTTTGAAAAAAAAAGTTAGCCTCGTTTCTCATCATTTTGGACCGTGGGCTATAGCCCATATCGTACGGCATACTATAGCGCGCAGTTTTTCATCATTTTTGAGGATTTAAAAAAAATGACGAAATGACAAAAACGATGGGTTATAGCCCATGTTTTTTGAAATTTTGAAAAAAAAAGTTAGCCTCGTTTCTCATCATTTTGGACCGTGGGCTATAGCCCATATCGTACGGCATACTATAGCGCGCCGTTTTTCATCATTTTTGAGGATTTGAAAAAAATGACGAAATGACAAAAACGATGGGTTATAGCCCATGTTTTTTGAAATTTTGAAAAAAAAAGTTAGCCTCGTTTCTCATCATTTTGGACCGTGGGCTATAGCCCATATCGTACGGCATACTATAGCGCGCAGTTTTTCATCATTTTTGAAGATTTGAAAAAAATGACGAAATGACAAAAACGATGGGTAATAGCCCATGTTTTTTGAAATTTTGAAAAAAAAAGTTAGCCTCGTTTCTCATCATTTTGGACCGTGGGCTATAGCCCATATCGTACGGCATACTATAGCGCGCAGTTTTTCATCATTTTTGAAGATTTGAAAAAAATGACGAAATGACAAAAACGATGGGTTATAGCCCATGTTTTTTGAAATTTTGAAAAAAAAAGTTAGCCTCGTTTCTCATCATTTTGGACCATGGGCTATAGCCCATATCGTACGGCATACTATAGCGCGCCGTTTTTCATCATTTTTGAGGATTTGAAAAAAATGACGAAATGACAAAAACGATGGGTTATAGCCCATGTTTTTTGAAATTTTGAAAAAAAAAGTTAGCCTCGTTTCTCATCATTTTGGACCGTGGGCTATAGCCCATATCGTACGGCATACTATAGCGCGCAGTTTTTCATCATTTTTGAGGATTTGAAAAAAATGACGAAATGACAAAAACGATGGGTTATAGCCCATGTTTTTTGAAATTTTGAAAAAAAAAGTTAGCCTCGTTTCTCATCATTTTGGACCGTGGGCTATAGCCCATATCGTACGGCATACTATAGCGCGCAGTTTTTCATCATTTTTGAAGATTTGAAAAAAATGACGAAATGACAAAAACGATGGGTTATAGCCCATGTTTTTTGAAATTTTGAAAAAAAAAGTTAGCCTCGTATCTCATCATTTTGGACCGTGGGCTATAGCCCATATCGTACGGCATACTATAGCGCGCCGTTTTTCATCATTTTTGAGGATTTAAAAAAAAAGACGAAATGACAAAAACGATGGGTTATAGCCCATGTTTTTTGAAATTTTGAAAAAAAAAGTTAGCCTCGTTTCTCATCATTTTGGACCGTGGGCTATAGCCCATATCGTACGGCATACTATAGCGCGCAGTTTTTCATCATTTTTGAAGATTTGAAAAAAATGACGAAATTACAAAAACGATGGGTTATAGCCCATGTTTTTTGAAATTTTGAAAAAAAAAGTTAGCCTCGTTTCTCATCATTTTGGACCGTGGGCTATAGCCCATATCGTACGGCATACTATAGCGCGCCGTTTTTCATCATTATTGAGGATTTAAAAAAAATGACGAAATGACAAAAACGATGGGTTATAGCCCATGTTTTTTGAAATTTTGAAAAAAAAAGTTAGCCTCGTTTCTCATCATTTTGGACCGTGGGCTATAGCCCATATCGTACGGCATACTATAGCGCGCAGTTTTTCATCATTTTTGAAGATTTGAAAAAAATGACGAAATGACAAAAACGATGGGTTATAGCCCATGTTTTTTGAAATTTTGAAAAAAAAAGTTAGCCTCGTTTCTCATCATTTTGGACCGTGGGCTATAGCCCATATCGTACGACATACTATAGCGCACAGTTTTTCATCATTTTTGAAGAATTGAAAAAAATGACGAAATGACAAAAACGATGGGTTATAGCCCATGTTTTTTGAAATTTTGAAAAAAAAAGTTAGCCTCGTTTCTCATCATTTTGGACCGTGGGCTATAGCCCATATCGTACGGCATACTATAGCGCGCCGTTTTTCATCATTTTTGAGGATTTGAAAAAAATGACGAAATGACAAAAACGATGGGTTATAGCCCATGTTTTTTGAAATTTTGAAAAAAAAAGTTAGCCTCGTTTCTCATCATTTTGGACCGTGGGCTATAGCCCATATCGTACGGCATACTATAGCGCGCCGTTTTTCATCATTTTTGAAGATTTGAAAAAAATGACGAAATGACAAAAACGATGGGTTATAGCCCATGTTTTTTGAAATTTTGAAAAAAAAAGTTAGCCTCGTTTCTCATCATTTTGGACCGTGGGCTATAGCCCATATCGTACGGCATACTATAGCGCGCAGTTTTTCATCATTTTTGAAGATTTGAAAAAAATGACGAAATTACAAAAACGATGGGTTATAGCCCATGTTTTTTGAAATTTTGAAAAAAAAAGTTAGCCTCGTTTCTCATCATTTTGGACCGTGGGCTATAGCCCATATCGTACGGCATACTATAGCGCGCCGTTTTTCATCATTTTTGAGGATTTAAAAAAAATGACGAAATGACAAAAACGATGGGTTATAGCCCATGTTTTTTGAAATTTTGAAAAAAAAAGTTAGCCTCGTTTCTCATCATTTTGGACCGTGGGCTATAGCCCATATCGTACTGCATACTATAGCGCGCCGTTTTTCATCATTTTTGAAGATTTGAAAAAAATGACGAAATGAGAAAAACGATGGGTTATAGCCCATGTTTTTTGAAATTTTGAAAAAAAAAGTTAGCCTCGTTTCTCATCATTTTGGACCGTGGGCTATAGCCCATATCGTACGGCATACTATAGCGCGCAGTTTTTCATCATTTTTGAAGATTTGAAAAAAATGACGAAATGACAAAAACGATGGGTTATAGCCCATGTTTTTTGAAATTTTGAAAAAAAAAGTTAGCCTCGTTTCTCATCATTTTGGACCGTGGGCTATAGCCCATATCGTACGACATACTATAGCGCGCAGTTTTTCATCATTTTTGAAGATTTGAAAAAAATGACGAAATGACAAAAACGATGGGTTATAGCCCATGTTTTTTGAAATTTTGAAAAAAAAAGTTAGCCTCGTTTCTCATCATTTTGGACCATGGGCTATAGCCCATATCGTACGGCATACTATAGCGCGCCGTTTTTCATCATTTTTGAGGATTTTAAAAAAATGACGAAATGACAAAAACGATGGGTTATAGCCCATGTTTTTTGAAATTTTGAAAAAAAAAGTTAGCCTCGTTTCTCATCATTTTGGACCGTGGGCTATAGCCCATATCGTACGGCATACTATAGCGCGCAGTTTTTCATCATTTTTGAGGATTTAAAAAAAATGACGAAATGACAAAAACGATGGGTTATAGCCCATGTTTTTTGAAATTTTGAAAAAAAAAGTTAGCCTCGTTTCTCATCATTTTGGACCGTGGGCTATAGCCCATATCGTACGGCATACTATAGCGCGCAGTTTTTCATCATTTTTGAAGATTTGAAAAAAATGACGAAATGACAAAAACGATGGGTTATAGCCCATGTTTTTTGAAATTTTGAAAAAAAATGTTAGCCTCGTTTCTCATCATTTTGGACCGTGGGCTATAGCCCATATCGTACGGCATACTATAGCGCGCAGTTTTTCATCATTTTTGAAGATTTGAAAAAAATGACGAAATGACAAAAACGATGGGTTATAGCCCATGTTTTTTGAAATTTTGAAAAAAAAAAGTTAGCCTCGTTTCTCATCATTTTGGACCATGGGCTATAGCCCATATCGTACGGCATACTATAGCGCGCCGTTTTTCATCATTTTTGAGGATTTGAAAAAAATGACGAAATGACAAAAACGATGGGTTATAGCCCATGTTTTTTGAAATTTTGAAAAAAAAAGTTAGCCTCGTTTCTCATCATTTTGGACCGTGGGCTATAGCCCATATCGTACGGCATACTATAGCGCGCCGTTTTTCATCATTTTTGAGGATTTTAAAAAAATGACGAAATGACAAAAACGATGGGTTATAGCCCATGTTTTTTGAAATTTTGAAAAAAAAAGTTAGCCTCGTTTCTCATCATTTTGGACCGTGGGCTATAGCCCATATCGTACGGCATACTATAGCGCGCAGTTTTTCATCATTTTTGAAGATTTGAAAAAAAATGACGAAATGACAAAAACGATGGGTTATAGCCCATGTTTTTTGAAATTTTGAAAAAAAAAGTTAGCCTCGTTTCTCATCATTTTGGACCGTGGGCTATAGCCCATATCGTACGGCATACTATAGCGCGCAGTTTTTCATCATTTTTGAAGATTTGAAAAAAATGACGAAATGACAAAAACGATGGGTTATAGCCCATGTTTTTTGAAAATTTGAAAAAAAAAGTTAGCCTCGTTTCTCATCATTTTGGACCGTGGGCTATAGCCCATATCGTACGGCATACTATAGCGCGCAGTTTTTCATCATTTTTGAAGATTTGAAAAAAATGACGAAATGACAAAAACGATGTGTTATAGCCCATGTTTTTTGAAATTTTGAAAAAAAAAGTTAGCCTCGTTTCTCATCATTTTGGACCGTGGGCTATAGCCCATATCGTACGGCATACTATAGCGCGCAGTTTTTCATCATTTTTGAAGATTTGAAAAAAATGACGAAATGACAAAAACGATGGGTTATAGCCCATGTTTTTTGAAATTTTGAAAAAAAAAGTTAGCCTCGTATCTCTTCATTTTGGACCGTGGGCTATAGCCCATATCGTACGGCATACTATAGCGCGCCGTTTTTCATCATTTTTGAGGATTTGAAAAAAATGACGAAATGACAAAAACGATGGGTTATAGCCCATGTTTTTTGAAATTTTGAAAAAAAATGTTAGCCTCGTTTCTCATCATTTTGGACCGTGGGCTATAGCCCATATCGTACGGCATACTATAGCGCGCACTTTTTCATCATTTTTGAAGATTTGAAAAAAATGACGAAATGACAAAAACGATGGGTTATAGCCCATGTTTTTTGAAATTTTGAAAAAAAAAGTTAGCCTCGTTTCTCATCATTTTGGACCGTGGGCTATAGCCCATATCGTACGGCATACTATAGCGCGCAGTTTTTCATCATTTTTGAAGATTTGAAAAAAATGACGAAATGACAAAAACGATGGGTTATAGCCCATGTTTTTTGAAATTTTGAAAAAAAAAGTTAGCCTCGTTTCTCATCATTTTGGACCGTGGGCTATAGCCCATATCGTACGGCATACTATAGCGCGCAGTTTTTCATCATTTTTGAAGATTTGAAAAAAATGACGAAATGACAAAAACGATGGGTTATAGCCCATGTTTTTTGAAATTTTGAAAAAAAAAGTTAGCCTCGTTTCTCATCATTTTGGACCGTGGGCTATAGCCCATATCGTACGGCATACTATAGCGCGCAGTTTTTCATCATTTTTGAAGATTTGAAAAAAATGACGAAATGACAAAAACGATGGGTTATAGCCCATGTTTTTTGAAATTTTGAAAAAAAAAGTTAGCCTCGTTTCTCATCATTTTGGACCGTGGGCTATAGCCCATATCGTACGGCATACTATAGCGCGCAGTTTTTCATCATTTTTGAAGATTTGAAAAAATTACGAAATGACAAAAACGATGGGTTATAGCCCATGTTTTTTGAAATTTTGAAAAAAAAAGTTAGCCTCGTTTCTCATCATTTTGGACCGTGGGCTATAGCCCATATCGTACGGCATACTATAGCGCGCAGTTTTTCATCATTTTTGAAGATTTGAAAAAAATGACGAAATGACAAAAACGATGGGTTATAGCCCATGTTTTTTGAAATTTTGAAAAAAAAAGTTAGCCTCGTTTCTCATCATTTTGGACCGTGGGCTATAGCCCATATCGTACGGCATACTATAGCGCGCAGTTTTTCATCATTTTTGAGGATTTGAAAAAAATGACGAAATGACAAAAACGATGGGTTATAGCCCATGTTTTTTGAAATTTTGAAAAAAAAGTTATCCTCGTTTCTCATCATTTTGGACCATGGGCTATAGCCCATATCGTACGGCATACTATAGCGCGCCGTTTTTCATCATTTTTGAGGATTTGGAAAAAATGACGAAATGACAAAAACGATGGGTTATAGCCCATGTTTTTTGAAATTTTGAAAAAAAAAGTTAGCCTCGTTTCTCATCATTTTGGACCGTGGGCTATAGCCCATATCGTACGGCATACTATAGCGCGCAGTTTTTCATCATTTTTGAAGATTTGAAAAAAATGACGAAATGACAAAAACGATGGGTTATAGCCCATGTTTTTTGAAATTTTGAAAAAAAAAGTTAGCCTCGTTTCTCATCATTTTGGACCGTGGGCTATAGCCCATATCGTACGGCATACTATAGCGCGCAGTTTTTCATCATTTTTGAGGATTTGAAAAAAATGACGAAATGACAAAAACGATGGGTTATAGCCCATGTTTTTTGAAATTTTGAAAAAAAAGTTATCCTCGTTTCTCATCATTTTGGACCATGGGCTATAGCCCATATCGTACGGCATACTATAGCGCGCCGTTTTTCATCATTTTTGAGGATTTGAAAAAAATGACGAAATGACAAAAACGATGGGTTATAGCCCATGTTTTTTGAAATTTTGAAAAAAAAAGTTAGCCTCGTTTCTCATCATTTTGGACCGTGGGCTATAGCCAATATCGTACGGCATACTATAGCGCGCAGTTTTTCATCATTTTTGAAGATTTGAAAAAAATGACGAAATGACAAAAACGATGGGTTATAGCCCATGTTTTTTCAAATTTTGAAAAAAAAAGTTAGCCTCGTTTCTCATCATTTTGGACCGTGGGCTATAGCCCATATCGTACGGCATACTATAGCGCGCAGTTTTTCATCATTTTTGAAGATTTGAAAAAATTATGAAATGACAAAAACGATGGGTTATAGCCCATGTTTTTTTAAATTTTGAAAAAAAAAAGTTAGCCTCGTTTCTCATCATTTTGGACCGTGGGCTATAGCCCATATCGTACGGCATACTATAGCGCGCAGTTTTTCATCATTTTTGAAGATTTGAAAAAAATTACGAAATGACAAAAACGATGGGTTATAGCCCATGTTTTTTGAAATTTTGAAAAAAAAAGTTAGCCTCGTTTCTCATCATTTTGGACCGTGGGCTATAGCCCATATCGTACGGCATACTATAGCGCGCAGTTTTTCATCATTTTTGAAGATTTGAAAAAAATGACGAAATGACAAAAACGATGGGTTATAGCCCATGTTTTTTGAAATTTTGAAAAAAAAAGTTAGCCTCGTTTCTCATCATTTTGGACCGTGGGCTATAGCCCATATCGTACGGCATACTATAGCGCGCAGTTTTTCATCATTTTTGAGGATTTGAAAAAAATGACGAAATGACAAAAACGATGGGTTATAGCCCATGTTTTTTGAAATTTTGAAAAAAAAGTTATCCTCGTTTCTCATCATTTTGGACCATGGGCTATAGCCCATATCGTACGGCATACTATAGCGCGCCGTTTTTCATCATTTTTGAGGATTTGAAAAAAATGACGAAATGACAAAAACGATGGGTTATAGCCCATGTTTTTTGAAATTTTGAAAAAAAAAGTTAGCCTCGTTTCTCATCATTTTGGACCGTGGGCTATAGCCCATATCGTACGGCATACTATAGCGCGCCGTTTTTCATCATTTTTGAGGATTTGAAAAAAATGACGAAATGACAAAAACGATGGGTTATAGCCCATGTTTTTTGAAATTTTGAAAAAAAAAGTTAGCCTCGTTTCTCATCATTTTGGACCGTGGGCTATAGCCCATATCGTACGGCATACTATAGCGCGCAGTTTTTCATCATTTTTGAGGATTTGAAAAAAATGACGAAATGACAAAAACGATGGGTTATAGCCCATGTTTTTTGAAATTTTGAAAAAAAAAGTTAGCCTCGTTTCTCATCATTTTGGACCGTGGGCTATAGCCCATATCGTACGGCATACTATAGCGCCCCGTTTTTCATCATTTTTGAGGATTTGAAAAAAATGACGAAATGACAAAAACGATGGGTTATAGCCCATGTTTTTTGAAATTTTGAAAAAATAAGTTAGCCTCGTTTCTCATCATTTTGGACCATTGGCTATAGCCCATATCGTACGGCATACTATAGCGCGCCGTTTTTCATCATTTTTGAGGATTTGAAAAAAATGACGAAATGACAAAAACGATGGGTTATAGCCCATGTTTTTTGAAATTTTGAAAAAAAAAGTTAGCCTCGTTTCTCATCATTTTGGACCGTGGGCTATATAGCCCATATCGTACGGCATACTATAGCGCGCAGTTTTTCATCATTTTTGAAGATTTGAAAAAATGACGAAATGACAAAAACGATGGGTTATAGCCCATGTTTTTTCAATTTTTGAAAAAAAAAGTTAGCCTCGTTTCTCATCATTTTGGACCGTGGGCTATAGCCCATATCGTACGGCATACTATAGCGCGCCGTTTTTCATCATTTTTGAGGATTTGAAAAAAATGACGAAATGACAAAAACGATGGGTTATAGCCCATGTTTTTTGAAATTTTGAAAAAAAAAGTTAGCCTCGCTTCTCATCATTTTGGACCGTGGGCTATAGCCCATATCGTACGGCATACTATAGCGCGCCGTTTTTCATAATTTTTGAGGATTTGAAAAAAATGACGAAATGACAAAAACGATGGGTTATAGCCCATGTTTTTTGAAATTTTGAAAAAATAAGTTAGCCTCGTTTCTCATCATTTTGGACCATTGGCTATAGCCCATATCGTACGGCATACTATAGCGCGCCGTTTTTCATCATTTTTGAGGATTTGAAAAAAATGACGAAATGACAAAAACGATGGGTTATAGCCCATGTTTTTTGAAATTTTGAAAAAAAAAGTTAGCCTCGTTTCTCATCATTTTGGACCGTGGGCTATATAGCCCATATCGTACGGCATACTATAGCGCGCAGTTTTTCATCATTTTTGAAGATTTGAAAAAAATGACGAAATGACAAAAACGATGGGTTATAGCCCATGTTTTTTGAAATTTTGAAAAAAAAAGTTAGCCTCGTTTCTCATCATTTTGGACCGTGGGCTATAGCCCATATCGTACGGCATACTATAGCGCGCAGTTTTTCATCATTTTTGAAGATTTGAAAAAAATGACGAAATGACAAAAACGATGGGTTATAGCCCATGTTTTTTGAAATTTTGAAAAAAAAAGTTAGCCTCGTTTCTCATCATTTTGGACCGTGGGCTATAGCCCATATCGTACGGCATACTATAGCGCGCAGTTTTTCATCATTTTTGAAGATTTGAAAAAAATGACGAAATGACAAAAACGATGGGTTATAGCCCATGTTTTTTGAAATTTTGAAAAAAAAAGTTAGCCTCGTTTCTCATCATTTTGGACCGTGGGCTATAGCCCATATCGTACGGCATACTATAGCGCGCAGTTTTTCATCATTTTTGAAGATTTGAAAAAAATTACGAAATGACAAAAACGATGGGTTATAGCCCATGTTTTTTGAAATTTTGAAAAAAAAAGTTAGCCTCGTTTCTCATCATTTTGGACCGTGGGCTATAGCCCATATCGTACGGCATACTATAGCGCGCAGTTTTCCATCATTTTTGAAGATTTGAAAAAAATGACGAAATGACAAAAACGATGGGTTATAGCCCATGTTTTTTGAAATTTTGAAAAAAAAAGTTAGCCTCGTTTCTCATCATTTTGGACCGTGGGCTATAGCCCATATCGTACGGCATACTATAGCGCGCAGTTTTTCATCATTTTTGAGGATTTGAAAAAAATGACGAAATGACAAAAACGATGGGTTATAGCCCATGTTTTTTGAAATTTTGAAAAAAAAGTTATCCTCGTTTCTCATCATTTTGGACCATGGGCTATAGCCCATATCGTACGGCATACTATAGCGCGCCGTTTTTCATCATTTTTGAGGATTTGAAAAAAATGACGAAATGACAAAAACGATGGGTTATAGCCCATGTTTTTTGAAATTTTGAAAAAAAAAGTTAGCCTCGTTTCTCATCATTTTGGACCGTGGGCTATAGCCCATATCGTACGGGATACTATAGCGCGCAGTTTTTCATCATTTTTGAAGATTTGAAAAAAATGACGAAATGACAAAAACGATGGGTTATAGCCCATGTTTTTTGAAATTTTGAAAAAAAAAGTTAGCCTCGTTTCTCATCATTTTGGACCGTGGGCTATAGCCCATATCGTACGGCATACTATAGCTTGCAGTTTTTCATCATTTTTGAAGATTTGAAAAAATTACGAAATGACAAAAACGATGGGTTATAGCCCATGTTTTTTGAAATTTTGAAAAAAAAAGTTAGCCTCGTTTCTCATCATTTTGGACCGTGGGCTATAGCCCATATCGTACGGCATACTATAGCGCGCAGTTTTTCATCATTTTTGAAGATTTGAAAAAAATTACGAAATGACAAAAACGATGGGTTATAGCCCATGTTTTTTGAAATTTTGAAAAAAAAAGTTAGCCTCGTTTCTCATCATTTTGGACCGTGGGCTATAGCCCATATCGTACGGCATACTATAGCGCGCAGTTTTCCATCATTTTTGAAGATTTGAAAAAAATGACGAAATGACAAAAACGATGGGTTATAGCCCATGTTTTTTGAAATTTTGAAAAAAAAAAGTTAGCCTCGTTTCTCATCATTTTGGACCGTGGGCTATAGCCCATATCGTACGGCATACTATAGCGCGCAGTTTTTCATCATTTTTGAGGATTTGAAAAAAATGACGAAATGACAAAAACGATGGGTTATAGCCCATGTTTTTTGAAATTTTGAAAAAAAAGTTATCCTCGTTTCTCATCATTTTGGACCATGGGCTATAGCCCATATCGTACGGCATACTATAGCGCGCCGTTTTTCATCATTTTTGAGGATTTGAAAAAAATGACGAAATGACAAAAACGATGGGTTATAGCCCATGTTTTTTGAAATTTTGAAAAAAAAAGTTAGCCTCGTTTCTCATCATTTTGGACCGTGGGCTATAGCCCATATCGTACGGGATACTATAGCGCGCAGTTTTTCATCATTTTTGAAGATTTGAAAAAAATGACGAAATGACAAAAACTATGGGTTATAGCCCATGTTTTTTGAAATTTTGAAAAAAAAAGTTAGCCTCGTTTCTCATCATTTTGGACCGTGGGCTATAGCCCATATCGTACGGCATACTATAGTGTGCAGTTTTTCATCATTTTTGAAGATTTGAAAAAATTACGAAATGACAAAAACGATGGGTTATAGCCCATGTTTTTTGAAATTTTGAAAAAAAAAGTTAGCCTCGTTTCTCATCATTTTGGACCGTGGGCTATAGCCCATATCGTACGGCATACTATAGCGCGCAGTTTTTCATCATTTTTGAAGATTTGAAAAAAATTACGAAATGACAAAAACGATGGGTTATAGCCCATGTTTTTTGAAATTTTGAAAAAAAAAGTTAGCCTCGTTTCTCATCATTTTGGACCGTGGGCTATAGCCCATATCGTACGGCATACTATAGCGCGCAGTTTTCCATCATTTTTGAAGATTTGAAAAAAATGACGAAATGACAAAAACGATGGGTTATAGCCCATGTTTTTTGAAATTTTGAAAAAAAAAGTTAGCCTCGTTTCTCATCATTTTGGACCGTGGGCTATAGCCCATATCGTACGGCATACTATAGCGCGCAGTTTTTCATCATTTTTGAGGATTTGAAAAAAATGACGAAATGACAAAAACGATGGGTTATAGCCCATGTTTTTTGAAATTTTGAAAAAAAAAGTTAGCCTCGTTTCTCATCATTTTGGACCGTGGGCTATAGCCCATATCGTACGGGATACTATAGCGCGCAGTTTTTCATCATTTTTGAAGATTTGAAAAAAATGACGAAATGACAAAAACGATGGGTTATATTCCATGTTTTTTGAAATTTTGAAAAAAAAAGTTAGCCTCGTTTCTCATCATTTTGGACCGTGGGCTATAGCCCATATCGTACGGCATACTATAGCGCGCAGTTTTTCATCATTTTTGAAGATTTGAAAAAAATGACGAAATGACAAAAACGATGGGTTATAGCCCATGTTTTTTGAAATTTTGAAAAAAAAGTTATCCTCGTTTCTCATCATTTTGGACCATGGGCTATAGCCCATATCGTACGGCATACTATAGCGCGCCGTTTTTCATCATTTTTGAGGATTTGAAAAAAATGACGAAATGACAAAAACGATGGGTTATAGCCCATGTTTTTTGAAATTTTGAAAAAAAAAGTTAGCCTCGTTTCTCATCATTTTGGACCGTGGGCTATAGCCCATATCGTACGGCATACTATAGCGCGCAGTTTTTCATCATTTTTTAGGATTTGAAAAAAATGACGAAATGACAAAAACGATGGGTTATAGCCCATGTTTTTTGAAATTTTGAAAAAAAAAGTTAGCCTCGTTTCTCATCATTTTGGACCGTGGGCTATAGCCCATATCGTACGGCATACTATAGCGCGCAGTTTTTCATCATTTTTGAGGATTTGAAAAAAATGACAAAATGACAAAAACGATGGGTTATAGCCCATGTTTTTTGAAATTTTGAAAAAAAAGTTATCCTCGTTTCTCATCATTTTGGACCGTGGGCTATAGCCCATATCGTACGGGATACTATAGCGCGCAGTTTTTCATCATTTTTGAAGATTTGAAAAAAAATGACGAAATGACAAAAACGATGGGTTATAGCCCATGTTTTTTGAAATTTTGAAAAAAAAGTTATCCTCGTTTCTCATCATTTTGGACCGTGGGCTATAGCCCATATCGTACGGGATACTATAGCGCGCAGTTTTTCATCATTTTTGAAGATTTGAAAAAAAATTACGAAATGACAAAAACGATGGGTTATAGCCCATGTTTTTTGAAATTTTGAAAAAAAAAGTTAGCCTCGTTTCTCATCATTTTGGACCGTGGGCTATAGCCCATATCGTACGGCATACTATAGCGCGCAGTTTTTCATCATTTTTGAAGATTTGAAAAAAATGACGAAATGACAAAAACGATGGGTTATAGCCCATGTTTTTTGAAATTTTGAAAAAAAAAGTTAGCCTCGTTTCTCATCATTTTGGACCGTGGGCTATAGCCCATATCGTACGGCATACTATAGCGCGCAGTTTTTCATCATTTTTGAGGATTTGAAAAAAATGACGAAATGACAAAAACGATGGGTTATAGCCCATGTTTTTTGAAATTTTGAAAAAAAAGTTATCCTCGTTTCTCATCATTTTGGACCATGGGCTATAGCCCATATCGTACGGCATACTATAGCGCGCCGTTTTTCATCATTTTTGAGGATTTGAAAAAAATGACGAAATGACAAAAACGATGGGTTATAGCCCATGTTTTTTGAAATTTTGAAAAAAAAAGTTAGCCTCGTTTCTCATCATTTTGGACCGTGGGCTATAGCCCATATCGTACGGCATACAATAGCGCGCCGTTTTTCATCATTTTTGAGGATTTGAAAAAAATGACGAAATGACAAAAACGATGGGTTATAGCCCATGTTTTTTGAAATTTTGAAAAAAAAAGTTAGCCTCGTTTCTCATCATTTTGGACCGTGGGCTATAGCCCATATCGTACGGCATACTATAGCGCGCAGTTTTTCATCATTTTTGAGGATTTGAAAAAAATGACGAAATGACAAAAACGATGGGTTATAGCCCATGTTTTTTGAAATTTTGAAAAAATAAGTTAGCCTCGTTTCTCATCATTTTGGACCGTGGGCTATAGCCCATATCGTACGGCATACTATAGCGCCCCGTTTTTCATCATTTTTGAGGATTTGAAAAAAATGACGAAATGACAAAAACGATGGGTTATAGCCCATGTTTTTTGAAATTTTGAAAAAATAAGTTAGCCTCGTTTCTCATCATTTTGGACCATTGGCTATAGCCCATATCGTACGGCATACTATAGCGCGCCGTTTTTCATCATTTTTGAGGATTTGAAAAAAATGACGAAATGACAAAAACGATGGGTTATAGCCCATGTTTTTTGAAATTTTGAAAAAAAGAGTTAGCCTCGTTTCTCATCATTTTGGACCGTGGGCTATAGCCCATATCGTACGGCATACTATAGCGCGCAGTTTTTCATCATTTTTGAAGATTTGAAAAAAATGACGAAATGACAAAAACGATGGGTTATAGCCCATGTTTTTTGAAATTTTGAAAAAAAAAGTTAGCCTCGTTTCTCATCATTTTGGACCGTGGGCTATAGCCCATATCGTACGGCATACTATAGCGCGCAGTTTTTCATCATTTTTGAAGATTTGAAAAAAATGACGAAATGACAAAAACGATGGGTTATAGCCCATGTTTTTTGAAATTTTGAAAAAAAAAGTTAGCCTCGTTTCTCATCATTTTGGACCGTGGGCTATAGCCCATATCGTACGGCATACTATAGCGCGCAGTTTTTCATCATTTTTGAAGATTTGAAAAAAATGACGAAATGACAAAAACGATGGGTTATAGCCCATGTTTTTTGAAATTTTGAAAAAAAAAGTTAGCCTCGTTTCTCATCATTTTGGACCGTGGGCTATAGCCCATATCGTACGGCATACTATAGCGCGCAGTTTTTCATCATTTTTGAAGATTTGAAAAAAATGACGAAATGACAAAAACGATGGGTTATAGCCCATGTTTTTTGAAATTTTGAAAAAAAAAGTTAGCCTCGTTTCTCATCATTTTGGACCGTGGGCTATAGCCCATATCGTACGGCATACTATAGCGCGCAGTTTTTCATCATTTTTGAAGATTTGAAAAAATTACGAAATGACAAAAACGATGGGTTATAGCCCATGTTTTTTGAAATTTTGAAAAAAAAAGTTAGCCTCGTTTCTCATCATTTTGGACCGTGGGCTATAGCCCATATCGTACGGCATACTATAGCGCGCAGTTTTTCATCATTTTTGAAGATTTGAAAAAAATTACGAAATGACAAAAACGATGGGTTATAGCCCATGTTTTTTGAAATTTTGAAAAAAAAAGTTAGCCTCGTTTCTCATCATTTTGGACCGTGGGCTATAGCCCATATCGTACGGCATACTATAGCGCGCAGTTTTTCATCATTTTTGAAGATTTGAAAAAAATGACGAAATGACAAAAACGATGGGTTATAGCCCATGTTTTTTGAAATTTTGAAAAAAAAAGTTAGCCTCGTTTCTCATCATTTTGGACCGTGGGCTATAGCCCATATCGTACGGCATACTATAGCGCGCAGTTTTTCATCATTATTGAGGATTTGAAAAAAATGACGAAATGACAAAAACGATGGGTTATAGCCCATGTTTTTTGAAATTTTGAAAAAAAAGTTATCCTCGTTTCTCATCATTTTGGACCATGGGCTATAGCCCATATCGTACGGCATACTATAGCGCGCCGTTTTTCATCATTTTTGAGGATTTGAAAAAAATGACGAAATGACAAAAACGATGGGTTATAGCCCATGTTTTTTGAAATTTTGAAAAAAAAAGTTAGCCTCGTTTCTCATCATTTTGGACCGTGGGCTATAGCCCATATCGTACGGGATACTATAGCGCGCAGTTTTTCATCATTTTTGAAGATTTGAAAAAAATGACGAAATGACAAAAACGATGGGTTATATTCCATGTTTTTTGAAATTTTGAAAAAAAAAGTTAGCCTCGTTTCTCATCATTTTGGACCGTGGGCTATAGCCCATATCGTACGGCATACTATAGCGCGCAGTTTTTCATCATTTTTGAAGATTTGAAAAAAATGACGAAATGACAAAAACGATGGGTTATAGCCCATGTTTTTTGAAATTTTGAAAAAAAAGTTATCCTCGTTTCTCATCATTTTGGACCATGGGCTATAGCCCATATCGTACGGCATACTATAGCGCGCCGTTTTTCATCATTTTTGAGGATTTGAAAAAAATGACGAAATGACAAAAACGATGGGTTATAGCCCATGTTTTTTGAAATTTTGAAAAAAAAAGTTAGCCTCGTTTCTCATCATTTTGGACCGTGGGCTATAGCCCATATCGTACGGCATACTATAGCGCGCCGTTTTTCATCATTTTTGAGGATTTGAAAAAAATGACGAAATGACAAAAACGATGGGTTATAGCCCATGTTTTTTGAAATTTTGAAAAAAAAGTTATCCTCGTTTCTCATCATTTTGGACCGTGGGCTATAGCCCATATCGTATGGGATACTATAGCGCGCAGTTTTTCATCATTTTTGAAGATTTGAATTTTTTTTACGAAATGACAAAAACGATGGGTTATATTCCATGTTTTTTGAAATTTTGAAAAAAAAGGTTAGCCTCGTTTCTCATCATTTTGGACCGTGGGCTATAGCCCATATCGTACGGCATACTATAGCGCGCAGTTTTTCATCATTTTTGAAGATTTGAAAAAAATGACGAAATGACAAAAACGATGGGTTATAGCCCATGTTTTTTGAAATTTTGAAAAAAAAGTTATCCTCGTTTCTCATAATTTTGGACCATGGGCTATAGCCCATATCGTACGGCATACTATAGCGCGCCGTTTTTCATCATTTTTGAGGATTTGAAAAAAATGACGAAATGACAAAAACGATGGGTTATAGCCCATGTTTTTTGAAATTTTGAAAAAAAAAGTTAGCCTCGTTTCTCATCATTTTGGACCGTGGGCTATAGCCCATATCGTACGGCATACTATAGCGCGCAGTTTTTCATCATTTTTTAGGATTTGAAAAAAATGACGAAATGACAAAAACGATGGGTTATAGCCCATGTTTTTTGAAATTTTGAAAAAAAAGTTATCCTCGTTTCTCATCATTTTGGACCGTGGGCTATAGCCCATATCGTACGGGATACTATAGCGCGCAGTTTTTCATCATTTTTGAAGATTTGAATTTTTTTTACGAAATGACAAAAACGATGGGTTATATTCCATGTTTTTTGAAATTTTGAAAAAAAAGGTTAGCCTCGTTTCTCATCATTTTGGACCGTGGGCTATAGCCCATATCGTACGGCATACTATAGCGCGCAGTTTTTCATCATTTTTGAAGATTTGAAAAAAATGACGAAATGACAAAAACGATGGGTTATAGCCCATGTTTTTTGAAATTTTGAAAAAAAAGTTATCCTCGTTTCTCATAATTTTGGACCATGGGCTATAGCCCATATCGTACGGCATACTATAGCGCGCCGTTTTTCATCATTTTTGAGGATTTGAAAAAATGACGAAATGACAAAAACGATGGGTTATAGCCCATGTTTTTTGAAATTTTGAAAAAAAAAGTTAGCCTCGTTTCTCATCATTTTGGACCGTGGGCTATAGCCCATATCGTACGGCATACTATAGCGCGCAGTTTTTCATCATTTTTTAGGATTTGAAAAAAATGACGAAATGACAAAAACGATGGGTTATAGCCCATGTTTTTTGAAATTTTGAAAAAAAAGTTATCCTCGTTTCTCATCATTTTGGACCATGGGCTATAGCCCATATCGTACGGCATACTATAGCGCGCCGTTTTTCATCATTTTTGAGGATTTTAAAAAAATGACGAAATGACAAAAACGATGGGTTATAGCCCATGTTTTTTGAAATTTTGAAAAAAAAAGTTAGCCTCGTTTCTCATCATTTTGGACGGTGGGCTATAGCCCATATCGTACGGCATACTATAGCGCACAGTTTTTCATCATTTTTGAGGATTTGAAAAAAATGACGAAATGACAAAAACGATGGGTTATAGCTCATGTTTTTTGAAATTTTGAAAAAAAAGGTTAGCCTCGTTTCTCATCATTTTGGACCGTGGGCTATAGCCCATATCGTACGGCATACTATAGCGCGCAGTTTTTCATCATTTTTGAAGATTTGAAAAAAATGACGAAATGACAAAAACGATGGGCCCATGTTTTTTGAAATTTTGAAAAAAAACAGTTAGCCTCGTTTCTCATCATTTTGGACCGTGGGCTATAGCCCATATCGTACGGCATACTATAGCGCGCAGTTTTTCATCATTTTTGAGGATTTGAAAAAAATGACGAAATGACAAAAACGATGGGTTATAGCCCATGTTTTTTGAAATTTTGAAAAAAAAGTTATCCTCGTTTCTCATCATTTTGGACCATGGGCTATAGCCCATATCGTACGGCATACTATAGCGCGCAGTTTTTCATCATTTTTGAGGATTTGAAAAAAATGACGAAATGACAAAAACGATGGGTTATAGCCCATGTTTTTTGAAATTTTGAAAAAAAAGTTATCCTCGTTTCTCATCATTTTGGACCGTGGGCTATAGCCCATATCGTACGGCATACTATAGCGCGCAGTTTTTCATCATTTTTGAGGATTTGAAAAAAATGACGAAATGACAAAAACGATGGGTTATAGCCCATGTTTTTTGAAATTTTGAAAAAAAAGTTATCCTCGTTTCTCATCATTTTGGACCATGGGCTATAGCCCATATCGTACGGCATACTATAGCGCGCCGTTTTTCATCATTTTTGAGGATTTAAAAAAAATGACGAAATTACAAAAACGATGGGTTATAGCCCATGTTTTTTGAAATTTTGAAAAAAAAAGTTAGCCTCGTTTCTCATCATTTTGGACCGTGGGCTATAGCCCATATCGTACGGCATACTATAGCGCGCAGTTTTTCATCATTTTTGAGGATTTGAAAAAAATTAAAAAATGACAAAAACGATGGGTTATAGCCCATGTTTTTTGAAATTTTGAAAAAAAACAGTTAGCCTCGTTTCTCATCATTTTGGACCGTGGGCTATAGCCCATATCGTACGGCATACTATAGCGCGCAGTTTTTCATCATTTTTGAAGATTTGAAAAAAATGACGAAATGACAAAAACGATGGGTTATAGCCCATGTTTTTTGAAATTTTGAAAAAAAAAGTTAGCCTCGTTTCTCATCATTTTGGACCGTGGGCTATAGCCCATATCGTACGGCATACTATAGCGCGCAGTTTTTCATCATTTTTGAGGATTTGAAAAAAATGACGAAATGACAAAAACGATGGGTTATAGCCCATGTTTTTTGAAATTTTGAAAAAAAAGTTATCCTCGTTTCTCATCATTTTGGACCATGGGCTATAGCCCATATCGTACGGCATACTATAGCGCGCAGTTTTTCATCATTTTTGAGGATTTGAAAAAAATGACGAAATGACAAAAACGATGGGTTATAGCCCATGTTTTTTGAAATTTTGAAAAAAAAGTTATCCTCGTTTCTCATCATTTTGGACCATGGGCTATAGCCCATATCGTACGGCATACTATAGCGCGCCGTTTTTCATCATTTTTGAAGATTTGAAAAAAATGACGAAATGACAAAAACGATGGGCCCATGTTTTTTGAAATTTTGAAAAAAAACAGTTAGCCTCGTTTCTCATCATTTTGGACCGTGGGCTATAGCCCATATCGTACGGCATACTATAGCGCGCAGTTTTTCATCATTTTTGAGGATTTGAAAAAAATGACGAAATGACAAAAACGATGGGTTATAGCCCATGTTTTTTGAAATTTTGAAAAAAAAGTTATCCTCGTTTCTCATCATTTTGGACCATGGGCTATAGCCCATATCGTACGGCATACTATAGCGCGCAGTTTTTCATCATTTTTGAGGATTTGAAAAAAATGACGAAATGACAAAAACGATGGGTTATAGCCCATGTTTTTTGAAATTTTGAAAAAAAAGTTATCCTCGTTTCTCATCATTTTGGACCGTGGGCTATAGCCCATATCGTACGGCATACTATAGCGCGCAGTTTTTCATCATTTTTGAGGATTTGAAAAAAATGACGAAATGACAAAAACGATGGGTTATAGCCCATGTTTTTTGAAATTTTGAAAAAAAAGTTATCCTCGTTTCTCATCATTTTGGACCATGGGCTATAGCCCATATCGTACGGCATACTATAGCGCGCCGTTTTTCATCATTTTTGAGGATTTAAAAAAAATGACGAAATTACAAAAACGATGGGTTATAGCCCATGTTTTTTGAAATTTTGAAAAAAAAAGTTAGCCTCGTTTCTCATCATTTTGGACCGTGGGCTATAGCCCATATCGTACGGCATACTATAGCGCGCAGTTTTTCATCATTTTTGAGGATTTGAAAAAAATTAAAAAATGACAAAAACGATGGGTTATAGCCCATGTTTTTTGAAATTTTGAAAAAAAACAGTTAGCCTCGTTTCTCATCATTTTGGACCGTGGGCTATAGCCCATATCGTACGGCATACTATAGCGCGCAGTTTTTCATCATTTTTGAAGATTTGAAAAAAATGACGAAATGACAAAAACGATGGGTTATAGCCCATGTTTTTTGAAATTTTGAAAAAAAAAGTTAGCCTCGTTTCTCATCATTTTGGACCGTGGGCTATAGCCCATATCGTACGGCATACTATAGCGCGCAGTTTTTCATCATTTTTGAGGATTTGAAAAAAATGACGAAATGACAAAAACGATGGGTTATAGCCCATGTTTTTTGAAATTTTGAAAAAAAAGTTATCCTCGTTTCTCATCATTTTGGACCATGGGCTATAGCCCATATCGTACGGCATACTATAGCGCGCAGTTTTTCATCATTTTTGAGGATTTGAAAAAAATTACGAAATGACAAAAACGATGGGTTATAGCCCATGTTTTTTGAAATTTTGAAAAAAAAGTTATCCTCGTTTCTCATCATTTTGGACCATGGGCTATAGCCCATATCGTACGGCATACTATAGCGCGCCGTTTTTCATCATTTTTGAGTATTTGAAAAAAATGACGAAATGACAAAAACGATGGGTTATAGCCCATGTTTTTTGAAATTTTGAAAAAAAAAGTTAGCCTCGTTTCTCATCATTTTGGACCGTGGGCTATAGCCCATATCGTACGGCATACTATAGCGCGCAGTTTTTCATCATTTTTTAGGATTTGAAAAAAATGACGAAATGACAAAAACGATGGGTTATAGCCCATGTTTTTTGAAATTTTGAAAAAAAAGTTATCCTCGTTTCTCATCATTTTGGACCATGGGCTATAGCCCATATCGTACGGCATACTATAGCGCGCAGTTTTTCATCATTTTTGAGGATTTGAAAAAAATTACGAAATGACAAAAACGATGGGTTATAGCCCATGTTTTTTGAAATTTTGAAAAAAAAGTTATCCTCGTTTCTCATCATTTTGGACCATGGGCTATAGCCCATATCGTACGGCATACTATAGCGCGCCGTTTTTCATCATTTTTGAGTATTTGAAAAAAATGACGAAATGACAAAAACGATGGGTTATAGCCCATGTTTTTTGAAATTTTGAAAAAAAAAGTTAGCCTCGTTTCTCATCATTTTGGACCGTGGGCTATAGCCCATATCGTACGGCATACTATAGCGCGCAGTTTTTCATCATTTTTTAGGATTTGAAAAAAATGACGAAATGACAAAAACGATGGGTTGTAGCCCATGTTTTTTGAAATTTTGAAAAAAAAAGTTAGCCTCGTTTCTCATCATTTTGGACCGTGGGCTATAGCCCATATCGTACGGCATACTATAGCGCGCAGTTTTTCATCATTTTTGAAGATTTGAAAAAAATGACGAAATGACAAAAACGATGGGTTATAGCCCATGTTTTTTGAAAATTTGAAAAAAAAGTTAGCCTCGTTTCTCATCATTTTGGACCGTGGGCTATAGCCCATATCGTACGGCATACTATAGCGCACAGTTTTTCATCATTTTTGAAGATTTGAAAAAAATGACGAAATGACAAAAACGATGGGTTATAGCCCATGTTTTTTGAAATTTTGAAAAAAAAAGTTAGCCTCGTTTCTCATCATTTTGGACCGTGGGCTATAGCCCATATCGTACGGCATACTATAGCGCGCAGTTTTTCATCATTTTTGAAGATTTGAAAAAAATGACGAAATGACAAAAACGATGGGTTATAGCCCATGTTTTTTGAAATTTTGAAAAAAAAAGTTAGCCTCGTTTCTCATCATTTTGGACCGTGGGCTATAGCCCATATCGTACGGCATACTATAGCGTGCAGTTTTTCATCATTTTTGAAGATTTGAAAAAAATGACGAAATGACAAAAACGATGGGTTATAGCCCATGTTTTTTGAAATTTTGAAAAAGAAAGTTAGCCTCGTTTCTCATCATTTTGGACCGTGGGCTATAGCCCATATCGTACGGCATACTATAGCGCGCAGTTTTTCATCATTTTTTAGGATTTGAAAAAAATGACGAAATGACAAAAACGATGGGTTGTAGCCCATGTTTTTTGAAATTTTGAAAAAAAAAGTTAGCCTCGTTTCTCATCATTTTGGACCGTGGGCTATAGCCCATATCGTACGGCATACTATAGCGCGCAGTTTTTCATCATTTTTGAAGATTTGAAAAAAATGACGAAATGACAAAAACGATGGGTTATAGCCCATGTTTTTTGAAAATTTGAAAAAAAAGTTAGCCTCGTTTCTCATCATTTTGGACCGTGGGCTATAGCCCATATCGTACGGCATACTATAGCGCACAGTTTTTCATCATTTTTGAAGATTTGAAAAAAATGACGAAATGACAAAAACGATGGGTTATAGCCCATGTTTTTTGAAATTTTGAAAAAAAAAGTTAGCCTCGTTTCTCATCATTTTGGACCGTGGGCTATAGCCCATATCGTACGGCATACTATAGCGCGCAGTTTTTCATCATTTTTGAAGATTTGAAAAAAATGACGAAATGACAAAAACGATGGGTTATAGCCCATGTTTTTTGAAATTTTGAAAAAAAAAGTTAGCCTCGTTTCTCATCATTTTGGACCGTGGGCTATAGCCCATATCGTACGGCATACTATAGCGTGCAGTTTTTCATCATTTTTGAAGATTTGAAAAAAATGACGAAATGACAAAAACGATGGGTTATAGCCCATGTTTTTTGAAATTTTGAAAAAGAAAGTTAGCCTCGTTTCTCATCATTTTGGACCGTGGGCTATAGCCCATATCGTACGGCATACTATAGCGCGCAGTTTTTCATCATTTTTGAAGATTTGAAAAAAATGACGAAATGACAAAAACGATGGGTTATAGCCCATGTTTTTTGAAATTTTGAAAAAAAAAGTTAGCCTCGTTTCTCATCATTTTGGACCGTGGGCTACAGCCCATATCGTACGGCATACTATAGCGCGCAGTTTTTCATCATTTTTGAGGATTTGAAAAAAATGACGAAATG
Organism: Protomyctophum bolini; assembly: GCF_963924005.1. Lineage (NCBI taxonomy): Eukaryota > Metazoa > Chordata > Actinopteri > Myctophiformes > Myctophidae > Protomyctophum > Protomyctophum bolini. The sequence goes on from NC_137865.1 coordinate 5,201,726, forward strand.
ACAAAAACGATGGGTTATAGCCCATGTTTTTTGAAATTTTGAAAAAAAAGTTATCCTCGTTTCTCATCACTTTGGACCATGGGCTATAGCCCATATCGTACGGCATACTATAGCGCGCCGTTTTTCATCATTTTTGAGGATTTGAAAAAAATGACGAAATGACAAAAACGATGGGTTATAGCCCATGTTTTTTGAAATTTTGAAAAAAAAAAGTTAGCCTCGTTTCTCATCATTTTGGACCGTGGGCTATAGCCCATATCGTACGGCATACTATAGCGCGCAGTTTTTCATCATTTTTTAGGATTTGAAAAAAATGACGAAATGACAAAAACGATGGGTTATAGCCCATGTTTTTTGAAATTTTGAAAAAAAAAGTTAGCCTCGTTTCTCATCATTTTGGACCGTGGGCTATAGCCCATATCGTACGGCATACTATAGCGCACAGTTTTTCATCATTTTTGAAGATTTGAAAAAAATGACGAAATGACAAAAACGATGGGTTATAGCCCATGTTTTTTGAAATTTTGAAAAAAAAAGTTAGCCTCGTTTCTCATCATTTTGGACCGTGGGCTATAGCCCATATCGTACGGCATACTATAGCGCGCAGTTTTTCATCATTTTTGAAGATTTGAAAAAAATGACGAAATGACAAAAACGATGGGTTATAGCCCATGTTTTTTGAAATTTTGAAAAAAAAAGTTAGCCTCGTTTCTCATCATTTTGGACCGTGGGCTATAGCCCATATCGTACGGCATACTATAGCGCGCAGTTTTTCATCATTTTTGAAGATTTGAAAAAAATGACGAAATGACAAAAACGATGGGTTATAGCCCATGTTTTTTGAAATTTTGAAAAAGAAAGTTAGCCTCGTTTCTCATCATTTTGGACCGTGGGCTATAGCCCATATCGTACGGCATACTATAGCGCGCAGTTTTTCATCATTTTTGAAGATTTGAAAAAAATGACGAAATGACAAAAACGATGGGTTATAGCCCATGTTTTTTGAAATTTTGAAAAAAAAAGTTAGCCTCGTTTCTCATCATTTTGGACCGTGGGCTACAGCCCATATCGTACGGCATACTATAGCGCGCAGTTTTTCATCATTTTTGAGGATTTGAAAAAAATGACGAAATGACAAAAACGATGGGTTATAGCCCATGTTTTTTGAAATTTTGAAAAAAAAGTTATCCTCGTTTCTCATCACTTTGGACCATGGGCTATAGCCCATATCGTACGGCATACTATAGCGCGCCGTTTTTCATCATTTTTGAGGATTTGAAAAAAATGACGAAATGACAAAAACGATGGGTTATAGCCCATGTTTTTTGAAATTTTGAAAAAAAAAAGTTAGCCTCGTTTCTCATCATTTTGGACCGTGGGCTATAGCCCATATCGTACGGCATACTATAGCGCGCAGTTTTTCATCATTTTTTAGGATTTGAAAAAAATGACGAAATGACAAAAACGATGGGTTATAGCCCATGTTTTTTGAAATTTTGAAAAAAAAAGTTAGCCTCGTTTCTCATCATTTTGGACCGTGGGCTATAGCCCATATCGTACGGCATACTATAGCGCGCAGTTTTTCATCATTTTTGAGGATTTAAAAAAAATGACGAAATGACAAAAACGATGGGTTATAGCCCATGTTTTTTGAAATTTTGAAAAAAAAAGTTAGCCTCGTTTCTCATCATTTTGGACCGTGGGCTATAGCCCATATCGTATGGCATACTATAGCGCGCAGTTTTTCATCATTTTTGAGGATTTGAAAAAAATGACGAAATGACAAAAACGATGGGTTATAGCCCATGTTTTTTGAAATTTTGAAAAAAAAGTTATCCTCGTTTCTCATCACTTTGGACCATGGGCTATAGCCCATATCGTACGGCATACTATAGCGCGCCGTTTTTCATCATTTTTGAGGATTTGAAAAAAATGACGAAATGACAAAAACGATGGGTTATAGCCCATGTTTTTTGAAATTTTGAAAAAAAAAAGTTAGCCTCGTTTCTCATCATTTTGGACCGTGGGCTATAGCCCATATCGTACGGCATACTATAGCGCGCAGTTTTTCATCATTTTTTAGGATTTGAAAAAAATGACGAAATGACAAAAACGATGGGTTATAGCCCATGTTTTTTGAAATTTTGAAAAAAAAAGTTAGCCTCGTTTCTCATCATTTTGGACCGTGGGCTATAGCCCATATCGTACGGCATACTATAGCGCGCAGTTTTTCATCATTTTTGAGGATTTAAAAAAAATGACGAAATGACAAAAACGATGGGTTATAGCCCATGTTTTTTGAAATTTTGAAAAAAAAAGTTAGCCTCGTTTCTCATCATTTTGGACCGTGGGCTATAGCCCATATCGTATGGCATACTATAGCGCGCAGTTTTTCATCATTTTTGAGGATTTGAAAAAAATGACGAAATGACAAAAACGATGGGTTATAGCCCATGTTTTTTGAAATTTTGAAAAAAAAGTTATCCTCGTTTCTCATCATTTTGGACCATGGGCTATAGCCCATATCGTACGGCATACTATAGCGCGCCGTTTTTCATCATTTTTGAGGATTTGAAAAAAATGACAAAATGACAAAAACGATGGGTTATAGCCCATGTTTTTTGAAATTTTGAAAAAAAAAGTTAGCCTCGTTTCTCATCATTTTGGACCGTGGGCTATAGCCCATATCGTACGGCATACTATAGCGCGCAGTTTTTCATCATTTTTTAGGATTTGAAAAAAATGACGAAATGACAAAAACGATGGGTTATAGCCCATGTTTTTTGAAATTTTGAAAAAAAAAGTTAGCCTCGTTTCTCATCATTTTGGACCGTGGGCTATAGCCCATATCGTACGGCATACTATAGCGCGCAGTTTTTCATCATTTTTGAGGATTTGAAAAAAATGACGAAATGACAAAAACGATGGGTTATAGCCCATGTTTTTTGAAATTTTGAAAAAAAAGTTATCCTCGTTTCTCATCATTTTGGACCGTGGGCTATAGCCCATATCGTACGGGATACTATAGCGCGCAGTTTTTCATCATTTTTGAAGATTTGAAAAAAAATTACGAAATGACAAAAACGATGGGTTATATTCCATGTTTTTTGAAATTTTGAAAAAAAAGGTTAGCCTCGTTTCTCATCATTTTGGACCGTGGGCTATAGCCCATATCGTACGGCATACTATAGCGCGCAGTTTTTCATCATTTTTGAAGATTTGAAAAAAATGACGAAATGACAAAAACGATGGGTTATAGCCCATGTTTTTTGAAATTTTGAAAAAAAAGTTATCCTCGTTTCTCATCATTTTGGACCATGGGCTATAGCCCATACTATTTTGGACCGTGGGCTATAGCCCATATCGTACGGCATACTATAGCGCGCAGTTTTTCATCATTTTTGAAGATTTGAAAAAAAATTACGAAATGACAAAAACGATGGGTTATATTCCATGTTTTTTGAAATTTTGAAAAAAAAGGTTAGCCTCGTTTCTCATCATTTTGGACCGTGGGCTATAGCCCATATCGTACGGCATACTATAGCGCGCAGTTTTTCATCATTTTTGAAGATTTGAAAAAAATGACGAAATGACAAAAACGATGGGTTATAGCCCATGTTTTTTGAAATTTTGAAAAAAAAGTTATCCTCGTTTCTCATCATTTTGGACCATGGGCTATAGCCCATATCGTACGGCATACTATAGCGCGCCGTTTTTCATCATTTTTGAGGATTTGAAAAAAATGACGAAATGACAAAAACGATGGGTTATAGCCCATGTTTTTTGAAATTTTGAAAAAAAAAGTTAGCCTCGTTTCTCATCATTTTGGACCGTGGGCTATAGCCCATATCGTACGGCATACTATAGCGCGCAGTTTTTCATCATTTTTGAGGATTTGAAAAAAATGACGAAATGACAAAAACGATGGGTTATAGCCCATGTTTTTTGAAATTTTGAAAAAAAAGTTATCCTCGTTTCTCATCATTTTGGACCATGGGCTATAGCCCATATCGTACGGCATACTATAGCGCGCCGTTTTTCATCATTTTTGAGGATTTTTAAAAAATGACGAAATGACAAAAACGATGGGTTATAGCCCATGTTTTTTGAAATTTTGAAAAAAAAAGTTAGCCTCGTTTCTCATCATTTTGGACCGTGGGCTATAGCCCATATCGTACGGCATACTATAGCGCACAGTTTTTCATCATTTTTGAGGATTTGAAAAAAATGACGAAATGACAAAAACGATGGGTTATAGCTCATGTTTTTTTAAATTTTGAAAAAAAAAGTTAGCCTCGTTTCTCATCATTTTGGACCGTGGGCTATAGCCCATATCGTACGGCATACTATAGCGCGCAGTTTTTCATCATTTTTGAAGATTTGAAAAAAATGACGAAATGACAAAAACGATGGGTTATAGCCCATGTTTTTTGAAATTTTGAAAAAAAACAGTTAGCCTCGTTTCTCATCATTTTGGACCGTGGGCTATAGCCCATATCGTACGGCATACTATAGCGCGCAGTTTTTCATCATTTTTGAGGATTTGAAAAAAATGACGAAATGACAAAAACGATGGGTTATAGCCCATGTTTTTTGAAATTTTGAAAAAAAAGTTATCCTCGTTTCTCATCATTTTGGACCATGGGCTATAGCCCATATCGTACGGCATACTATAGCGCGCAGTTTTTCATCATTTTTGAGGATTTGAAAAAAATGACGAAATGACAAAAACGATGGGTTATAGCCCATGTTTTTTGAAATTTTGAAAAAAAAGTTATCCTCGTTTCTCATCATTTTGGACCGTGGGCTATAGCCCATATCGTACGGCATACTATAGCGCGCAGTTTTTCATCATTTTTGAGGATTTGAAAAAAATGACGAAATGACAAAAACGATGGGTTATAGCCCATGTTTTTTGAAATTTTGAAAAAAAAGTTATCCTCGTTTCTCATCATTTTGGACCATGGGCTATAGCCCATATCGTACGGCATACTATAGCGCGCCGTTTTTCATCATTTTTGAGGATTTAAAAAAAATGACGAAATTACAAAAACGATGGGTTATAGCCCATGTTTTTTGAAATTTTGAAAAAAAAAGTTAGCCTCGTTTCTCATCATTTTGGACCGTGGGCTATAGCCCATATCGTACGGCATACTATAGCGCGCAGTTTTTCATCATTTTTGAGGATTTGAAAAAAATGACAAAATGACAAAAACGATGGGTTATAGCCCATGTTTTTTGAAATTTTGAAAAAAAACAGTTAGCCTCGTTTCTCATCATTTTGGACCGTGGGCTATAGCCCATATCGTACGGCATACTATAGCGCGCAGTTTTTCATCATTTTTGAAGATTTTAAAAAAATGACGAAATGACAAAAACGATGGGTTATAGCCCATGTTTTTTGAAATTTTGAAAAAAAAAGTTAGCCTCGTTTCTCATCATTTTGGACCGTGGGCTATAGCCCATATCGTACGGCATACTATAGCGCGCAGTTTTTCATCATTTTTGAGGATTTGAAAAAAATGACGAAATGACAAAAACGATGGGTTATAGCCCATGTTTTTTGAAATTTTGAAAAAAAAGTTATCCTCGTTTCTCATCATTTTGGACCATGGGCTATAGCCCATATCGTACGGCATACTATAGCGCGCAGTTTTTCATCATTTTTGAGGATTTGAAAAAAATGACGAAATGACAAAAACGATGGGTTATAGCCCATGTTTTTTGAAATTTTGAAAAAAAAAGTTAGCCTCGTTTCTCATCATTTTGGACCGTGGGCTATAGCCCATATCGTACGGCATACTATAGCGCGCCGTTTTTCATCATTTTTGAAGATTTGAAAAAAATGACGAAATGACAAAAACGATGGGTTATAGCCCATGTTTTTTGAAATTTTGAAAAAAAAAGTTAGCCTCGTTTCTCATCATTTTGGACCGTGGGCTACAGCCCATATCGTACGGCATACTATAGCGCGCAGTTTTTCATCATTTTTGAAGATTTGAAAAAAATGACGAAATGACAAAAACGATGGGTTATAGCCCATGTTTTTTGAAATTTTGAAAAAAAAAGTTAGCCTCGTTTCTCATCATTTTGGACCGTGGGCTATAGCCCATATCGTACGGCATACTATAGCGCGCAGTTTTTCATAATTTTTGAAGATTTGAAAAAAATGATGAAATGACAAAAACGATGGGTTATAGCCCATGTTTTTTGAAATTTTGAAAAAAAAGGTTAGCCTCGTTTCTCATCATTTTGGACCGTGGGCTATAGCCCATATCGTACGGCATACTATAGCGCGCAGTTTTTCATCATTTTTGAAGATTTGAAAAAAATTACGAAATGACAAAAACGATGGGTTATAGCCCATGTTTTTTGAAATTTTGAAAAAAAAAGTTAGCCTCGTTTCTCATCATTTTGGACCGTGGGCTACAGCCCATATCGTACGGCATACTATAGCGCGCAGTTTTTCATCATTTTTGAGGATTTGAAAAAAATGACGAAATGACAAAAACGATGGGTTATAGCCCATGTTTTTTGAAATTTTGAAAAAAAAGTTATCCTCGTTTCTCATCACTTTGGACCATGGGCTATAGCCCATATCGTACGGCATACTATAGCGCGCCGTTTTTCATCATTTTTGAGGATTTGAAAAAAATGACGAAATGACAAAAACGATGGGTTATAGCCCATGTTTTTTGAAATTTTGAAAAAAAAAGTTAGCCTCGTTTCTCATCATTTTGGACCGTGGGCTATAGCCCATATCGTACGGCATACTATAGCGCGCAGTTTTTCATCATTTTTTAGGATTTGAAAAAAATGACGAAATGACAAAAACGATGGGTTATAGCCCATGTTTTTTGAAATTTTGAAAAAAAAAGTTAGCCTCGTTTCTCATCATTTTGGACCGTGGGCTATAGCCCATATCGTACGGCATACTATAGCGCGCAGTTTTTCATCATTTTTGAAGATTTGAAAAAAATGACGAAATGACAAAAACGATGGGTTATAGCCCATGTTTTTTGAAATTTTGAAAAAAAAGGTTAGCCTCGTTTCTCATCATTTTGGACCGTGGGCTATAGCCCATATCGTACGGCATACTATAGCGCGCAGTTTTTCATCATTTTTGAAGATTTGAAAAAAATGACGAAATGACAAAAACGATGGGTTATAGCCCATGTTTTTTGAAATTTTGAAAAAAAAAGTTAGCCTCGTTTCTCATCATTTTGGACCGTGGGCTACAGCCCATATCGTACGGCATACTATAGCGCGCAGTTTTTCATCATTTTTGAGGATTTGAAAAAAATGACGAAATGACAAAAACGATGGGTTATAGCCCATGTTTTTTGAAATTTTGAAAAAAAAGTTATCCTCGTTTCTCATCACTTTGGACCATGGGCTATAGCCCATATCGTACGGCATACTATAGCGCGCCGTTTTTCATCATTTTTGAGGATTTGAAAAAAATGACGAAATGACAAAAACGATGGGTTATAGCCCATGTTTTTTGAAATTTTGAAAAAAAAAGTTAGCCTCGTTTCTCATCATTTTGGACCGTGGGCTATAGCCCATATCGTACGGCATACTATAGCGCGCAGTTTTTCATCATTTTTTAGGATTTGAAAAAAATGACGAAATGACAAAAACGATGGGTTATAGCCCATGTTTTTTGAAATTTTGAAAAAAAAAGTTAGCCTCGTTTCTCATCATTTTGGACCGTGGGCTATAGCCCATATCGTACGGCATACTATAGCGCGCAGTTTTTCATCATTTTTGAAGATTTGAAAAAAATGACGAAATGACAAAAACGATGGGTTATAGCCCATGTTTTTTGAAATTTTGAAAAAAAAGGTTAGCCTCGTTTCTCATCATTTTGGACCGTGGGCTATAGCCCATATCGTACGGCATACTATAGCGCGCAGTTTTTCATCATTTTTGAAGATTTGAAAAAAATGACGAAATGACAAAAACGATGGGTTATAGCCCATGTTTTTTGAAATTTTGAAAAAAAAAGTTAGCCTCGTTTCTCATCATTTTGGACCGTGGGCTACAGCCCATATCGTACGGCATACTATAGCGCGCAGTTTTTCATCATTTTTGAGGATTTGAAAAAAATGACGAAATGACAAAAACGATGGGTTATAGCCCATGTTTTTTGAAATTTTGAAAAAAAAGTTATCCTCGTTTCTCATCACTTTGGACCATGGGCTATAGCCCATATCGTACGGCATACTATAGCGCGCCGTTTTTCATCATTTTTGAGGATTTGAAAAAAATGACGAAATGACAAAAACGATGGGTTATAGCCCATGTTTTTTGAAATTTTGAAAAAAAAAGTTAGCCTCGTTTCTCATCATTTTGGACCGTGGGCTATAGCCCATATCGTACGGCATACTATAGCGCGCAGTTTTTCATCATTTTTTAGGATTTGAAAAAAATGACGAAATGACAAAAACGATGGGTTATAGCCCATGTTTTTTGAAATTTTGAAAAAAAAGTTATCCTCGTTTCTCATCACTTTGGACCATGGGCTATAGCCCATATCGTACGGCATACTATAGCGCGCCGTTTTTCATCATTTTTGAGGATTTGAAAAAAATGACGAAATGACAAAAACGATGGGTTATAGCCCATGTTTTTTGAAATTTTGAAAAAAAAAAGTTAGCCTCGTTTCTCATCATTTTGGACCGTGGGCTATAGCCCATATCGTACGGCATACTATAGCGCGCAGTTTTTCATCATTTTTGAAGATTTGAAAAAAATGACGAAATGACAAAAACGATGGGTTATAGCCCATGTTTTTTGAAATTTTGAAAAAAAAGGTTAGCCTCGTTTCTCATCATTTTGGACCGTGGGCTATAGCCCATATCGTACGGCATACTATAGCGCGCAGTTTTTCATCATTTTTGAAGATTTGAAAAAAATGACGAAATGACAAAAACGATGGGTTATAGCCCATGTTTTTTGAAATTTTGAAAAAAAAAGTTAGCCTCGTTTCTCATCATTTTGGACCGTGGGCTATAGCCCATATCGTACGGCATACTATAGCGCGCAGTTTTTCATCATTTTTGAAGATTTGAAAAAAATGACGAAATGACAAAAACGATGGGTTATAGCCCATGTTTTTTGAAATTTTGAAAAAAAAAGTTAGCCTCGTTTCTCATCATTTTGGACCGTGGGCTACAGCCCATATCGTACGGCATACTATAGCGCGCAGTTTTTCATCATTTTTGAGGATTTGAAAAAAATGACGAAATGACAAAAACGATGGGTTATAGCCCATGTTTTTTGAAATTTTGAAAAAAAAGTTATCCTCGTTTCTCATCACTTTGGACCATGGGCTATAGCCCATATCGTACGGCATACTATAGCGCGCCGTTTTTCATCATTTTTGAGGATTTGAAAAAAATGACGAAATGACAAAAACGATGGGTTATAGCCCATGTTTTTTGAAATTTTGAAAAAAAAAGTTAGCCTCGTTTCTCATCATTTTGGACCGTGGGCTATAGCCCATATCGTACGGCATACTATAGCGCGCAGTTTTTCATCATTTTTTAGGATTTGAAAAAAATGACGAAATGACAAAAACGATGGGTTATAGCCCATGTTTTTTGAAATTTTGAAAAAAAAAGTTAGCCTCGTTTCTCATCATTTTGGACCGTGGGCTACAGCCCATATCGTACGGCATACTATAGCGCGCAGTTTTTCATCATTTTTGAGGATTTGAAAAAAATGACGAAATGACAAAAACGATGGGTTATAGCCCATGTTTTTTGAAATTTTGAAAAAAAAAGTTAGCCTCGTTTCTCATCATTTTGGACCGTGGGCTATAGCCCATATCGTACGGCATACTATAGCGCGCAGTTTTTCATCATTTTTGAAGATTTGAAAAAAATGACGAAATGACAAAAACGATGGGTTATAGCCCATGTTTTTTGAAATTTTGAAAAAAAAGGTTAGCCTCGTTTCTCATCATTTTGGACCGTGGGCTATAGCCCATATCGTACGGCATACTATAGCGCGCAGTTTTTCATCATTTTTGAAGATTTGAAAAAAATGACGAAATGACAAAAACGATGGGTTATAGCCCATGTTTTTTGAAATTTTGAAAAAAAAAGTTAGCCTCGTTTCTCATCATTTTGGACCGTGGGCTACAGCCCATATCGTACGGCATACTATAGCGCGCAGTTTTTCATCATTTTTGAGGATTTGAAAAAAATGACGAAATGACAAAAACGATGGGTTATAGCCCATGTTTTTTGAAATTTTGAAAAAAAAGTTATCCTCGTTTCTCATCACTTTGGACCATGGGCTATAGCCCATATCGTACGGCATACTATAGCGCGCCGTTTTTCATCATTTTTGAGGATTTGAAAAAAATGACGAAATGACAAAAACGATGGGTTATAGCCCATGTTTTTTGAAATTTTGAAAAAAAAAGTTAGCCTCGTTTCTCATCATTTTGGACCGTGGGCTATAGCCCATATCGTACGGCATACTATAGCGCGCAGTTTTTCATCATTTTTTAGGATTTGAAAAAAATGACGAAATGACAAAAACGATGGGTTATAGCCCATGTTTTTTGAAATTTTGAAAAAAAAAGTTAGCCTCGTTTCTCATCATTTTGGACCTTGGGCTATAGCCCATATCGTACGGCATACTATAGCGCGCAGTTTTTCATCATTTTTGAAGATTTGAAAAAAATGACGAAATGACAAAAACGATGGGTTATAGCCCATGTTTTTTGAAATTTTGAAAAAAAAGGTTAGCCTCGTTTCTCATCATTTTGGACCGTGGGCTATAGCCCATATCGTACGGCATACTATAGCGCGCAGTTTTTCATCATTTTTGAAGATTTGAAAAAAATGACGAAATGACAAAAACGATGGGTTATAGCCCATGTTTTTTGAAATTTTGAAAAAAAAAGTTAGCCTCGTTTCTCATCATTTTGGACCGTGGGCTACAGCCCATATCGTACGGCATACTATAGCGCGCAGTTTTTCATCATTTTTGAGGATTTGAAAAAAATGACGAAATGACAAAAACGATGGGTTATAGCCCATGTTTTTTGAAATTTTGAAAAAAAAGTTATCCTCGTTTCTCATCACTTTGGACCATGGGCTATAGCCCATATCGTACGGCATACTATAGCGCGCCGTTTTTCATCATTTTTGAGGATTTGAAAAAAATGACGAAATGACAAAAACGATGGGTTATAGCCCATGTTTTTTGAAATTTTGAAAAAAAAAGTTAGCCTCGTTTCTCATCATTTTGGACCGTGGGCTATAGCCCATATCGTACGGCATACTATAGCGCGCAGTTTTTCATCATTTTTTAGGATTTGAAAAAAATGACGAAATGACAAAAACGATGGGTTATAGCCCATGTTTTTTGAAATTTTGAAAAAAAAGTTATCCTCGTTTCTCATCACTTTGGACCATGGGCTATAGCCCATATCGTACGGCATACTATAGCGCGCCGTTTTTCATCATTTTTGAGGATTTGAAAAAAATGACGAAATGACAAAAACGATGGGTTATATCCCATGTTTTTTGAAATTTTGAAAAAAAAAAGTTAGCCTCGTTTCTCATCATTTTGGACCGTGGGCTATAGCCCATATCGTACGGCATACTATAGCGCGCAGTTTTTCATCATTTTTGAAGATTTGAAAAAAATGACGAAATGACAAAAACGATGGGTTATAGCCCATGTTTTTTGAAATTTTGAAAAAAAAGGTTAGCCTCGTTTCTCATCATTTTGGACCGTGGGCTATAGCCCATATCGTACGGCATACTATAGCGCGCAGTTTTTCATCATTTTTGAAGATTTGAAAAAAATGACGAAATGACAAAAACGATGGGTTATAGCCCATGTTTTTTGAAATTTTGAAAAAAAAAGTTAGCCTCGTTTCTCATCATTTTGGACCGTGGGCTATAGCCCATATCGTACGGCATACTATAGCGCGCAGTTTTTCATCATTTTTTAGGATTTGAAAAAAATGACGAAATGACAAAAACGATGGGTTATAGCCCATGTTTTTTGAAATTTTGAAAAAAAAAGTTAGCCTCGTTTCTCATCATTTTGGACCGTGGGCTATAGCCCATATCGTACGGCATACTATAGCGCGCAGTTTTTCATCATTTTTGAAGATTTGAAAAAAATGACGAAATGACAAAAACGATGGGTTATAGCCCATGTTTTTTGAAATTTTGAAAAAAAAGGTTAGCCTCGTTTCTCATCATTTTGGACCGTGGGCTATAGCCCATATCGTACGGCATACTATAGCGCGCAGTTTTTCATCATTTTTTAGGATTTGAAAAAAATGACGAAATGACAAAAACGATGGGTTATAGCCCATGTTTTTTGAAATTTTGAAAAAAAAAGTTAGCCTCGTTTCTCATCATTTTGGACCGTGGGCTATAGCCCATATCGTACGGCATACTATAGCGCGCAGTTTTTCATCATTTTTGAAGATTTGAAAAAAATGACGAAATGACAAAAACGATGGGTTATAGCCCATGTTTTTTGAAATTTTGAAAAAAAAGGTTAGCCTCGTTTCTCATCATTTTGGACCGTGGGCTATAGCCCATATCGTACGGCATACTATAGCGCGCAGTTTTTCATCATTTTTGAAGATTTGAAAAAAATGACGAAATGACAAAAACGATGGGTTATAGCCCATGTTTTTTGAAATTTTGAAAAAAAAAGTTAGCCTCGTTTCTCATCATTTTGGACCGTGGGCTATAGCCCATATCGTACGGCATACTATAGCGCACAGTTTTTCATCATTTTTGAAGATTTGAAAAAAATGACGAAATGACAAAAACGATGGGTTATAGCCCATGTTTTTTGAAATTTTGAAAAAAAAAGTTAGCCTCGTTTCTCATCATTTTGGACCGTGGGCTATAGCCCATATCGTACGGCATACTATAGCGCGCAGTTTTTCATCATTTTTGAAGATTTGAAAAAAATGACGAAATGACAAAAACGATGGGTTATAGCCCATGTTTTTTGAAATTTTGAAAAAAAAAGTTAGCCTCGTTTCTCATCATTTTGGACCGTGGGCTATAGCCCATATCGTACGGCATACTATAGCGCGCAGTTTTTCATCATTTTTGAAGATTTGAAAAAAATGACGAAATGACAAAAACGATGGGTTATAGCCCATGTTTTTTGAAATTTTGAAAAAGAAAGTTAGCCTCGTTTCTCATCATTTTGGACCGTGGGCTATAGCCCATATCGTACGGCATACTATAGCGCGCAGTTTTTCATCATTTTTGAAGATTTGAAAAAAATGACGAAATGACAAAAACGATGGGTTATAGCCCATGTTTTTTGAAATTTTGAAAAAAAAAGTTAGCCTCGTTTCTCATCATTTTGGACCGTGGGCTACAGCCCATATCGTACGGCATACTATAGCGCGCAGTTTTTCATCATTTTTGAGGATTTGAAAAAAATGACGAAATGACAAAAACGATGGGTTATAGCCCATGTTTTTTGAAATTTTGAAAAAAAAGTTATCCTCGTTTCTCATCACTTTGGACCATGGGCTATAGCCCATATCGTACGGCATACTATAGCGCGCCGTTTTTCATCATTTTTGAGGATTTGAAAAAAATGACGAAATGACAAAAACGATGGGTTATAGCCCATGTTTTTTGAAATTTTGAAAAAAAAAAGTTAGCCTCGTTTCTCATCATTTTGGACCGTGGGCTATAGCCCATATCGTACGGCATACTATAGCGCGCAGTTTTTCATCATTTTTTAGGATTTGAAAAAAATGACGAAATGACAAAAACGATGGGTTATAGCCCATGTTTTTTGAAATTTTGAAAAAAAAAGTTAGCCTCGTTTCTCATCATTTTGGACCGTGGGCTATAGCCCATATCGTACGGCATACTATAGCGCGCAGTTTTTCATCATTTTTGAGGATTTAAAAAAAATGACGAAATGACAAAAACGATGGGTTATAGCCCATGTTTTTTGAAATTTTGAAAAAAAAAGTTAGCCTCGTTTCTCATCATTTTGGACCGTGGGCTATAGCCCATATCGTACGGCATACTATAGCGCGCAGTTTTTCATCATTTTTTAGGATTTGAAAAAAATGACGAAATGACAAAAACGATGGGTTATAGCCCATGTTTTTTGAAATTTTGAAAAAAAAAGTTAGCCTCGTTTCTCATCATTTTGGACCGTGGGCTATAGCCCATATCGTACGGCATACTATAGCGCGCAGTTTTTCATCATTTTTGAAGATTTGAAAAAAATGACGAAATGACAAAAACGATGGGTTATAGCCCATGTTTTTTGAAATTTTGAAAAAAAAGGTTAGCCTCGTTTCTCATCATTTTGGACCGTGGGCTATAGCCCATATCGTACGGCATACTATAGCGCGCAGTTTTTCATCATTTTTTAGGATTTGAAAAAAATGACGAAATGACAAAAACGATGGGTTATAGCCCATGTTTTTTGAAATTTTGAAAAAAAAAGTTAGCCTCGTTTCTCATCATTTTGGACCGTGGGCTATAGCCCATATCGTACGGCATACTATAGCGCGCAGTTTTTCATCATTTTTGAAGATTTGAAAAAAATGACGAAATGACAAAAACGATGGGTTATAGCCCATGTTTTTTGAAATTTTGAAAAAAAAGGTTAGCCTCGTTTCTCATCATTTTGGACCGTGGGCTATAGCCCATATCGTACGGCATACTATAGCGCGCAGTTTTTCATCATTTTTGAAGATTTGAAAAAAATGACGAAATGACAAAAACGATGGGTTATAGCCCATGTTTTTTGAAATTTTGAAAAAAAAAGTTAGCCTCGTTTCTCATCATTTTGGACCGTGGGCTATAGCCCATATCGTACGGCATACTATAGCGCACAGTTTTTCATCATTTTTGAAGATTTGAAAAAAATGACGAAATGACAAAAACGATGGGTTATAGCCCATGTTTTTTGAAATTTTGAAAAAAAAAGTTAGCCTCGTTTCTCATCATTTTGGACCGTGGGCTATAGCCCATATCGTACGGCATACTATAGCGCGCAGTTTTTCATCATTTTTGAAGATTTGAAAAAAATGACGAAATGACAAAAACGATGGGTTATAGCCCATGTTTTTTGAAATTTTGAAAAAAAAAGTTAGCCTCGTTTCTCATCATTTTGGACCGTGGGCTATAGCCCATATCGTACGGCATACTATAGCGCGCAGTTTTTCATCATTTTTGAAGATTTGAAAAAAATGACGAAATGACAAAAACGATGGGTTATAGCCCATGTTTTTTGAAATTTTGAAAAAGAAAGTTAGCCTCGTTTCTCATCATTTTGGACCGTGGGCTATAGCCCATATCGTACGGCATACTATAGCGCGCAGTTTTTCATCATTTTTGAAGATTTGAAAAAAATGACGAAATGACAAAAACGATGGGTTATAGCCCATGTTTTTTGAAATTTTGAAAAAAAAAGTTAGCCTCGTTTCTCATCATTTTGGACCGTGGGCTACAGCCCATATCGTACGGCATACTATAGCGCGCAGTTTTTCATCATTTTTGAGGATTTGAAAAAAATGACGAAATGACAAAAACGATGGGTTATAGCCCATGTTTTTTGAAATTTTGAAAAAAAAGTTATCCTCGTTTCTCATCACTTTGGACCATGGGCTATAGCCCATATCGTACGGCATACTATAGCGCGCCGTTTTTCATCATTTTTGAGGATTTGAAAAAAATGACGAAATGACAAAAACGATGGGTTATAGCCCATGTTTTTTGAAATTTTGAAAAAAAAAAGTTAGCCTCGTTTCTCATCATTTTGGACCGTGGGCTATAGCCCATATCGTACGGCATACTATAGCGCGCAGTTTTTCATCATTTTTTAGGATTTGAAAAAAATGACGAAATGACAAAAACGATGGGTTATAGCCCATGTTTTTTGAAATTTTGAAAAAAAAAGTTAGCCTCGTTTCTCATCATTTTGGACCGTGGGCTATAGCCCATATCGTACGGCATACTATAGCGCGCAGTTTTTCATCATTTTTGAGGATTTAAAAAAAATGACGAAATGACAAAAACGATGGGTTATAGCCCATGTTTTTTGAAATTTTGAAAAAAAAAGTTAGCCTCGTTTCTCATCATTTTGGACCGTGGGCTATAGCCCATATCGTATGGCATACTATAGCGCGCAGTTTTTCATCATTTTTGAGGATTTGAAAAAAATGACGAAATGACAAAAACGATGGGTTATAGCCCATGTTTTTTGAAATTTTGAAAAAAAAGTTATCCTCGTTTCTCATCACTTTGGACCATGGGCTATAGCCCATATCGTACGGCATACTATAGCGCGCCGTTTTTCATCATTTTTGAGGATTTGAAAAAAATGACGAAATGACAAAAACGATGGGTTATAGCCCATGTTTTTTGAAATTTTGAAAAAAAAAAGTTAGCCTCGTTTCTCATCATTTTGGACCGTGGGCTATAGCCCATATCGTACGGCATACTATAGCGCGCAGTTTTTCATCATTTTTTAGGATTTGAAAAAAATGACGAAATGACAAAAACGATGGGTTATAGCCCATGTTTTTTGAAATTTTGAAAAAAAAAGTTAGCCTCGTTTCTCATCATTTTGGACCGTGGGCTATAGCCCATATCGTACGGCATACTATAGCGCGCAGTTTTTCATCATTTTTGAGGATTTAAAAAAAATGACGAAATGACAAAAACGATGGGTTATAGCCCATGTTTTTTGAAATTTTGAAAAAAAAAGTTAGCCTCGTTTCTCATCATTTTGGACCGTGGGCTATAGCCCATATCGTATGGCATACTATAGCGCGCAGTTTTTCATCATTTTTGAGGATTTGAAAAAAATGACGAAATGACAAAAACGATGGGTTATAGCCCATGTTTTTTGAAATTTTGAAAAAAAAGTTATCCTCGTTTCTCATCATTTTGGACCATGGGCTATAGCCCATATCGTACGGCATACTATAGCGCGCCGTTTTTCATCATTTTTGAGGATTTGAAAAAAATGACAAAATGACAAAAACGATGGGTTATAGCCCATGTTTTTTGAAATTTTGAAAAAAAAAGTTAGCCTCGTTTCTCATCATTTTGGACCGTGGGCTATAGCCCATATCGTACGGCATACTATAGCGCGCAGTTTTTCATCATTTTTTAGGATTTGAAAAAAATGACGAAATGACAAAAACGATGGGTTATAGCCCATGTTTTTTGAAATTTTGAAAAAAAAAGTTAGCCTCGTTTCTCATCATTTTGGACCGTGGGCTATAGCCCATATCGTACGGCATACTATAGCGCGCAGTTTTTCATCATTTTTGAGGATTTGAAAAAAATGACGAAATGACAAAAACGATGGGTTATAGCCCATGTTTTTTGAAATTTTGAAAAAAAAGTTATCCTCGTTTCTCATCATTTTGGACCGTGGGCTATAGCCCATATCGTACGGGATACTATAGCGCGCAGTTTTTCATCATTTTTGAAGATTTGAAAAAAAATTACGAAATGACAAAAACGATGGGTTATATTCCATGTTTTTTGAAATTTTGAAAAAAAAGGTTAGCCTCGTTTCTCATCATTTTGGACCGTGGGCTATAGCCCATATCGTACGGCATACTATAGCGCGCAGTTTTTCATCATTTTTGAAGATTTGAAAAAAATGACGAAATGACAAAAACGATGGGTTATAGCCCATGTTTTTTGAAATTTTGAAAAAAAAGTTATCCTCGTTTCTCATCATTTTGGACCATGGGCTATAGCCCATACTATTTTGGACCGTGGGCTATAGCCCATATCGTACGGCATACTATAGCGCGCAGTTTTTCATCATTTTTGAAGATTTGAAAAAAAATTACGAAATGACAAAAACGATGGGTTATATTCCATGTTTTTTGAAATTTTGAAAAAAAAGGTTAGCCTCGTTTCTCATCATTTTGGACCGTGGGCTATAGCCCATATCGTACGGCATACTATAGCGCGCAGTTTTTCATCATTTTTGAAGATTTGAAAAAAATGACGAAATGACAAAAACGATGGGTTATAGCCCATGTTTTTTGAAATTTTGAAAAAAAAGTTATCCTCGTTTCTCATCATTTTGGACCGTGGGCTATAGCCCATATCGTATGGCATACTATAGCGCGCAGTTTTTCATCATTTTTGAGGATTTGAAAAAAATGACGAAATGACAAAAACGATGGGTTATAGCCCATGTTTTTTGAAATTTTGAAAAAAAAGTTATCCTCGTTTCTCATCACTTTGGACCATGGGCTATAGCCCATATCGTACGGCATACTATAGCGCGCCGTTTTTCATCATTTTTGAGGATTTGAAAAAAATGACGAAATGACAAAAACGATGGGTTATAGCCCATGTTTTTTGAAATTTTGAAAAAAAAAAGTTAGCCTCGTTTCTCATCATTTTGGACCGTGGGCTATAGCCCATATCGTACGGCATACTATAGCGCGCAGTTTTTCATCATTTTTTAGGATTTGAAAAAAATGACGAAATGACAAAAACGATGGGTTATAGCCCATGTTTTTTGAAATTTTGAAAAAAAAAGTTAGCCTCGTTTCTCATCATTTTGGACCGTGGGCTATAGCCCATATCGTACGGCATACTATAGCGCGCAGTTTTTCATCATTTTTGAGGATTTAAAAAAAATGACGAAATGACAAAAACGATGGGTTATAGCCCATGTTTTTTGAAATTTTGAAAAAAAAAGTTAGCCTCGTTTCTCATCATTTTGGACCGTGGGCTATAGCCCATATCGTATGGCATACTATAGCGCGCAGTTTTTCATCATTTTTGAGGATTTGAAAAAAATGACGAAATGACAAAAACGATGGGTTATAGCCCATGTTTTTTGAAATTTTGAAAAAAAAGTTATCCTCGTTTCTCATCATTTTGGACCATGGGCTATAGCCCATATCGTACGGCATACTATAGCGCGCCGTTTTTCATCATTTTTGAGGATTTGAAAAAAATGACAAAATGACAAAAACGATGGGTTATAGCCCATGTTTTTTGAAATTTTGAAAAAAAAAGTTAGCCTCGTTTCTCATCATTTTGGACCGTGGGCTATAGCCCATATCGTACGGCATACTATAGCGCGCAGTTTTTCATCATTTTTTAGGATTTGAAAAAAATGACGAAATGACAAAAACGATGGGTTATAGCCCATGTTTTTTGAAATTTTGAAAAAAAAAGTTAGCCTCGTTTCTCATCATTTTGGACCGTGGGCTATAGCCCATATCGTACGGCATACTATAGCGCGCAGTTTTTCATCATTTTTGAGGATTTGAAAAAAATGACGAAATGACAAAAACGATGGGTTATAGCCCATGTTTTTTGAAATTTTGAAAAAAAAGTTATCCTCGTTTCTCATCATTTTGGACCGTGGGCTATAGCCCATATCGTACGGGATACTATAGCGCGCAGTTTTTCATCATTTTTGAAGATTTGAAAAAAAATTACGAAATGACAAAAACGATGGGTTATATTCCATGTTTTTTGAAATTTTGAAAAAAAAGGTTAGCCTCGTTTCTCATCATTTTGGACCGTGGGCTATAGCCCATATCGTACGGCATACTATAGCGCGCAGTTTTTCATCATTTTTGAAGATTTGAAAAAAATGACGAAATGACAAAAACGATGGGTTATAGCCCATGTTTTTTGAAATTTTGAAAAAAAAGTTATCCTCGTTTCTCATCATTTTGGACCATGGGCTATAGCCCATACTATTTTGGACCGTGGGCTATAGCCCATATCGTACGGCATACTATAGCGCGCAGTTTTTCATCATTTTTGAAGATTTGAAAA
Source organism: Protomyctophum bolini (assembly GCF_963924005.1). NCBI lineage: Eukaryota > Metazoa > Chordata > Actinopteri > Myctophiformes > Myctophidae > Protomyctophum > Protomyctophum bolini. Next base: position 5,221,549 of record NC_137865.1, read on the forward strand.
AAAATTACGAAATGACAAAAACGATGGGTTATATTCCATGTTTTTTGAAATTTTGAAAAAAAAGGTTAGCCTCGTTTCTCATCATTTTGGACCGTGGGCTATAGCCCATATCGTACGGCATACTATAGCGCGCAGTTTTTCATCATTTTTGAAGATTTGAAAAAAATGACGAAATGACAAAAACGATGGGTTATAGCCCATGTTTTTTGAAATTTTGAAAAAAAAGTTATCCTCGTTTCTCATCATTTTGGACCATGGGCTATAGCCCATATCGTACGGCATACTATAGCGCGCCGTTTTTCATCATTTTTGAGGATTTGAAAAAAATGACGAAATGACAAAAACGATGGGTTATAGCCCATGTTTTTTGAAATTTTGAAAAAAAAAGTTAGCCTCGTTTCTCATCATTTTGGACCGTGGGCTATAGCCCATATCGTACGGCATACTATAGCGCGCAGTTTTTCATCATTTTTGAGGATTTGAAAAAAATGACGAAATGACAAAAACGATGGGTTATAGCCCATGTTTTTTGAAATTTTGAAAAAAAAGTTATCCTCGTTTCTCATCATTTTGGACCATGGGCTATAGCCCATATCGTACGGCATACTATAGCGCGCCGTTTTTCATCATTTTTGAGGATTTTTAAAAAATGACGAAATGACAAAAACGATGGGTTATAGCCCATGTTTTTTGAAATTTTGAAAAAAAAAGTTAGCCTCGTTTCTCATCATTTTGGACCGTGGGCTATAGCCCATATCGTACGGCATACTATAGCGCACAGTTTTTCATCATTTTTGAGGATTTGAAAAAAATGACGAAATGACAAAAACGATGGGTTATAGCTCATGTTTTTTTAAATTTTGAAAAAAAAAGTTAGCCTCGTTTCTCATCATTTTGGACCGTGGGCTATAGCCCATATCGTACGGCATACTATAGCGCGCAGTTTTTCATCATTTTTGAAGATTTGAAAAAAATGACGAAATGACAAAAACGATGGGTTATAGCCCATGTTTTTTGAAATTTTGAAAAAAAACAGTTAGCCTCGTTTCTCATCATTTTGGACCGTGGGCTATAGCCCATATCGTACGGCATACTATAGCGCGCAGTTTTTCATCATTTTTGAGGATTTGAAAAAAATGACGAAATGACAAAAACGATGGGTTATAGCCCATGTTTTTTGAAATTTTGAAAAAAAAGTTATCCTCGTTTCTCATCATTTTGGACCATGGGCTATAGCCCATATCGTACGGCATACTATAGCGCGCAGTTTTTCATCATTTTTGAGGATTTGAAAAAAATGACGAAATGACAAAAACGATGGGTTATAGCCCATGTTTTTTGAAATTTTGAAAAAAAAGTTATCCTCGTTTCTCATCATTTTGGACCGTGGGCTATAGCCCATATCGTACGGCATACTATAGCGCGCAGTTTTTCATCATTTTTGAGGATTTGAAAAAAATGACGAAATGACAAAAACGATGGGTTATAGCCCATGTTTTTTGAAATTTTGAAAAAAAAGTTATCCTCGTTTCTCATCATTTTGGACCATGGGCTATAGCCCATATCGTACGGCATACTATAGCGCGCCGTTTTTCATCATTTTTGAGGATTTAAAAAAAATGACGAAATTACAAAAACGATGGGTTATAGCCCATGTTTTTTGAAATTTTGAAAAAAAAAGTTAGCCTCGTTTCTCATCATTTTGGACCGTGGGCTATAGCCCATATCGTACGGCATACTATAGCGCGCAGTTTTTCATCATTTTTGAGGATTTGAAAAAAATGACAAAATGACAAAAACGATGGGTTATAGCCCATGTTTTTTGAAATTTTGAAAAAAAACAGTTAGCCTCGTTTCTCATCATTTTGGACCGTGGGCTATAGCCCATATCGTACGGCATACTATAGCGCGCAGTTTTTCATCATTTTTGAAGATTTTAAAAAAATGACGAAATGACAAAAACGATGGGTTATAGCCCATGTTTTTTGAAATTTTGAAAAAAAAAGTTAGCCTCGTTTCTCATCATTTTGGACCGTGGGCTATAGCCCATATCGTACGGCATACTATAGCGCGCAGTTTTTCATCATTTTTGAGGATTTGAAAAAAATGACGAAATGACAAAAACGATGGGTTATAGCCCATGTTTTTTGAAATTTTGAAAAAAAAGTTATCCTCGTTTCTCATCATTTTGGACCATGGGCTATAGCCCATATCGTACGGCATACTATAGCGCGCAGTTTTTCATCATTTTTGAGGATTTGAAAAAAATGACGAAATGACAAAAACGATGGGTTATAGCCCATGTTTTTTGAAATTTTGAAAAAAAAGTTAGCCTCGTTTCTCATCATTTTGGACCGTGGGCTATAGCCCATATCGTACGGCATACTATAGCGCGCAGTTTTTCATCATTTTTGAAGATTTGAAAAAAATGACGAAATGACAAAAACGATGGGTTATAGCCCATGTTTTTTGAAATTTTGAAAAAAAAAGTTAGCCTCGTTTCTCATCATTTTGGACCGTGGGCTATAGCCCATATCGTACGGCATACTATAGCGCGCCGTTTTTCATCATTTTTGAAGATTTGAAAAAAATGACGAAATGACAAAAACGATGGGTTATAGCCCATGTTTTTTGAAATTTTGAAAAAAAAAGTTAGCCTCGTTTCTCATCATTTTGGACCGTGGGCTACAGCCCATATCGTACGGCATACTATAGCGCGCAGTTTTTCATCATTTTTGAAGATTTGAAAAAAATGACGAAATGACAAAAACGATGGGTTATAGCCCATGTTTTTTGAAATTTTGAAAAAAAAAGTTAGCCTCGTTTCTCATCATTTTGGACCGTGGGCTATAGCCCATATCGTACGGCATACTATAGCGCGCAGTTTTTCATAATTTTTGAAGATTTGAAAAAAATGATGAAATGACAAAAACGATGGGTTATAGCCCATGTTTTTTGAAATTTTGAAAAAAAAGGTTAGCCTCGTTTCTCATCATTTTGGACCGTGGGCTATAGCCCATATCGTACGGCATACTATAGCGCGCAGTTTTTCATCATTTTTGAAGATTTGAAAAAAATTACGAAATGACAAAAACGATGGGTTATAGCCCATGTTTTTTGAAATTTTGAAAAAAAAAGTTAGCCTCGTTTCTCATCATTTTGGACCGTGGGCTACAGCCCATATCGTACGGCATACTATAGCGCGCAGTTTTTCATCATTTTTGAGGATTTGAAAAAAATGACGAAATGACAAAAACGATGGGTTATAGCCCATGTTTTTTGAAATTTTGAAAAAAAAGTTATCCTCGTTTCTCATCACTTTGGACCATGGGCTATAGCCCATATCGTACGGCATACTATAGCGCGCCGTTTTTCATCATTTTTGAGGATTTGAAAAAAATGACGAAATGACAAAAACGATGGGTTATAGCCCATGTTTTTTGAAATTTTGAAAAAAAAAGTTAGCCTCGTTTCTCATCATTTTGGACCGTGGGCTATAGCCCATATCGTACGGCATACTATAGCGCGCAGTTTTTCATCATTTTTTAGGATTTGAAAAAAATGACGAAATGACAAAAACGATGGGTTATAGCCCATGTTTTTTGAAATTTTGAAAAAAAAAGTTAGCCTCGTTTCTCATCATTTTGGACCGTGGGCTATAGCCCATATCGTACGGCATACTATAGCGCGCAGTTTTTCATCATTTTTGAAGATTTGAAAAAAATGACGAAATGACAAAAACGATGGGTTATAGCCCATGTTTTTTGAAATTTTGAAAAAAAAGGTTAGCCTCGTTTCTCATCATTTTGGACCGTGGGCTATAGCCCATATCGTACGGCATACTATAGCGCGCAGTTTTTCATCATTTTTGAAGATTTGAAAAAAATGACGAAATGACAAAAACGATGGGTTATAGCCCATGTTTTTTGAAATTTTGAAAAAAAAAGTTAGCCTCGTTTCTCATCATTTTGGACCGTGGGCTACAGCCCATATCGTACGGCATACTATAGCGCGCAGTTTTTCATCATTTTTGAGGATTTGAAAAAAATGACGAAATGACAAAAACGATGGGTTATAGCCCATGTTTTTTGAAATTTTGAAAAAAAAGTTATCCTCGTTTCTCATCACTTTGGACCATGGGCTATAGCCCATATCGTACGGCATACTATAGCGCGCCGTTTTTCATCATTTTTGAGGATTTGAAAAAAATGACGAAATGACAAAAACGATGGGTTATAGCCCATGTTTTTTGAAATTTTGAAAAAAAAAGTTAGCCTCGTTTCTCATCATTTTGGACCGTGGGCTATAGCCCATATCGTACGGCATACTATAGCGCGCAGTTTTTCATCATTTTTTAGGATTTGAAAAAAATGACGAAATGACAAAAACGATGGGTTATAGCCCATGTTTTTTGAAATTTTGAAAAAAAAAGTTAGCCTCGTTTCTCATCATTTTGGACCGTGGGCTATAGCCCATATCGTACGGCATACTATAGCGCGCAGTTTTTCATCATTTTTGAAGATTTGAAAAAAATGACGAAATGACAAAAACGATGGGTTATAGCCCATGTTTTTTGAAATTTTGAAAAAAAAGGTTAGCCTCGTTTCTCATCATTTTGGACCGTGGGCTATAGCCCATATCGTACGGCATACTATAGCGCGCAGTTTTTCATCATTTTTGAAGATTTGAAAAAAATGACGAAATGACAAAAACGATGGGTTATAGCCCATGTTTTTTGAAATTTTGAAAAAAAAAGTTAGCCTCGTTTCTCATCATTTTGGACCGTGGGCTACAGCCCATATCGTACGGCATACTATAGCGCGCAGTTTTTCATCATTTTTGAGGATTTGAAAAAAATGACGAAATGACAAAAACGATGGGTTATAGCCCATGTTTTTTGAAATTTTGAAAAAAAAGTTATCCTCGTTTCTCATCACTTTGGACCATGGGCTATAGCCCATATCGTACGGCATACTATAGCGCGCCGTTTTTCATCATTTTTGAGGATTTGAAAAAAATGACGAAATGACAAAAACGATGGGTTATAGCCCATGTTTTTTGAAATTTTGAAAAAAAAAGTTAGCCTCGTTTCTCATCATTTTGGACCGTGGGCTATAGCCCATATCGTACGGCATACTATAGCGCGCAGTTTTTCATCATTTTTTAGGATTTGAAAAAAATGACGAAATGACAAAAACGATGGGTTATAGCCCATGTTTTTTGAAATTTTGAAAAAAAAGTTATCCTCGTTTCTCATCACTTTGGACCATGGGCTATAGCCCATATCGTACGGCATACTATAGCGCGCCGTTTTTCATCATTTTTGAGGATTTGAAAAAAATGACGAAATGACAAAAACGATGGGTTATAGCCCATGTTTTTTGAAATTTTGAAAAAAAAAAGTTAGCCTCGTTTCTCATCATTTTGGACCGTGGGCTATAGCCCATATCGTACGGCATACTATAGCGCGCAGTTTTTCATCATTTTTGAAGATTTGAAAAAAATGACGAAATGACAAAAACGATGGGTTATAGCCCATGTTTTTTGAAATTTTGAAAAAAAAGGTTAGCCTCGTTTCTCATCATTTTGGACCGTGGGCTATAGCCCATATCGTACGGCATACTATAGCGCGCAGTTTTTCATCATTTTTGAAGATTTGAAAAAAATGACGAAATGACAAAAACGATGGGTTATAGCCCATGTTTTTTGAAATTTTGAAAAAAAAAGTTAGCCTCGTTTCTCATCATTTTGGACCGTGGGCTATAGCCCATATCGTACGGCATACTATAGCGCGCAGTTTTTCATCATTTTTGAAGATTTGAAAAAAATGACGAAATGACAAAAACGATGGGTTATAGCCCATGTTTTTTGAAATTTTGAAAAAAAAAGTTAGCCTCGTTTCTCATCATTTTGGACCGTGGGCTACAGCCCATATCGTACGGCATACTATAGCGCGCAGTTTTTCATCATTTTTGAGGATTTGAAAAAAATGACGAAATGACAAAAACGATGGGTTATAGCCCATGTTTTTTGAAATTTTGAAAAAAAAGTTATCCTCGTTTCTCATCACTTTGGACCATGGGCTATAGCCCATATCGTACGGCATACTATAGCGCGCCGTTTTTCATCATTTTTGAGGATTTGAAAAAAATGACGAAATGACAAAAACGATGGGTTATAGCCCATGTTTTTTGAAATTTTGAAAAAAAAAGTTAGCCTCGTTTCTCATCATTTTGGACCGTGGGCTATAGCCCATATCGTACGGCATACTATAGCGCGCAGTTTTTCATCATTTTTTAGGATTTGAAAAAAATGACGAAATGACAAAAACGATGGGTTATAGCCCATGTTTTTTGAAATTTTGAAAAAAAAAGTTAGCCTCGTTTCTCATCATTTTGGACCGTGGGCTACAGCCCATATCGTACGGCATACTATAGCGCGCAGTTTTTCATCATTTTTGAGGATTTGAAAAAAATGACGAAATGACAAAAACGATGGGTTATAGCCCATGTTTTTTGAAATTTTGAAAAAAAAAGTTAGCCTCGTTTCTCATCATTTTGGACCGTGGGCTATAGCCCATATCGTACGGCATACTATAGCGCGCAGTTTTTCATCATTTTTGAAGATTTGAAAAAAATGACGAAATGACAAAAACGATGGGTTATAGCCCATGTTTTTTGAAATTTTGAAAAAAAAGGTTAGCCTCGTTTCTCATCATTTTGGACCGTGGGCTATAGCCCATATCGTACGGCATACTATAGCGCGCAGTTTTTCATCATTTTTGAAGATTTGAAAAAAATGACGAAATGACAAAAACGATGGGTTATAGCCCATGTTTTTTGAAATTTTGAAAAAAAAAGTTAGCCTCGTTTCTCATCATTTTGGACCGTGGGCTACAGCCCATATCGTACGGCATACTATAGCGCGCAGTTTTTCATCATTTTTGAGGATTTGAAAAAAATGACGAAATGACAAAAACGATGGGTTATAGCCCATGTTTTTTGAAATTTTGAAAAAAAAGTTATCCTCGTTTCTCATCACTTTGGACCATGGGCTATAGCCCATATCGTACGGCATACTATAGCGCGCCGTTTTTCATCATTTTTGAGGATTTGAAAAAAATGACGAAATGACAAAAACGATGGGTTATAGCCCATGTTTTTTGAAATTTTGAAAAAAAAAGTTAGCCTCGTTTCTCATCATTTTGGACCGTGGGCTATAGCCCATATCGTACGGCATACTATAGCGCGCAGTTTTTCATCATTTTTTAGGATTTGAAAAAAATGACGAAATGACAAAAACGATGGGTTATAGCCCATGTTTTTTGAAATTTTGAAAAAAAAAGTTAGCCTCGTTTCTCATCATTTTGGACCGTGGGCTATAGCCCATATCGTACGGCATACTATAGCGCGCAGTTTTTCATCATTTTTGAAGATTTGAAAAAAATGACGAAATGACAAAAACGATGGGTTATAGCCCATGTTTTTTGAAATTTTGAAAAAAAAGGTTAGCCTCGTTTCTCATCATTTTGGACCGTGGGCTATAGCCCATATCGTACGGCATACTATAGCGCGCAGTTTTTCATCATTTTTGAAGATTTGAAAAAAATGACGAAATGACAAAAACGATGGGTTATAGCCCATGTTTTTTGAAATTTTGAAAAAAAAAGTTAGCCTCGTTTCTCATCATTTTGGACCGTGGGCTACAGCCCATATCGTACGGCATACTATAGCGCGCAGTTTTTCATCATTTTTGAGGATTTGAAAAAAATGACGAAATGACAAAAACGATGGGTTATAGCCCATGTTTTTTGAAATTTTGAAAAAAAAGTTATCCTCGTTTCTCATCACTTTGGACCATGGGCTATAGCCCATATCGTACGGCATACTATAGCGCGCCGTTTTTCATCATTTTTGAGGATTTGAAAAAAATGACGAAATGACAAAAACGATGGGTTATAGCCCATGTTTTTTGAAATTTTGAAAAAAAAAGTTAGCCTCGTTTCTCATCATTTTGGACCGTGGGCTATAGCCCATATCGTACGGCATACTATAGCGCGCAGTTTTTCATCATTTTTTAGGATTTGAAAAAAATGACGAAATGACAAAAACGATGGGTTATAGCCCATGTTTTTTGAAATTTTGAAAAAAAAGTTATCCTCGTTTCTCATCACTTTGGACCATGGGCTATAGCCCATATCGTACGGCATACTATAGCGCGCCGTTTTTCATCATTTTTGAGGATTTGAAAAAAATGACGAAATGACAAAAACGATGGGTTATATCCCATGTTTTTTGAAATTTTGAAAAAAAAAGTTAGCCTCGTTTCTCATCATTTTGGACCGTGGGCTATAGCCCATATCGTACGGCATACTATAGCGCGCAGTTTTTCATCATTTTTGAAGATTTGAAAAAAATGACGAAATGACAAAAACGATGGGTTATAGCCCATGTTTTTTGAAATTTTGAAAAAAAAGGTTAGCCTCGTTTCTCATCATTTTGGACCGTGGGCTATAGCCCATATCGTACGGCATACTATAGCGCGCAGTTTTTCATCATTTTTGAAGATTTGAAAAAAATGACGAAATGACAAAAACGATGGGTTATAGCCCATGTTTTTTGAAATTTTGAAAAAAAAAGTTAGCCTCGTTTCTCATCATTTTGGACCGTGGGCTATAGCCCATATCGTACGGCATACTATAGCGCGCAGTTTTTCATCATTTTTTAGGATTTGAAAAAAATGACGAAATGACAAAAACGATGGGTTATAGCCCATGTTTTTTGAAATTTTGAAAAAAAAAGTTAGCCTCGTTTCTCATCATTTTGGACCGTGGGCTATAGCCCATATCGTACGGCATACTATAGCGCGCAGTTTTTCATCATTTTTGAAGATTTGAAAAAAATGACGAAATGACAAAAACGATGGGTTATAGCCCATGTTTTTTGAAATTTTGAAAAAAAAGGTTAGCCTCGTTTCTCATCATTTTGGACCGTGGGCTATAGCCCATATCGTACGGCATACTATAGCGCGCAGTTTTTCATCATTTTTTAGGATTTGAAAAAAATGACGAAATGACAAAAACGATGGGTTATAGCCCATGTTTTTTGAAATTTTGAAAAAAAAAGTTAGCCTCGTTTCTCATCATTTTGGACCGTGGGCTATAGCCCATATCGTACGGCATACTATAGCGCGCAGTTTTTCATCATTTTTGAAGATTTGAAAAAAATGACGAAATGACAAAAACGATGGGTTATAGCCCATGTTTTTTGAAATTTTGAAAAAAAAGGTTAGCCTCGTTTCTCATCATTTTGGACCGTGGGCTATAGCCCATATCGTACGGCATACTATAGCGCGCAGTTTTTCATCATTTTTGAAGATTTGAAAAAAATGACGAAATGACAAAAACGATGGGTTATAGCCCATGTTTTTTGAAATTTTGAAAAAAAAAGTTAGCCTCGTTTCTCATCATTTTGGACCGTGGGCTATAGCCCATATCGTACGGCATACTATAGCGCACAGTTTTTCATCATTTTTGAAGATTTGAAAAAAATGACGAAATGACAAAAACGATGGGTTATAGCCCATGTTTTTTGAAATTTTGAAAAAAAAAGTTAGCCTCGTTTCTCATCATTTTGGACCGTGGGCTATAGCCCATATCGTACGGCATACTATAGCGCGCAGTTTTTCATCATTTTTGAAGATTTGAAAAAAATGACGAAATGACAAAAACGATGGGTTATAGCCCATGTTTTTTGAAATTTTGAAAAAAAAAGTTAGCCTCGTTTCTCATCATTTTGGACCGTGGGCTATAGCCCATATCGTACGGCATACTATAGCGCGCAGTTTTTCATCATTTTTGAAGATTTGAAAAAAATGACGAAATGACAAAAACGATGGGTTATAGCCCATGTTTTTTGAAATTTTGAAAAAGAAAGTTAGCCTCGTTTCTCATCATTTTGGACCGTGGGCTATAGCCCATATCGTACGGCATACTATAGCGCGCAGTTTTTCATCATTTTTGAAGATTTGAAAAAAATGACGAAATGACAAAAACGATGGGTTATAGCCCATGTTTTTTGAAATTTTGAAAAAAAAAGTTAGCCTCGTTTCTCATCATTTTGGACCGTGGGCTACAGCCCATATCGTACGGCATACTATAGCGCGCAGTTTTTCATCATTTTTGAGGATTTGAAAAAAATGACGAAATGACAAAAACGATGGGTTATAGCCCATGTTTTTTGAAATTTTGAAAAAAAAGTTATCCTCGTTTCTCATCACTTTGGACCATGGGCTATAGCCCATATCGTACGGCATACTATAGCGCGCCGTTTTTCATCATTTTTGAGGATTTGAAAAAAATGACGAAATGACAAAAACGATGGGTTATAGCCCATGTTTTTTGAAATTTTGAAAAAAAAAAGTTAGCCTCGTTTCTCATCATTTTGGACCGTGGGCTATAGCCCATATCGTACGGCATACTATAGCGCGCAGTTTTTCATCATTTTTTAGGATTTGAAAAAAATGACGAAATGACAAAAACGATGGGTTATAGCCCATGTTTTTTGAAATTTTGAAAAAAAAAGTTAGCCTCGTTTCTCATCATTTTGGACCGTGGGCTATAGCCCATATCGTACGGCATACTATAGCGCGCAGTTTTTCATCATTTTTGAGGATTTAAAAAAAATGACGAAATGACAAAAACGATGGGTTATAGCCCATGTTTTTTGAAATTTTGAAAAAAAAAGTTAGCCTCGTTTCTCATCATTTTGGACCGTGGGCTATAGCCCATATCGTATGGCATACTATAGCGCGCAGTTTTTCATCATTTTTGAGGATTTGAAAAAAATGACGAAATGACAAAAACGATGGGTTATAGCCCATGTTTTTTGAAATTTTGAAAAAAAAGTTATCCTCGTTTCTCATCACTTTGGACCATGGGCTATAGCCCATATCGTACGGCATACTATAGCGCGCCGTTTTTCATCATTTTTGAGGATTTGAAAAAAATGACGAAATGACAAAAACGATGGGTTATAGCCCATGTTTTTTGAAATTTTGAAAAAAAAAAGTTAGCCTCGTTTCTCATCATTTTGGACCGTGGGCTATAGCCCATATCGTACGGCATACTATAGCGCGCAGTTTTTCATCATTTTTTAGGATTTGAAAAAAATGACGAAATGACAAAAACGATGGGTTATAGCCCATGTTTTTTGAAATTTTGAAAAAAAAGGTTAGCCTCGTTTCTCATCATTTTGGACCGTGGGCTATAGCCCATATCGTACGGCATACTATAGCGCGCAGTTTTTCATCATTTTTTAGGATTTGAAAAAAATGACGAAATGACAAAAACGATGGGTTATAGCCCATGTTTTTTGAAATTTTGAAAAAAAAAGTTAGCCTCGTTTCTCATCATTTTGGACCGTGGGCTATAGCCCATATCGTACGGCATACTATAGCGCGCAGTTTTTCATCATTTTTGAAGATTTGAAAAAAATGACGAAATGACAAAAACGATGGGTTATAGCCCATGTTTTTTGAAATTTTGAAAAAAAAGGTTAGCCTCGTTTCTCATCATTTTGGACCGTGGGCTATAGCCCATATCGTACGGCATACTATAGCGCGCAGTTTTTCATCATTTTTGAAGATTTGAAAAAAATGACGAAATGACAAAAACGATGGGTTATAGCCCATGTTTTTTGAAATTTTGAAAAAAAAAGTTAGCCTCGTTTCTCATCATTTTAGACCGTGGGCTACAGCCCATATCGTACGGCATACTATAGCGCGCAGTTTTTCATCATTTTTGAGGATTTGAAAAAAATGACGAAATGACAAAAACGATGGGTTATAGCCCATGTTTTTTGAAATTTTGAAAAAAAAGTTATCCTCGTTTCTCATCACTTTGGACCATGGGCTATAGCCCATATCGTACGGCATACTATAGCGCGCCGTTTTTCATCATTTTTGAGGATTTGAAAAAAATGACGAAATGACAAAAACGATGGGTTATAGCCCATGTTTTTTGAAATTTTGAAAAAAAAAGTTAGCCTCGTTTCTCATCATTTTGGACCGTGGGCTATAGCCCATATCGTACGGCATACTATAGCGCGCAGTTTTTCATCATTTTTTAGGATTTGAAAAAAATGACGAAATGACAAAAACGATGGGTTATAGCCCATGTTTTTTGAAATTTTGAAAAAAAAGTTATCCTCGTTTCTCATCACTTTGGACCATGGGCTATAGCCCATATCGTACGGCATACTATAGCGCGCCGTTTTTCATCATTTTTGAGGATTTGAAAAAAATGACGAAATGACAAAAACGATGGGTTATAGCCCATGTTTTTTGAAATTTTGAAAAAAAAAAGTTAGCCTCGTTTCTCATCATTTTGGACCGTGGGCTATAGCCCATATCGTACGGCATACTATAGCGCGCAGTTTTTCATCATTTTTGAAGATTTGAAAAAAATGACGAAATGACAAAAACGATGGGTTATAGCCCATGTTTTTTGAAATTTTGAAAAAAAAGGTTAGCCTCGTTTCTCATCATTTTGGACCGTGGGCTATAGCCCATATCGTACGGCATACTATAGCGCGCAGTTTTTCATCATTTTTGAAGATTTGAAAAAAATGACGAAATGACAAAAACGATGGGTTATAGCCCATGTTTTTTGAAATTTTGAAAAAAAAAGTTAGCCTCGTTTCTCATCATTTTGGACCGTGGGCTATAGCCCATATCGTACGGCATACTATAGCGCGCAGTTTTTCATCATTTTTGAAGATTTGAAAAAAATGACGAAATGACAAAAACGATGGGTTATAGCCCATGTTTTTTGAAATTTTGAAAAAAAAAGTTAGCCTCGTTTCTCATCATTTTGGACCGTGGGCTACAGCCCATATCGTACGGCATACTATAGCGCGCAGTTTTTCATCATTTTTGAGGATTTGAAAAAAATGACGAAATGACAAAAACGATGGGTTATAGCCCATGTTTTTTGAAATTTTGAAAAAAAAAGTTAGCCTCGTTTTTCATCATTTTGGACCGTGGGCTACAGCCCATATCGTACGGCATACTATAGGGCGCAGTTTTTCATCATTTTTGAGGATTTGAAAAAAATGACGAAATGACAAAAACGATGGGTTATAGCCCATGTTTTTTGAAATTTTGAAAAAAAAGTTATCCTCGTTTCTCATCACTTTGGACCATGGGCTATAGCCCATATCGTACGGCATACTATAGCGCGCCGTTTTTCATCATTTTTGAGGATTTGAAAAAAATGACGAAATGACAAAAACGATGGGTTATAGCCCATGTTTTTTGAAATTTTGAAAAAAAAAGTTAGCCTCGTTTCTCATCATTTTGGACCGTGGGCTATAGCCCATATCGTACGGCATACTATAGCGCGCAGTTTTTCATCATTTTTTAGGATTTGAAAAAAATGACGAAATGACAAAAACGATGGGTTATAGCCCATGTTTTTTGAAATTTTGAAAAAAAAGTTATCCTCGTTTCTCATCACTTTGGACCATGGGCTATAGCCCATATCGTACGGCATACTATAGCGCGCCGTTTTTCATCATTTTTGAGGATTTGAAAAAAATGACGAAATGACAAAAACGATGGGTTATATCCCATGTTTTTTGAAATTTTGAAAAAAAAAAGTTAGCCTCGTTTCTCATCATTTTGGACCGTGGGCTATAGCCCATATCGTACGGCATACTATAGCGCGCAGTTTTTCATCATTTTTGAAGATTTGAAAAAAATGACGAAATGACAAAAACGATGGGTTATAGCCCATGTTTTTTGAAATTTTGAAAAAAAAGGTTAGCCTCGTTTCTCATCATTTTGGACCGTGGGCTATAGCCCATATCGTACGGCATACTATAGCGCGCAGTTTTTCATCATTTTTGAAGATTTGAAAAAAATGACGAAATGACAAAAACGATGGGTTATAGCCCATGTTTTTTGAAATTTTGAAAAAAAAAGTTAGCCTCGTTTCTCATCATTTTGGACCGTGGGCTATAGCCCATATCGTACGGCATACTATAGCGCGCAGTTTTTCATCATTTTTTAGGATTTGAAAAAAATGACGAAATGACAAAAACGATGGGTTATAGCCCATGTTTTTTGAAATTTTGAAAAAAAAAGTTAGCCTCGTTTCTCATCATTTTGGACCGTGGGCTATAGCCCATATCGTACGGCATACTATAGCGCGCAGTTTTTCATCATTTTTGAAGATTTGAAAAAAATGACGAAATGACAAAAACGATGGGTTATAGCCCATGTTTTTTGAAATTTTGAAAAAAAAGGTTAGCCTCGTTTCTCATCATTTTGGACCGTGGGCTATAGCCCATATCGTACGGCATACTATAGCGCGCAGTTTTTCATCATTTTTGAAGATTTGAAAAAAATTACGAAATGACAAAAACGATGGGTTATAGCCCATGTTTTTTGAAATTTTGAAAAAAAAAGTTAGCCTCGTTTCTCATCATTTTGGACCGTGGGCTACAGCCCATATCGTACGGCATACTATAGCGCGCAGTTTTTCATCATTTTTGAGGATTTGAAAAAAATGACGAAATGACAAAAACGATGGGTTATAGCCCATGTTTTTTGAAATTTTGAAAAAAAAGTTATCCTCGTTTCTCATCACTTTGGACCATGGGCTATAGCCCATATCGTACGGCATACTATAGCGCGCCGTTTTTCATCATTTTTGAGGATTTGAAAAAAATGACGAAATGACAAAAACGATGGGTTATAGCCCATGTTTTTTGAAATTTTGAAAAAAAAAGTTAGCCTCGTTTCTCATCATTTTGGACCGTGGGCTATAGCCCATATCGTACGGCATACTATAGCGCGCAGTTTTTCATCATTTTTTAGGATTTGAAAAAAATGACGAAATGACAAAAACGATGGGTTATAGCCCATGTTTTTTGAAATTTTGAAAAAAAAAGTTAGCCTCGTTTCTCATCATTTTGGACCGTGGGCTATAGCCCATATCGTACGGCATACTATAGCGCGCAGTTTTTCATCATTTTTGAAGATTTGAAAAAAATGACGAAATGACAAAAACGATGGGTTATAGCCCATGTTTTTTGAAATTTTGAAAAAAAAGGTTAGCCTCGTTTCTCATCATTTTGGACCGTGGGCTATAGCCCATATCGTACGGCATACTATAGCGCGCAGTTTTTCATCATTTTTGAAGATTTGAAAAAAATGACGAAATGACAAAAACGATGGGTTATAGCCCATGTTTTTTGAAATTTTGAAAAAAAAAGTTAGCCTCGTTTCTCATCATTTTGGACCGTGGGCTACAGCCCATATCGTACGGCATACTATAGCGCGCAGTTTTTCATCATTTTTGAGGATTTGAAAAAAATGACGAAATGACAAAAACGATGGGTTATAGCCCATGTTTTTTGAAATTTTGAAAAAAAAGTTATCCTCGTTTCTCATCACTTTGGACCATGGGCTATAGCCCATATCGTACGGCATACTATAGCGCGCCGTTTTTCATCATTTTTGAGGATTTGAAAAAAATGACGAAATGACAAAAACGATGGGTTATAGCCCATGTTTTTTGAAATTTTGAAAAAAAAAGTTAGCCTCGTTTCTCATCATTTTGGACCGTGGGCTATAGCCCATATCGTACGGCATACTATAGCGCGCAGTTTTTCATCATTTTTTAGGATTTGAAAAAAATGACGAAATGACAAAAACGATGGGTTATAGCCCATGTTTTTTGAAATTTTGAAAAAAAAAGTTAGCCTCGTTTCTCATCATTTTGGACCGTGGGCTATAGCCCATATCGTACGGCATACTATAGCGCGCAGTTTTTCATCATTTTTGAAGATTTGAAAAAAATGACGAAATGACAAAAACGATGGGTTATAGCCCATGTTTTTTGAAATTTTGAAAAAAAAGGTTAGCCTCGTTTCTCATCATTTTGGACCGTGGGCTATAGCCCATATCGTACGGCATACTATAGCGCGCAGTTTTTCATCATTTTTGAAGATTTGAAAAAAATGACGAAATGACAAAAACGATGGGTTATAGCCCATGTTTTTTGAAATTTTGAAAAAAAAAGTTAGCCTCGTTTCTCATCATTTTAGACCGTGGGCTACAGCCCATATCGTACGGCATACTATAGCGCGCAGTTTTTCATCATTTTTGAGGATTTGAAAAAAATGACGAAATGACAAAAACGATGGGTTATAGCCCATGTTTTTTGAAATTTTGAAAAAAAAGTTATCCTCGTTTCTCATCACTTTGGACCATGGGCTATAGCCCATATCGTACGGCATACTATAGCGCGCCGTTTTTCATCATTTTTGAGGATTTGAAAAAAATGACGAAATGACAAAAACGATGGGTTATAGCCCATGTTTTTTGAAATTTTGAAAAAAAAAGTTAGCCTCGTTTCTCATCATTTTGGACCGTGGGCTATAGCCCATATCGTACGGCATACTATAGCGCGCAGTTTTTCATCATTTTTTAGGATTTGAAAAAAATGACGAAATGACAAAAACGATGGGTTATAGCCCATGTTTTTTGAAATTTTGAAAAAAAAGTTATCCTCGTTTCTCATCACTTTGGACCATGGGCTATAGCCCATATCGTACGGCATACTATAGCGCGCCGTTTTTCATCATTTTTGAGGATTTGAAAAAAATGACGAAATGACAAAAACGATGGGTTATAGCCCATGTTTTTTGAAATTTTGAAAAAAAAAAGTTAGCCTCGTTTCTCATCATTTTGGACCGTGGGCTATAGCCCATATCGTACGGCATACTATAGCGCGCAGTTTTTCATCATTTTTGAAGATTTGAAAAAAATGACGAAATGACAAAAACGATGGGTTATAGCCCATGTTTTTTGAAATTTTGAAAAAAAAGGTTAGCCTCGTTTCTCATCATTTTGGACCGTGGGCTATAGCCCATATCGTACGGCATACTATAGCGCGCAGTTTTTCATCATTTTTGAAGATTTGAAAAAAATGACGAAATGACAAAAACGATGGGTTATAGCCCATGTTTTTTGAAATTTTGAAAAAAAAAGTTAGCCTCGTTTCTCATCATTTTGGACCGTGGGCTATAGCCCATATCGTACGGCATACTATAGCGCGCAGTTTTTCATCATTTTTGAAGATTTGAAAAAAATGACGAAATGACAAAAACGATGGGTTATAGCCCATGTTTTTTGAAATTTTGAAAAAAAAAGTTAGCCTCGTTTCTCATCATTTTGGACCGTGGGCTACAGCCCATATCGTACGGCATACTATAGCGCGCAGTTTTTCATCATTTTTGAGGATTTGAAAAAAATGACGAAATGACAAAAACGATGGGTTATAGCCCATGTTTTTTGAAATTTTGAAAAAAAAAGTTAGCCTCGTTTTTCATCATTTTGGACCGTGGGCTACAGCCCATATCGTACGGCATACTATAGGGCGCAGTTTTTCATCATTTTTGAGGATTTGAAAAAAATGACGAAATGACAAAAACGATGGGTTATAGCCCATGTTTTTTGAAATTTTGAAAAAAAAGTTATCCTCGTTTCTCATCACTTTGGACCATGGGCTATAGCCCATATCGTACGGCATACTATAGCGCGCCGTTTTTCATCATTTTTGAGGATTTGAAAAAAATGACGAAATGACAAAAACGATGGGTTATAGCCCATGTTTTTTGAAATTTTGAAAAAAAAAGTTAGCCTCGTTTCTCATCATTTTGGACCGTGGGCTATAGCCCATATCGTACGGCATACTATAGCGCGCAGTTTTTCATCATTTTTTAGGATTTGAAAAAAATGACGAAATGACAAAAACGATGGGTTATAGCCCATGTTTTTTGAAATTTTGAAAAAAAAGTTATCCTCGTTTCTCATCACTTTGGACCATGGGCTATAGCCCATATCGTACGGCATACTATAGCGCGCCGTTTTTCATCATTTTTGAGGATTTGAAAAAAATGACGAAATGACAAAAACGATGGGTTATATCCCATGTTTTTTGAAATTTTGAAAAAAAAAAGTTAGCCTCGTTTCTCATCATTTTGGACCGTGGGCTATAGCCCATATCGTACGGCATACTATAGCGCGCAGTTTTTCATCATTTTTGAAGATTTGAAAAAAATGACGAAATGACAAAAACGATGGGTTATAGCCCATGTTTTTTGAAATTTTGAAAAAAAAGGTTAGCCTCGTTTCTCATCATTTTGGACCGTGGGCTATAGCCCATATCGTACGGCATACTATAGCGCGCAGTTTTTCATCATTTTTGAAGATTTGAAAAAAATGACGAAATGACAAAAACGATGGGTTATAGCCCATGTTTTTTGAAATTTTGAAAAAAAAAGTTAGCCTCGTTTCTCATCATTTTGGACCGTGGGCTATAGCCCATATCGTACGGCATACTATAGCGCGCAGTTTTTCATCATTTTTTAGGATTTGAAAAAAATGACGAAATGACAAAAACGATGGGTTATAGCCCATGTTTTTTGAAATTTTGAAAAAAAAAGTTAGCCTCGTTTCTCATCATTTTGGACCGTGGGCTATAGCCCATATCGTACGGCATACTATAGCGCGCAGTTTTTCATCATTTTTGAAGATTTGAAAAAAATGACGAAATGACAAAAACGATGGGTTATAGCCCATGTTTTTTGAAATTTTGAAAAAAAAGGTTAGCCTCGTTTCTCATCATTTTGGACCGTGGGCTATAGCCCATATCGTACGGCATACTATAGCGCGCAGTTTTTCATCATTTTTGAAGATTTGAAAAAAATGACGAAATGACAAAAACGATGGGTTATAGCCCATGTTTTTTGAAATTTTGAAAAAAAAAGTTAGCCTCGTTTCTCATCATTTTGGACCGTGGGCTACAGCCCATATCGTACGGCATACTATAGCGCGCAGTTTTTCATCATTTTTGAGGATTTGAAAAAAATGACGAAATGACAAAAACGATGGGTTATAGCCCATGTTTTTTGAAATTTTGAAAAAAAAAGTTAGCCTCGTTTCTCATCATTTTGGACCGTGGGCTATAGCCCATATCGTACGGCATACTATAGCGCGCAGTTTTTCATCATTTTTTAGGATTTGAAAAAAATGACGAAATGACAAAAACGATGGGTTATAGCCCATGTTTTTTGAAATTTTGAAAAAAAAGTTATCCTCGTTTCTCATCACTTTGGACCATGGGCTATAGCCCATATCGTACGGCATACTATAGCGCGCCGTTTTTCATCATTTTTGAGGATTTGAAAAAAATGACGAAATGACAAAAACGATGGGTTATATCCCATGTTTTTTGAAATTTTGAAAAAAAAAAGTTAGCCTCGTTTCTCATCATTTTGGACCGTGGGCTATAGCCCATATCGTACGGCATACTATAGCGCGCAGTTTTTCATCATTTTTGAAGATTTGAAAAAAATGACGAAATGACAAAAACGATGGGTTATAGCCCATGTTTTTTGAAATTTTGAAAAAAAAGGTTAGCCTCGTTTCTCATCATTTTGGACCGTGGGCTATAGCCCATATCGTACGGCATACTATAGCGCGCAGTTTTTCATCATTTTTGAAGATTTGAAAAAAATGACGAAATGACAAAAACGATGGGTTATAGCCCATGTTTTTTGAAATTTTGAAAAAAAAAGTTAGCCTCGTTTCTCATCATTTTGGACCGTGGGCTATAGCCCATATCGTACGGCATACTATAGCGCGCAGTTTTTCATCATTTTTGAAGATTTGAAAAAAATGACGAAATGACAAAAACGATGGGTTATAGCCCATGTTTTTTGAAATTTTGGAAAAAAAAGTTAGCCTCGTTTCTCATCATTTTGGACCGTGGGCTACAGCCCATATCGTACGGCATACTATAGCGCGCAGTTTTTCATCATTTTTGAGGATTTGAAAAAAATGACGAAATGACAAAAACGATGGGTTATAGCCCATGTTTTTTGAAATTTTGAAAAAAAAGTTATCCTCGTTTCTCATCACTTTGGACCATGGGCTATAGCCCATATCGTACGGCATACTATAGCGCGCCGTTTTTCATCATTTTTGAGGATTTGAAAAAAATGACGAAATGACAAAAACGATGGGTTATAGCCCATGTTTTTTGAAATTTTGAAAAAAAAAGTTAGCCTCGTTTCTCATCATTTTGGACCGTGGGCTATAGCCCATATCGTACGGCATACTATAGCGCGCAGTTTTTCATCATTTTTTAGGATTTGAAAAAAATGACGAAATGACAAAAACGATGGGTTATAGCCCATGTTTTTTGAAATTTTGAAAAAAAAGTTATCCTCGTTTCTCATCACTTTGGACCATGGGCTATAGCCCATATCGTACGGCATACTATAGCGCGCCGTTTTTCATCATTTTTGAGGATTTGAAAAAAATGACGAAATGACAAAAACGATGGGTTATAGCCCATGTTTTTTGAAATTTTGAAAAAAAAAAGTTAGCCTCGTTTCTCATCATTTTGGACCGTGGGCTATAGCCCATATCGTACGGCATACTATAGCCCGCAGTTTTTCATCATTTTTGAAGATTTGAAAAAAATGACGAAATGACAAAAACGATGGGTTATAGCCCATGTTTTTTGAAATTTTGAAAAAAAAGGTTAGCCTCGTTTCTCATCATTTTGGACCGTGGGCTATAGCCCATATCGTACGGCATACTATAGCGCGCAGTTTTTCATCATTTTTGAAGATTTGAAAAAAATGACGAAATGACAAAAACGATGGGTTATAGCCCATGTTTTTTGAAATTTTGAAAAAAAAAGTTAGCCTCGTTTCTCATCATTTTGGACCGTGGGCTACAGCCCATATCGTACGGCATACTATAGCGCGCAGTTTTTCATCATTTTTGAGGATTTGAAAAAAATGACGAAATGACAAAAACGATGGGTTATAGCCCATGTTTTTTGAAATTTTGAAAAAAAAGTTATCCTCGTTTCTTATCACTTTGGACCATGGGCTATAGCCCATATCGTACGGCATACTATAGCGCGCCGTTTTTCATCATTTTTGAGGATTTGAAAAAAATGACGAAATGACAAAAACGATGGGTTATAGCCCATGTTTTTTGAAATTTTGAAAAAAAAAGTTAGCCTCGTTTCTCATCATTTTGGACCGTGGGCTATAGCCCATATCGTACGGCATACTATAGCGCGCAGTTTTTCATCATTTTTTAGGATTTGAAAAAAATGACGAAATGACAAAAACGATGGGTTATAGCCCATGTTTTTTGAAATTTTGAAAAAAAAAGTTAGCCTCGTTTCTCATCATTTTGGACCGTGGGCTATAGCCCATATCGTACGGCATACTATAGCGCGCAGTTTTTCATCATTTTTGAGGATTAAAAAAAAATGACGAAATGACAAAAACGATGGGTTATAGCCCATGTTTTTTGAAATTTTGAAAAAAAAAGTTAGCCTCGTTTCTCATCATTTTGGACCGTGGGCTATAGCCCATATCGTATGGCATACTATAGCGCGCAGTTTTTCATCATTTTTGAGGATTTGAAAAAAATGACGAAATGACAAAAACGATGGGTTATAGCCCATGTTTTTTGAAATTTTGAAAAAAAAAGTTAGCCTCGTTTCTCATCATTTTGGACCATGGGCTATAGCCCATATCGTACGGCATACTATAGCGCGCCGTTTTTCATAATTTTTTGAGGATTTGAAAAAAATGAAAAAATGAAAAAAAAATCCGCAATTTCCGCAAATTACCGCAATTTCCATTTCAAATTATTTCAAATTCCAAATTACC
Organism: Protomyctophum bolini; assembly: GCF_963924005.1. NCBI lineage: Eukaryota > Metazoa > Chordata > Actinopteri > Myctophiformes > Myctophidae > Protomyctophum > Protomyctophum bolini. The sequence continues at coordinate 5,243,322 of NC_137865.1, forward strand.
ATTTCCGCAATTCCCGCAATTCCGCAATTTGACAAAAACGATGGGTTATAGCCCATGTTTTTTGAAATTTTGAAAAAAAAAGTTAGCCTCGTTTCTCATCATTTTGGACCGTGGGCTATAGCCCATATCGTACGGCATACTATAGCGCGCAGTTTTTCATCATTTTTGAGGATTTGAAAAAAATGACAAAATGACAAAAACGATGGGTTATAGCCCATGTTTTTTGAAATTTTGAAAAAAAAAGTTAGCCTCGTTTCTCATCATTTTGGACCGTGGGCTATAGCCCATATCGTACGGCATACTATAGCGCGCAGTTTTTCATCATTTTTTAGGATTTGAAAAAAATGACGAAATGACAAAAACGATGGGTTATAGCCCATGTTTTTTGAAATTTTGAAAAAAAAAGTTAGCCTCGTTTCTCATCATTTTGGACCGTGGGCTATAGCCCATATCGTACGGCATACTATAGCGCGCAGTTTTTCATCATTTTTGAAGATTTGAAAAAAATGACGAAATGACAAAAACGATGGGTTATAGCCCATGTTTTTTGAAATTTTGAAAAAAAAGGTTAGCCTCGTTTCTCATCATTTTGGACCGTGGGCTATAGCCCATATCGTACGGCATACTATAGCGCGCAGTTTTCATCATTTTTGAAGATTTGAAAAAAATGACGAAATGACAAAAACGATGGGTTATAGCCCATGTTTTTTGAAATTTTGAAAAAAAAAGTTAGCCTCGTTTCTCATCATTTTGGACCGTGGGCTACAGCCCATATCGTACGGCATACTATAGCGCGCAGTTTTTCATCATTTTTGAGGATTTGAAAAAAATGACGAAATGACAAAAACGATGGGTTATAGCCCATGTCTTTTGAAATTTTGAAAAAAAAGTTATCCTCGTTTCTCATCACTTTGGACCATGGGCTATAGCCCATATCGTACGGCATACTATAGCGCGCCGTTTTTCATCATTTTTGAGGATTTGAAAAAAATGACGAAATGACAAAAACGATGGGTTATATCCCATGTTTTTTGAAATTTTGAAAAAAAAAGTTAGCCTCGTTTCTCATCATTTTGGACCGTGGGCTATAGCCCATATCGTACGGCATACTATAGCGCGCAGTTTTTCATCATTTTTTAGGATTTGAAAAAAATGACGAAATGACAAAAACGATGGGTTATAGCCCATGTTTTTTGAAATTTTGAAAAAAAAAGTTAGCCTCGTTTCTCATCATTTTGGACCGTGGGCTATAGCCCATATCGTACGGCATACTATAGCGCGCAGTTTTTCATCATTTTTGAGGATTTAAAAAAAATGACGAAATGACAAAAACGATGGGTTATAGCCCATGTTTTTTGAAATTTTGAAAAAAAAAGTTAGCCTCGTTTCTCATCATTTTGGACCGTGGGCTATAGCCCATATCGTATGGCATACTATAGCGCGCAGTTTTTCATCATTTTTGAGGATTTGAAAAAAATGACGAAATGACAAAAACGATGGGTTATAGCCCATGTTTTTTGAAATTTTGAAAAAAAAGGTTAGCCTCGTTTCTCATCATTTTGGACCATGGGCTATAGCCCATATCGTACGGCATACTATAGCGCGCCGTTTTTCATAATTTTTTGAGGATTTGAAAAAAATGAAAAAATGAAAAAAGAATCCGCAATTTCCGCAAATTACCGCAATTTCCATTTCAAATTATTTCAAATTCCAAATTACCATTTCCGCAATTCCCGCAATTCCGCAATTTGACAAAAACGATGGGTTATAGCCCATGTTTTTTGAAATTTTGAAAAAAAAAGTTAGCCTCGTTTCTCATCATTTTGGACCGTGGGCTATAGCCCATATCGTACGGCATACTATAGGGCGCAGTTTTTCATCATTTTTGAGGATTTGAAAAAAATGACGAAATGACAAAAACGATGGGTTATAGCCCATGTTTTTTGAAATTTTGAAAAAAAAAGTTAGCCTCGTTTCTCATCATTTTGGACCGTGGGCTATAGCCCATATCGTACGGCATACTATAGCGCGCCGTTTTTCATCATTTTTGAGGATTTGAAAAAAATGATGAAATGACAAAAACGATGGGTTATAGCCCATGTTTTTTGAAATTTTGAAAAAAAAAGTTAGCCTCGTTTCTCATCATTTTGGACCGTGGGCTATAGCCCATATCGTACGGCATACTATAGCGCGCAGTTTTTCATCATTTTTGAGGATTTGAAAAAAATGACGAAATGACAAAAACGATGGGTAATCATTATAGCCCATGTTTTTTGAAATTTTGAAAAAAAAAGTTAGCCTCGTTTCTCATCATTTTGGACCATGGGCTATAGCCCATATCGTACGGCATACTATAGCGCGCCGTTTTTCATCATTTTTGAGGATTTGAAAAATCGGAGGAATTGCACCCCGTTCCGGTAAACCAGAAGTACCAGTACCAGTGCCTTAGCTTTTGTGTATTCAACTATTTGGGTAACATGTGAGCTTTATCCTCTAATTCATTGGCCTGGATTTTTTTTTCAAACCCTCAAAAATGAAATTTTCAGTAGCACCGAAGGAGACGACTTTAGGACGGTACCCCCCCCCCCCCCCCCCCCCCCCTCGAACCTCAAATGACGTCAAATTGTAGGCTCTACAGCGCCGAACCGACTTTTATCGGGCTCTAAAATAGGAGTATGAATCGGCCTTTAGACTGCCCCCCAACCCTTTGCCTATGTGTAATTATTGTCCATTTAGTTGATTGTCTGTAATTACTGGTTAGCTGTCAGCATCAGAGAGTCCCTCTCAGCCTCTGTGACATGTTGCTGCTCATCTATACCTACATATAGAGACACCGCTGTCGAAGAGGGAGGGAGGATGGGCAACGGAACCGGCGGCAGAGGAAACAACGAGAGAGGGAAGCTAACAGGAGAGAAGGGTTGGCAGGGGGTGCATGATGGAGGTGGTGGCGGGGGAGCGAGGAGAAGAGGAGGAGAGAGGATTGGAGAGGACAAGAAAGCGTAGGACAGGAGCGAGTGTTGACATGTGTTTCTGTCAAAGACAGAACCTCGCTATTCACGGGGTCAAGCGGCTGCTATTTTTCGTCTGTTCTCGCTTTCTTCGAGCTGCCCGTCATGCCTTTCTTCTTCCGTTCTTTTGTCACGGTGGAAAGGAAAGGAAGAGGGGCCTTTTCAGCGAGTTAATTTCCCTATCATTTAAAGTGATGAACCCAAACCTTTTTGACAAGTGCAGTAATTGCAGGGGGCTTCTGATCCATGTTCTGAGAGATGAGAAGAGTCATATGTGCATAATTTATTTATATTTTTCATGTGATCTAATTCCTACACTTTTTTTTTTCTGTTAAAAAGAAAATGCCAATGAAATCTTCCACCGTTTTATTTATTTTGAATTCAAATGTATTTTTATCCTCAACCAAGCTGAAAACACGTTATATACTGTAGTTGTCAAGGCAGGTGTATCTAAATTCTAATCACATACTTCATGTACCGTACTCCACTTTAGAAAAATAAACACAAATTAGACCGTACGTACACTATATTACAAGTAATAATCATTATTATTTATAATGATTATACTAAAACACAGGACAATTTAATAAACATCACTCCTCCTTTCTGCCTGCATTTCCTCTTCCTTGTCACTGTCCTAAAGCATATAACAAACAATCTTTAAAGATGCCAATTAACCACAATTTGGAATGTTGGGGAAATGTAGCACAATTGTCAAAGAAAGATTTGTGCCCCCAACTTTGGACACCTTGGACATCTCAAAGGATTTGTCAGAACTGACTTCCTTCACGGATTTCCCCACATTTCATGTGGCGCAAAACGTCTTCCCCTCAGATCCAATTACCACACCCTATAGGGTCATTAGAGGTGTGGGGGAGGAGCTCAACTAATGTCTCAGTAAATCACACGTAAGAAGCCACACACTCACCGAGCAGACAGTTAATACCATAAATTACGTTTTAATTTGAATATTAATATTTGAATGTCAGGCATGTTTTTTCCCGTAATGGGGATCACAGGATAATCTCCTTGATGGGGCTTTGAACTAAAGAGCATTGGAGGGAGAGAGAGAGAGAGAGGGATGGAGAGGGATGATAAAGAGAGAGTGGGAGGAGCTAGGGAGCACTAGAAGAGAACTGAGGGAGGGAGAGATGAATGGATGAGGATGGAGAGAGAGAGGGATGGGTGAGGAGGGAAGGAGAGAGAGAGAGATGGGTGAGGAGGGAAGGAGAGAGAGATGGGTGAGGAGGGAAGGAGAGAGAGAGAGAGAT